>NC_044988.1:56711854-57077166 GCF_008728515.1 Papio anubis
AGTGTACTAAATTGTACCCTAAGTCTAACCCCCAGATTCATAAATGAATATGTAAATTATTTAAAAATAGGAACCATGGTTGAGAGAATTTGGCACACATTATTTCCACTCTAAGCCAACACTTCTCTAACCTTGAGTCATGAGTCATATTTTAACATAAAATTCAGTTAAATGAGAGCAATCATATGAAAATATATAGTATATTTACTACATATGAGAATATACAGTATATATAGCACAAAATATATAATATCAGCAAATATTATCCTACAAAGAACTTTAGAAATGATTTTCTTCAACTCTTACTTTATACCAATAAGGAAATTAAGGACAGAGAGTTTGAGTTATACAGTGAGTAGTAATAGTATAAGATGTGGAAATCCAGGTCTCCTAGATTTAATTATGCTTATATAGAGGTCATCAAGCACACAGCCAAATCATATTGTAGATTGTCCATTAATTTACAGACTTTAATGGACAGTCTCAATTTCTCTACACTTAAAAAAATATGAACAAAGAAAACTAGCATTTGGAGAATATAATAAAGGTTTGTAAGCTACCTAACTGCTAAAAGGTAAGCAACAAATATTTTCAGAGTAGTTATCAAACCTAAACGTCCTCATGTTTCAATTTGCTTAAAAAATTACTATTTTCTTCAATAAACAGGTGGGAAAGACAAGGCAGAGAAAAATTAATGGATGTTCTCAAGGCATTATAGTACATATATCGATTTTCATGTGGTATTGGAACAGATGCACATTTCTTTTATGAGAGTACAGTTTCATTAAATCTTAAAAGTACACTGTAGGATATTGACAGGTGCCCAATGGGAAAGTCCATCAACAAGCATTTATTGACCACTTAACTCTGTAGGGCAGTGTACTAAACACAATGAGACTTCACAAAAGAAATGGAAGGCATGATCCTTGACTTTGTGGATGTTAAAAACAAAGGCTGCTGTATACCAATTGTTTTAGAATTTATGATAATCTGTTATTTTAGATGAGTGAGAAAGCATTCTTATTTCTTTCTCTCAATCCAGAGGTAAATATATTCCTAGGTATTCTCAGCAGTAAGCTAAATGATTCTTCTTGCATTATATTTTTGTAACCATGTTTTAGTAGTTTCTGTCTGGAAATTAAATGCATATTAAATGAAGAAAGTCTTTTCTCATATTTGAATGACAAGTTTAAGATGGTAGGAGTTAAAACCTGAGGGTCTAGAAGCAGGCTCACCTGGGGCAAATGCCATTACCACCACCTTAACCTGCGGCCTGGGGCAACCTAACTTCCCTTCCTGGTCTCAAGTCTCAGTTTCATTTGTAAAATGGGGATCATAATAGTCTAGCCTCATAATGAGATAGCCAAGTGTAAGGGGGTCCCTGGAAAAACTCCAACCAGCCTACCCACTGGGAAGAATGTGCACTGGGGTGGACCCACAGAAGTTCCGCCATTTGCAGCGGGGAAGCGCCTGGCCCCTCCTCTTCCTGGGTGGAACCTGGGATTTAGTCTATGAAGTGGGAAGCATACTAGTTGAACCCTTTTTCAGCAGAGAGTCCTTGTTTCCCCTGATTTTCCTTTTTGCCCAACAAATTCCATTTTTCCTCACCCTTCAAAGTGTCTGTGAGCCTAATATTTCATGGCTGTGTGACAAGGACCCCCATCTTTAGCTGAACGAAGGAGAAAGTCCTACAATTATAACATAATTACATGAATTAAATTATATTATCTTTAAGTGCTTGGCATGTTTCCTAGTACATAATAGTTGCTAGGTAAAATATTAGTAATTGTTAACAATATTAATAATGCTACCATTATTTCTAAAACTTGTCAGAAAATATGAAAGAGCATTTATATTTAGTGCTATTTTACTGTATTGTTGGAATATAGCAATGAAATGGTATTAAAATGGAAACTAAAATGTGCACAAAGCTTGCCCCTAACCACTCTCTCTCAACTATTCCTTAATATACAATATCACATTTTTCAGAGAAATAGACTACTTTTAGGGCACTTGATTTATCTGCCTAGAGGAAAGATAGACACATATGTATTTCTTTCCTTTCTGTTGCTTACACTATATCATCATGGCACACTGTGAAGAATTATCTTCACTAGTTATCTAGGCAATTGATAGTAACATCTGTACAGGTATTATAGTACCCCTCACTGGGAATGTCTTTTGACTTCTGCCCTCTTCTAACTTATGTATAAAGGTGCCATAAAATCTTATCCTCCTGTTGAGGAATGCTGTATCAGCATGGAAAGACTGAGTCAGACTTGCTAGGCTTGAAACCCTGCTCTACTATTTATTAGCTGAATATCTTGGAACAAGTTACTGAACCTCTCTAATTCTGTTACTTTTTCTATAAAGTAGGGATACTGTGGGGACTTTAAAAATATGATGTATGTAAAGGACTTATGTCATGAGGGTTTGTTGTAGCACATTGCTACATGCAGCTCAGGTATCAAGCCCAGTACGCATTAGTTATTTTATCATTACGACTATTCAAGATATACACCCTTCACCCTACAATCAGGTCTCCCAGTAAAACTTTCTACTGACGATGCTGTCAGTGTGTTCTCATCAAGACATGCAAAATCTTATGACTTAGCTTCACATGTAACATTCTAAATGTACTGGATTTCCACACTTTTCTAGCAAGTTCCTTTGTTACTTAGTAAGTGATACTTATTCCTCCTGATCTTGAGGTGATAATAACTAAATGTGATCATATTTGCAATGTGTTCTCTCTATGAGAGGCTAAAGTGAAACTTCTGTTGCTGCTCTTAGATACGACTGCAACTTCTTGTGAAGATTTCTAACTATCCTGTACTTTGTAACTTACTATGTATGTCACAAAAGAGAAAGCAATAGCTTTTATTGTGGAAACTATGCACTCTTAAGGCAGTCTGTGAATCTGCAGAAACTGTTTGCAAAACATCATGTACATGTCCAAATATACACAAATATATTTTTGAGGGAATGTTTCAGATCTTTGATTAGATTCTCAACGGGATCCATACCCAAAACAAAGAGATATGGACCACTGACTTAGAGACAGGGTTGTGACCGCACTCCAGCAGCTGAATAGGAATTCTTGGCATTTAGTTTGTAAGTTGCCCTCACCCCTTGCTTCATTTTTCTATTTTTATTTTCTTAATGCTCATATTTTTCTTAAAAAGTAAAATGCATTTCATCCTGCCAATGCCAAAACATAGTAGGTGGTTGCATTTATATTAGTTCCTTTTATTTCTTCTTAATATAAGAAGAAATCAGTATATACACACTGCCAATTATTGATTAATTCTTTAAGAGCACATCCTTTTATTGAACAAATATGTCCTTCATGCCAGACCGAATTCCAGGGGACGTAGAAGTAAGCAAGATAGGAAAGTTTTCTGCTACCCTCATAGGTTTTCTTTCTAATGCAATAGACAGACATCAAACAAATAATTGCATTAAATAACAGGTTAATGATATAATTTCTGATAGTGCCATGAAAAAAATGAAGAAAGATAATGTGTTAAGAATGATGAAAAAGTAATGTTTGAGCAAATACGTAAAATAATATGATGCAGCCGGCTATGAGAGTGGGAAAAGAACATTCTGGACAGAGGGTACAAGCAGCAAAGAACAAGCTTGACATGCTTGAAAAATAGAAACACTTCATTAAAATAAAAACAAAGTAAAAAGAATCTTCATTGTTTTAGGCTAATTAAAGCAGTATTATATTCTTATTTTAGAAAATGAAAAACATACAAAGAAGTATAAAAATAAAATGTATTTCAAAAAAGCCTTTTAATAATTTTGGTATTTTCATATATGTCCTACCAGAAATTTCAGATATATGTTTAGCAAATGAAAAGGTCTAAAAGATGTTGCTATGTACAATTTTGGTTCTGCCTTTAAATCTATTGTGAGGAATATCTTCCTGGATCATTAAAAATATTAATAAACATATTGCTAATTGCTGCATATTATTTCATGACACAAAAGTATTGACTTTTATGTAATCAATCCCCATGGACTTTCAAGTTACTTTTAGTTATTTTTGTTCTGACACAAATGCTATAATTACTATTTTTGTGGAATTATTTATGTTATTATCTCTGAACAGTTTATTAGATTAGATGACTGGAAGTAGAATTCATTTTGATTTTAAATGTCCAAATAGCATAAACAGTCTCTTAAACTTATTCATCTCAATGTAGATTTAGTATAAAACATGTTTAAAGAGATGTTTTTTAACCTACCATTTTGTCTATATCAGTCATGTGTTCATATATGTATATGTCCACTGGCCTTTTAAAATAATTCATCAAGACAGAAGACCATTCCAGTGTGCAGGAGAGTAGTCATTAAAAGAGAAAGGACCCTTTGTGATTTAAAAGATGGTCTTCAGTGAAAATAGCCTCCCAGAGACTCAATAAAATTATGACTACTAGAAGTCGCTAATTCAGAGTTCAGAGAAAACAAACAAACCTTAGTTTCTTTATAATTCAGTAACAAAATAATTCCATAAGTAAGATAACATTTTGGCAATGACGAATATCTCAAAATTTGTACTTACTGCTTTACTTGGAGCTACCTTGATCTCCACCTGTGTTTCAGCAGTTCTCTTTGATCCACATGCTTATTTATTGCCTTTCTATCTTATCCTACAGCTATTTCTGCCCAGTAGAAGAGCAACATCAATAAACTACAAGATTTTATTAGGTTTATCCAACAAATGCTGATCTCTCCTGTTGGGTTTAATTTGTTCGTCTGTTATCATGGTTGTTCCAATACATCATTTAGTGACCTTTTCTTCTGCATATTCTAGAGCCCATGTAACATTAATCCTTTTATGTACCTATATTGGAGAATTATTGATGTGCAATTGTCATTCCTAATAATTATGGTGTTGTTGATTAATGCATAAAAAGCAGTCACATAGGTAAGCAACCAAACCAATACATTAGAAGCTACAGAATGACAAATTTTATTCTTTTGTCCTCCATTGACTTGGAAGACCAACCTGAGCAGGCAGCGTAACCTCTTTGCTAATAAATGATGAGGTGTCCATGTTATCTTTCAAGTGTTTATTTTTTCTTAGATGACAAAACAAGTGTCTAATCAGGTTCATTTTAAAGCACTTCATAAATACAAAGGCTATAAAAATATTGAACAGAACTTCTGTGTTCACTGGAGTAAAAATGCTTCCTGAAAAATATATTTTTAATTAAGGGTCATAGGAAAGGAGAAAAATATCCCTCTCCCATCCTAAGAGAAAACTACCCCTTTGATCCTTCCTTCCATTATTTTTCCCAAGAGTGAGGCCTGAGGAACAAATGTAGAGCTACTGAAATAAAATAAATACAAGTCATATTAAATTAAGCACTTAATTGTCAATATAAAAATATAAAAAGATCACTGCAGAAAATTTTTCTGGACTCTAAATTATTGAAAACACACACACACCCCACAAGATTCTTAGAATTATGCTGTCCTTCCTTTAATATTATGCTCAACTTGGCCTTCTTATGTATGCCTCATTAAGAAATACCTTTTAAAGAATTTTTCCCAGTCTGTTGCGATTAACAGATATCTCACCAGAGAGCCTTTACAGAGAGGTTTAGAAATAACTCTGAATTCCACAGCTCAATGAATGCCGTGAACTACAACACATCTTACAGACATTGGGATACTGTTTTTACCCTTCTTATCTGTGAGTTCAATGGCTTGCCAACCATATACCATACCAAAGTTTATACAACATGTATAAGTCATATCCAAGAGGAACTGCTTTTTCTTTTGAAACCTGAAAGCCTAGGCAAGCATGGTTCTGACTTTTCAAATGGTGTAGTGAATATTTTGTAAGTCAAAAAAACAAAACAAAACAAAAAAAAACCACATTAAATTTCAAGGCAAGAAAATCACAGAAGGATTGTTCCCATACCAACTTTATTTATATTTTGAGAAGATGCATATGAGATTTTTAAAATTCTCTAATTTTAACATTTTATCCTTTCCAGAATTAGTATGTTTGCATGTGTGATGCACAGCAGACCCTTACAAGAAAAGGCTTTGTTCTGGTGCCATTTTGTAAGGAGTGTTGCTTATTTGGTCTCCCCAGAATTGATACCAGAGTCCTGACTCAATCTGCCAGTTAGAATGTACATAATTTCTCTTTTGTTTGGTGGTTTAGGAATCACAGAGGTGCCTAAATTTTGGACTTACCCAGGGATAAAATAAGAATTAACCTGCTTAAATGAAATAAAAATATATGACTGTGGTAGAATTGTGTTTTAATTGAAAACCTATTTTTTTTTCTTCTCTTTCTAGGAGGTACTGGAAGAAGGGCATGGAAATAGTTTCCTTGAACTCCCGGAGAGATTTGTCAATTAATTTCTCCCAGCCCTACAAAAGAAGGGATGTTGATTTTACTTCCCGATAGCTTGGGGTCTGAGTTGGTGAGCCATACAAGGTCTATGGAGGAAACAGAAGAGAAGAAGGTTTTTGAGGGAAGAGGAAGAAATAGAGGGAAGAAGAGAGACGAAGCGACCCAGAGAGGAGAGAGAATGACAGCGCGAGAGAGAAAGAGAGAGAAAGAGTCATGGAAGGAAACAGAGAGGGAGCATTTCCTCATATTAAAAGGAGACCAGTAGAGGTACATTGGTACGGGAGAACATAAATTTATCCTGAAAGCCCAAAGCAAACTGATCAAGAAGGGAAAGACTAGTGAGGGAAAAACTCAGAAAGGAACACTAAAAAAATGATTATCTGAAGATCTGGAAGCCAAACGGTAGCTGGGTCATTATGTACCAGCCACCAGCCCTGATTAGAGCAAGATCCTCCCTTTCCTACTTCCAAAGTGTTGGTCAGTTGAGCTTCCCCTGTTGCACCAGCAACTAACATCTCATAGATTGACCACCTGGCAAAAATGAAGACTATTTTTTCCACAATTTTTTTTCAGGATGTCAGCAGTATTGTGCCCCGTAGACAACCCATTTTTAAGACACCCTGTTTGCCTATAAGAGCAAGAATGAGCAGTGGGCTCATCTGTACTGAGGTGGAATGGACTTGACTTGAAAAAAACTTCAGGATCCATAAATTCAGAAATTATATGGTGATAACCTCAACAAATAATAAATATGTCAAAAATATGTCAATTGTCCTATGCATAACCATATATACAAAGGATACTACACTACTCAAAGTGGACAAATGATGACTTGTAATTTTTTTTTTTTCCACTTGGGAAACATTTAGGATGAACTGCCAAGAGAACTCATGCTTCACTCTTGAAAACTTCTCTATACCACCTGCTAAAGCTTTTCTATGTTCCATGTTGCTCAAACTCTATTCTGATCTGTCATAATGGTCGCTTTGACTTCAAACTTTTAATTCTAACTTCAGAGATGTCTGAGGATCTTTCCCTAAGATACCTAGATCCACTTTAAGAACAGTGCCTTAGTCACTGTTTAACATGGATATTCAGTCTTGTGAGACACTCTTAAATGCTTTGTCATTACTAGTAGTTACATTCCCTCACATCAGGATGTGGGCCTGACAGAGGCACACAGGTTTAGATCTTGGTGGTAGAAACACATATTCAAACAAATTTTCCCCAGAGAGTCCTACATATTTAGCAAGCTTTGTACCTAGAATTATACCTATACCTGTACATCAAACGAGCTCTGAGACAGATGAGTTTATTTCTTGAGTTTCTCACCTCTAATGAGTTTCTTACCTCTGAAAGTAAATAATGCCTTACTTTAGGGTAGCTTCTTCCTTTACTCTCATATGCCCCTTTCTCTGCAATGTGGTTGATGCTGGGGTTTTTTTTTTTTTTTTTTTTGAGGCGGAGTCTCGCTCTGTCGCCCAGGCTGGAGTGCAGTGGCCGGATCTCAGCTCACTGCAAGCTCTGCCTCCCGGGTTTACGCCATTCTCCTGCCTCAGCCTCCCGAGTAGCTGGGACTACAGGCGCCCGCCACCTCGCCCAATGCTGGGGTTTTATAAATCAATTGAATATTCAGTGGTACGAGCATTCAGTGAATGCTATCTGAGCAGAATTTAGTAACCCACTGTGGCATCATCAGCAATCTTTGTGTCACCATCATATATCTTGGTCCGTGTGCTTAAAGATTTAATGTACCAGTATAAGATATGAGTAGGATACATGTGAATCATACATCTAGATAACCTAAAACTGACTATTCCTTAATTGCTATTATTTTTTAGAGCTTAATTACTGTGTAGTTCTGGAACTATATGAGATTAAATTATTCTATAAAAAACAATTTTATACAATTAAATCCCTATATAACATAGTAATTTTAAAATAGGAATTATGCTTTATTAAAATGATAAGCATAATAAGGAAAGTCCTCCACAATATGTAAAGATGCAGAGTTACAGAATTAAAAAATATCTAAATTAGAAGGGATTTTAAAATCTTTAGACAAAGATAAATCCCAGATTACTCTTTTGCCACCCACGCTTAAATTCAGCCAGGAATAGTAACATCACAAGTTTTTAAAGACACGCTTGACATTTCCATTGTATTCATAACAATATTTGAACTGTTACCATCTATCCTTGGGTTGAGATCCAACAGTACTGCTTTGCTACATAGGAGATTTTTATTCACAAAATCTCACTATAGTCAAATCTCAAAACAAACTAATAAAAAACAAATTTGGCACATAATCCTTTCTGTACTCCTAATAAGATACCTTTAGATTTGAAATTTTAAAATCAAACTAAAGAGTTGTCTTTTATTCCTTGCCAAGTGACAAATACCCCTAGAGACAGAGGTGTACATTCCTATAATTATATGAGAAAAAAAAAATCCACCTTAACATTAGATGACAACATATTATTCAAGAAGAGAACCATGCAATTGCCCAGGGAAGGTAATTATAGACTGCAATATAGAAAATTAATATTTGCTAAGCAATTGAGAATTTCATATGTTAAGCTGTCATAACAGTGGGTTTTATTAGAAGGTGTTGTAAATTAACGGACAAACTTTGGACTTGGTGTTAAAAGGTCATAAATTAATTTTCTAATTTGGCAACCATCTTGCTGGTGACTAAGGACAAGGCACGTAATTACTTTCCTCCATCATCTATTGAAATATGAACACTCTCAGATTTTAAAAAGACAGTTTGAATTATATATTAAATAAATCAATTTGTGTTAATACACGAAGTACAGATTAGAAAACAAAATATTCACCTGCACATGATCTATGTAGAATCTTTCTTTTAGGGTTATGTAATCTTTTCATGCCTGTTTTTTTTTTTTTTTTAATTATTTCTTTTTTCCTTAAAATGGATGTTGTAATGGTACTTACTTCTTTGAGTTGTTATGAGAAATAATTAAGATAATGATTATAAATCACTTAGCAAAGCCTGGCACCTACTAGTGCTTACTGAATATTACTTCTATGATTATTATTTGTTACTTAAAATGACCTACAATGGATGAAACTCTTTCTAATAGTGAGGATAATTTTCAAGATATACCATGAGCTCTCATTACAGTTCTGCTGTGAAGTAAGGAAAAAAAAAAGACAAAAAAATCTTTAGCCATCAAATCATCTTTGGAATAAAATATAAAGATAAAATGGCTCACTTGGATATTTAAACTTTATATTTACATAGATGTCATTTATGATTGATTTTGAACAGCACAGCTTTTCTATAAAGTCTCATATTTTTCGCTATGCCCTCTATTAAACAGAACTGCCAAATAGTGACAATGGTTTAAATGGTAAAACCACAAACAATGTAGGTTCCAGGAAAAAATGTGGTACAATTGACCTGTCTATTCTAATTAGGGGTACTAATTTAATACAAAGGTATCTGTGCATAAAAATATTATATCCTAATAAAAGAAATACAATGACTTTAAAACACATTTTTTAACTTAATATAAATCCATAAAGGCAAACTGTATTGTAAAAGTCATCTATTACAATATTTCATTCAAGGCTTGACTAATTTCTGAAATATTCCTATTAGCTAGTCATTGGTGACTGGAAACTCACCACTTCCCAAATCATCCCACACTGAAGTTAGGCAACAGGGCATGCCATGGAACAGCATGGGTTTTGGGAATGGGACACACTGGATTTATATTCTACCTCAGCCACACACAGTGAGTACCTTTAGGAAAAACAGTGGTGCAGCTCTTCATCTATAAAATGTGAGTGATAATCTCTTCCTGTGATAGTTTCATGTGTCAACTTGGCTAGGCCAGTTATTACTTAAACACTGGTCTAAGTAGTGTTGTAAAGGTATTTTACATATGTGGTTAACAACTACTGTCAGTTGACTTTAAGAAGAGTGCCCTCACAATGTGGGTGGGACTTGTCTAATCAGTCTGAAGGCCTTAAGAGAAAAAACTGAGGTTTCCTAGGAAGAAGAAATTCTGCCTCAAGGCTGCAGCATCAATTCCTGCTAAGTTTCCAGCCTGATGGTCTGACCTACAGATTTAAAACTCAAGATGACAATATCAAATCCTGGCAAAGTTTCCAGCCTGCCAGGCTGCCCTACAGGCTTTGAATTACCAGCCCCACAATTCTAAGAGCTAATTCCTTAAAACAAATATCTTCATATATGTGTATATACACAACACCACAACACACACACACACACACACACACACACACACACTCATCTATCTTATTGGTTTTGCTTCCCTGCACAACCCTGACGGGTACATCACCTCTTCTGAGGATAAAAAGGCACATCACTCACAGGGATACCTCTTCTGAGTATAAAAAGGATAAATCTGATCCCCCATAGCTCCTTTCTAAATGTTGTCTGAAAATTATCTTCCTATGGCCCCTCCTCTTAGTCAGAGTTCTAATACTGTGAATGTAATGCATGATTCTAAACTAGATTTGGTACCTGTACTGTAAATTATATGATTGGGACAGTAGACAAATTTCAATGTGGATTATAGATTAGATAAAAGTAGAATAGATAGAATTTAATAAATGTACTGCATTTATGTAGGAAGATATTTTTGCTTTTAGGAAATATACACTAAAGTAGTAAAGAGTAAAGGGGCATGACACATGCAACTTATTCTCAATGGATCTGAAAAAAATATGTTCTAACTTGAGAAATTTAAAGCATATGATAAAATGTTACAAACTGGTGATTCTGGATAAAGGGGATACAGGACTTCTTTGTACTATTCTTGAAACTTTTCTGTATGTTTAAGGTTATTTCAAACACAACGTTTTAAAAAAGGGAAAATAAAAAGAAAAGAAAATGACATAAATGGGCCCAAACCAAAGTAGAGGTCTTATTAGCACCTTTCTGAAAGCACCTGACCTGACTTGCTGTATGCTTTGGTTAGGTTTAAAGGCTCATAGACATAAACAAGCCTGCTTCTTACACCCTGTCACATTCAAAGAGACACATTCAAAGTGGGGGCCAGAACCTGAGATGATAAGGATGGAATCTGACGATACATAAACACTTAGTACTTTTTTCATCACCAAATGATTTGAATGATTTAATATTAGCTTTAAAAATGGATGTTATTTAAAAACATTTAAACTAAGTATGCTTTTTCTTTAATACACTCACTATGCATCATTACAAGATGCTTCCAAAGTTCTACCTCACTAAAGCTTTCTCTTTAGTGAAATGAGACACAAAGATAACCCAAAAGATCCCCATTTGATGAAGTACCCACAGAGGGCCATTTACTTTGGGATATTGTAAGGAAGTTGTCATGTAAATTTAGTACATTACTTGAATAATAAAATGTTTCACAAAGAAAGAACTTCACTCAGAGGATTCCTACAAGAAAGTTACAATTTTCAAGTGAGCTTTTCTGCCATCTTCTCTGATACAACTAATTTTGACCTTCTAATGGACAAAGGCCACTTAAGTCCTGCTCTCTGTTTCCAGGGCAAACCCAGAATTTCCCAGATTTCTCTCTTCAAATTCCATTTCCTAGAAAGCATGCATTTGCTTAGACATCCTACAATTTCAAATCAGTTAACAGAAAATTGACACGGATTTGCCTTCTTTCTTTTCTGTCTCAGAGTTCTTCTCTTTGGTTATATATCTTGTGGATTATCTCTTATTTTTTCCCCAATATCGAATGTCATCCTTGATATTTGGACATCCTAATGCAGATGCAGTTAAACCAGAAAGCCAAAACCCAAATTAGGTTAATATTCTTGCTTTGTGCCTCTTCAAAAAATACAGAGACTTAGGTAAGAATGTTTGTTATTGCTGGCGAATCTCCCATTTCAGCCATTCCTGGTCCCTTGTGCCTGAGTAAGCTATGACCAGTATTAATGCCCGTGTCAAGGTAGCATGTACATCATTATTCCACATCACAGGATAGTCGTGGACATCTGAACATAATACACTAGCTGTGCTCCACTGTACATCTATCTTGGGCAAACCTGTCACCAAAGTACAGAGGAAAAGTTAAAGAACTTTGTTATTCATGGTTCCAGGGTGCAGGGAGAAACTAAAGAATGAATTCTTCTTCTGTGTTTCCAGATAGTGCAAAAATGTCCTGTTTGTGTAGGTCGAGGAGGGTGAGCGAGAAAACATTACCTTTGTAACTATATATTTTCTGCTATAGCAATGCAGTTTTGAGATTGTGTGAATTTCTATTTCAGAATTAAAATACTTCAGAACAAGGTCTCTTATTTTGTTTTGTTAGTGTTGTTCTTGTTAAAGTGTTTAAATCCATTAGAATACCACCATTTTTTTTCTATCATTCACCTCTGAAATCTTTTCCAGTTTTTATCTAATTATCTTACACATAGCTGCCAAATTCATCTTTCCTCACTTACGGCTTTGCTTAGGGCAAAACAAAACACAATAAAATAAAACTTCTAATCACAAACATTCACATCCAGAATGAATTTTAAACTATTTTATCTGGGTTGTAAGTTTCTCTGGAATTTGCTACAGCTACCCTTCTCGTAACATTCCTCCTGTACTTTTATATTCACTTTCCACCTCACTCCTGACATGTGTTGTTCTCTCCACATCATTCTGTGGTTTTCCACTTCAGTGCCTTTGCTGCTGCCAATCTGTAGCCTGCACGTCACCTTAATCTTCACCTGACAAAATCCTGGACCCAGCTTCAATTCAATGTTTCCTCTTTTATGAACCCTTCATGAACACCACAAATGGACTTTCTTCCTATACCAAATTTCTAGAGTAGTTCCCATATGGACACATGATCCCCTACTCCTGGAGGTCCCAGTTTCCTTCCAGGGCATGGAGCCTAGCACAGCATCTAATAGCATGAGCTCTAGACTCAAATCACACAAGTTCAATTCTTGGTTCCTCATTTTCTGGCCCATGACATGAGAAAGCTACATATTAATTTCTCGGAGCCTTAGTTTTCTCACCGATAAAATGGGGATTTTAATTGGTATCCATTAATAGAAAAGGATTAAATTAGCTTCTATTATGAGAACGTACTCAGAATAATGCCTTACAACATAGTATGTACCGTTTAAAGGTCAATATCAGAGTTATTTGTGCATACATACATCCACACAGCCACACACATAAACACATAATTCTTTGCATATAGGCACTTTAAAAATGTAGGTCAAGCAAATATCAAATAAAACTAGGTAGCTTTTGAAGATGTGCTCTTGATTTTCTGTAGCCATTCCTCTAATGCACTGATGAATTTGGGTAAACTAATCTTTGAGAGGATGATGTCTGGTTGTATAGTTAACAATTTATTTTGCTAAAGATAGATGCAATTCTGAACTCGATTACAAGGGTACCACAATCTGTGATGGTGTCTGAAGTAAAGAATGGAGAAGCTTCTAAGGCAGACACTCAAGGTCATGCAGGAGAATCTGGTGAACCTAGAACAGAGTTTCCATGACATAACAAAGAAGATAAAACACTACCATCCAGGTTTATAGGTAGTTGCATTTATTGATTCAGGTGGTCTCATAAGAAAGTCAATGGGTAGGAAACCAGAAGTTCTACATTTTATTCTTGACCCTGTCAATGAGTCCATTTGACCATAAGACAATTTCTATAATTTTTCCTGGATGTTTTTCTGATTTGTAAAATGATTGATATCAAATTACATGACAGTATAAAATTAAGTCACATTATTATGCTTTTCATCAATTGCCTTTACCAAAAGAATTAAAACTACATGAGGTCAGGACTACATAACCACTGAATAAATATTTCTCTGTCTGTTAAAGTTAAACTAGAACATGCTATAGACAACACAATGTCTTTATTAGACAATATACTGCAGTATGTGGAAAAGCAATTAGTAGATTATTTTTCAGTTATGTGTCATTTACATGGAGGAATACAATTTTTAAATCCACAGTTTGGTATACAAGTCTTGAGGGATTTTTCTCTGCTTGCCTTTCTAATCTCATCTACTCATTTCAGCAGTGTTCATACTGAAGAATTCACATTTCTCAGAATGCATGCTCTTCTTCCTGGACTCCCTCTCTGCACATGTACAACCTCTTTTTCTCTCCTGTTACAGTAAACTCTTACACATCCTTCAAGATCCAGTTCAGAACTATCACCTTTTCCCTTTTTATAGATTTTTGCAAGCAGAGTTAAACATGACAATTTCTTGTGTTTCTATAATCTCTTAATTATACCTCTATTTTCCTACTACTATAATTACTTATTTACACATCTACCTCTTGATTTAACTGATAGGTCCCGGAGGAGTGAGATATGGATTGATTCATCTCCAGGTCCATTGTATCCAGTACAAAATAGGTCTTTAATAAATATGATTTCAGCAAGTGCCTGAATGAACTTCTATCATTTTTCTCAATGGAACATTAAGCTTTCTGTCCATATAAATTTCATATAGATTCAATACATCTTATCTTTATATAAACTAAATCTGATTTAATTTTCAATTAAATGTCACATTATCAATGATAACACAAGTTTCCATTTCTACTTTTGAGGACACTTGCTTCTTTCATTCTAAATTCTCCCTAAAATTACTCCAGGTTTTATGGACAAAGTAGGATTTCTCAAGCTTAATATTATCACCTTAAGTTTCACAGCAAGGTAAACTTTCTAAACTTCAGGAATGGCTTTTGAATCAATACTTTCCCCCACCAAATGTTCTCTGCTAATCAAAAAGTATTCCCACATCCACCACAAAAGACTGTGCTAGATTATTTCCTTTTCCCCAATTTCATCAGCATAGTCATTCATCCATTCATCCAACCATTCATGAGTCTATGCATTCATGTAGCCAACAATTGCTACTTAAGTACTGATTGTCTAACAGGCACTGAACTCAGGGCTGGAGATCTAAAGATGACAAAGACAGAGGACTTGCCCTCACAGAACACATAGTCCACAGAAGACAGGAAGATCAATAACAGCAACCACAACAAATAATGACGCTATGAGTTAAGTGCTACTAGAAAAACGTGCAAGGTGCAATGGATAAAATCCAGGCAGGAAAGCAGGGATTCTCAGATAGTTTGTAAAGAAAAATCTGAAATTACTTCATATGCCATACCTTTAAGGTTCTGAAGATACCCTGGCACTACCCCAGATCATCCTTTTCACTGACTTCGGCAAAGTGACAGAAACAATGTCCTACCCTCTTCACGGTATCTCTCAGCTGCTCTCAATTATTGTTAGGAAACACTTTATTTGAAAACCAAGATCCCTTTCCCCTTCAGCCAGCCTGTGGGGTGATACAAATATGGGAGCTGAGCCTATCAGTGCTTGTATCAAGCAGCTGAAAAACTTGTAGCCCATGAGTCATGGCTCTTCTTATGTGTTTCCAGATCAGTGGGAGGAGAGGCCTTTGGCAGGCAGCACTAGCAATCTAGCACCTATGATGATCACTTGGGGAAAGAAAGACACTAGAGCCACTAGGAGGGCTACACTGTCCTCCCACCTCCCTAAAGTATGCATATCCCCGATGCCACCACCAGGCCATGCCTCAAAATAGTGTGAGAGCCAAAACCCACATTTTCAAAATAAGGGACAAATAAATTAAGCTCCTACCACCCACCTCCCTTATGTGCGGTTAAGGAAAATCAAATGAAATAAACAAGCAAATTAGCAGCTGGTATATGAGCTGCAGATCACGATTGAATATGTTTTGAAGGCTCTGCCAACTAGTTCTTCCTGAATTGAATTTGCACTTGTTGGGAAAATAGTAATTAGTAATCATACTACTAATATTAATGTCTAATATCTATTGAAAGCTTACTTTGTACCAAACACCATGCTTACAATTTATAGGCATATCCTATTTAAGTGTTACAAAACTCATGAGTTTCTTCTATAATCCAGACTCTACAGATGAGGACTTGAGATTCCGAGAGACTAAATAATTTGCCAAAGTTTACTCAAACAGTGGGTGACTGAGCAGAGCCTATGTCTATTAACATAATTTAGAAAGACTTCCATATTTATAGCAGGACAAATACTGTGTCTCTACTACAGTCTAAAGGATGCCCATTGAAAAACTACATAGCTTCGTAAATAATTAAGAAGTTAAAAACTAAGCATTTTCCATGTAACAAGCATTACTCTTTCCCAGAAATAACATAGAATTTGTAAATGGCACTGTCAGGCCTCTGAGGCCCAGCCAAGCCATCACATCCCCTGTGACTTGCACATATACGCCCAGATGGCCTGAAGTAACTGAAAAATCACAAAAGAAGTGCAAATGCCCTGCCTCGCCTTAACTGATGACATTCCACCACAAAAGAAGTGAAAATGGCCGGTCCTTGCCTTAAGCGATGATATTATCTTGTGAAATTCCTTTTCCTGGCTCATCCTGGCTCAAAAAGCTCCCCGCTCCAGCACCTTGTGACCCCCACTCCTGCCCGCCAGAGAACAACCCCCCTTTGACTGTAATTTTCCTTTACCTACCCAAATCCTATAAAACGGCCCCACCCTTATCTCCCCGCGCTGACTCTCTTTTTGGACTCAGCCCGCCTGCACCCAGGTGAAATAAACAGCCATGTTGCTCACACAAAGCCTGTTTGGTGGTCTCTTCACATGGATGCGCATGACAGGCACATGATAGAATAACCTCAAAATATTAAATTAAAGACACTAGGACATAAAGTGATTTAAGTAGCTTCTACCATTTTCAAATTTGAATTGGAAATCTACCAAGAACCAGCCTTGTAAGATGACAATGGTTTCCAGTAAGTCAATAAACAGACCAAGGAAAAGCCTTCATGTGGTATTTTGAATAGTGAAGGAAGTCAAATATGGCTGTACCCACTGTGATGCTTTAAGGATTTGGGGGAATTAGAAAGGACAAAGACATCTCCAAAAATAGCCTCCAAAGCCTTCTTACTCAAAGTGTACACTTTGGTTAGCATCATGACTGTGACCTAGGAATTTGTTAGAAAATAGAAAAACAATCCTTATCTCAGGCCTTCTGAATTAGAATCTGCACTGCAACAGAATGCCCAAGTGATTTCTAAGCACATTGAGGTTGCAGTACCACCCCTTCAAAACACCTCATCAGAATCTGCTGTAAATGCTTGCCAAGCAGCCAGGGCTGATGCCAGTTTAAGACAATTCCAGTCAACTATGACCTTTCCTGCATCCTTACTTCTTCTCCATGTCATCTACTCACCATTTTCGTGGCTGCAGCCTTAATAGAAGCTACCCCAATCTTTAATATGGGCTATTTTAGTAACCTTCTAACTGTTCTCTCCCCTTTGCCTGCTGACCCCATGCTGTCCATAGTCCACATAGTAGCCAAGGAATCTCGACAACACGGAGAACAGATTGTGTTCCTCTTATGCCAAAAATACTTCAGGGGCCTCTCTTTGCACTTAGTGTAAAATCAAGTATCAAAGCACAGCCTATGAACTCTAGTTGAATCTTTGTCTCATATGTCTCTTTCTCTTGTTCTTTCTTCTCCTTGAACATGCTGAGCTTATTCCTGCTTCAGAGCATTTGCAGTTGCTAAATATCATCACATGGCTTTCTCTTTTTCAACAGTCAGGTTTCAACTTGAATGTCACCTCCTGAGAGAGAGCTCCCTAATGACTCTCTTCCATGTTTCCCTGAAATTACTTTGTTAACTCAATTTACAAATCATTAAAGATATTTTATTTGAATAGTTTATGTTAAACAACCAAAATTGCCTTTAACATAGCCTTCCTTCCTTTTTGAATTCTCTTTATTCTTTTTTTCCCTACTTCTGCCCTTGAACCTCAACTTCAACAAACCTCAAGTCTTATAAAAACAACTTTCACAAGAATTGTTCTGACCGTCATTGGGGTGGTATTGGCCCAATAATCACGAGCAGAGGACTAACAACAACAAAAATCTCCTAACTCACCAACAGCAGATTTTACAGCAGTTAACGATGAAAATTACTAACTGAACCAATTTCCAAGGACAGGTACCCCCATCTTCTCCTCACCTTATAAAATCCCACTCCTGCTTTAACTTGGAGAGTTGCCCAGTCTTCGGGTGCTCCCAGTGCACATCAGCTGAATAAAGCCCCCAGCTCATTTTGAGTCACTTAAATTATTATCTTTTGACCATACCTATTTTTTAGTTCCTTCCATTAGAATGTAAGCTCCATAGAGTCCTTTATAGTTAGGACCAATCTTTCTGATTCACCAGCATCACCAGAACTTAGGACAATGCTTCTCCCATAGGTTCTCAATAAATATCTGTGGGCTGATTTGTTTTTAAAAAGAAAACCACGTAGTTCCCCATACCCAACATAATTATTTCTTGCCTATCGTATAAGCTGACCACATGGCCCCTTCTTCCTTGACCTTGTTCCTTAGAAGAGATTCTTTATTTCATACCCAAGAGTTATCTTGTTATTGAATGCAGCTCCAATAAATAAAGTTATTTATTGTCCTATTCACACTGGTTTTATGGCTGTAGTATCCACTGAATCCTGCCAAGGGCAAAAGCAAAGTGGTCCTTCTGTGTAGACAAATGGAGTACGGCTAAAATTTACTGACACTTCAAAAAGAAAGCCACGGAAACTCTCTGGAAGCTTTCACTCAGGGAAAATGGTCCCTTAGTATTTTGGTAACCAAATAGAGTTAGCATTATTCACAAAGTCCGAAAATGCCCAGGAAAGCGATGTGGCAGGTCATGGAGGACTGCAAAAGAAAATTCCAAGCTACCAACCAGGGGAAGGAGAACCCTAGACTGAACTCTACCACACAGATTTTACCCATTTTGCGTTTGCTTACTACTTCATCTAATTAATTTTTCTATCAGAGGATACTGGGATTGTTATCATTTTGGGCAACTAACAGTCCCATAAAATCCAGGGAAGAAAAGAAATACAAACAGTAAAACCAAGACTTAAGCTCTTAGCAGTAGCTGTACCCTAATGAGTGATTCTGGTATCTTTGTTCAGAGAGTAAATCTGAAGAAAACGTTGTAATCTTCAGACATGTCAGTCTATCAAAGGCCAGATACTAGGGCTAGAAGTAATTTCCATAGCAAATTTACCAGGCACAGCTAATATTCCCCTACCTAGAGAGCAATGGACAAAAGAGGAACTCCATTTTCTTCCAGATGAAAAGCCACATATAATGGCACAGACTGAGCACGGACAGACTTGAGTTAAGAGACCATTATATCAACCAGAAGAAGAGAAGATGGGGAGAAGTGGATATATTTGAGAGCTAAAATGGAGTTATAATTAATATTTACTGTAGATGATGACAGCTATGAACATATTTTTTGAATAATTGTTATTATATTACCTCAATAACCTAAGCACACAAAATTAATTCTAACCGTAAGTATCAAAATAATGTTTCCTGGTGACAAATTTATTCCTAATCATTCTCTCCTCTCTTTTAACACTATACATTATAAAAATCTCTATTGTATTATTCCAAGACCCATTTCTGTTAGTAAATTTAAAAAAGTAACCCAGGTCCACTTATGAGCACATATTTTTTTGCTTCTAGAAATTTAAAATGCATGGCTAATGTTTGGGTTAAACTGACACCAAGATATATTTGATAGCATATTCTAATTTTCTCATTGCATTCATAAATAACTTGGAAATTCCCCTCATTTTAAATTAGGAGAAAATTACATCATGCATAATGCTATCTGAACTGTGAAAATTGAAGATTTTCTTTCATTTACCCTTTAAAATTGGATTTATCTGCCAATTATTTCAACCCTCCAAGACAAATTCACATACAGTTTCAGTAGAATGTGATTTCTTTGTAGGCTATTCTTGCTAAACCAAACTGATTCATAAGATAAAGTGTGGTTAAATAAGTTCCACATAGACAAGTCAGAAGTGGCAGTAGAGCAGCTTGCTTTTTCCTAAATGACTCCTTTTACCAACACCCAGCAAGACAGGGTGCTTCTTTCTTCCAACCAACTTCAGGAACAAGATACCCAGTTACTACTGGTACGTTTTCTCAGGGTGGGTCATCACAAAAGTAGCTATGCCATTGGCTATTCTCCAATGTATTCAAAGCAGTTTTAGCACAATCTCTAAAACTAATTAAGTTAGGTGCTCACAAGTATAGAAAGTTCCTACTCATTCAGCAGTAGAGTAAGCCTTTATTGATTTCCTGTCAGTATGAGTATCTTCATCTCCAAGTCTTAAGTCACGTCTGTTTCTAGTTCAGAATGCTGGTTTTGTCTACTCTAAAGTCCATTTTTTAATATTTTATTTATTTGTGTGTGTGTGTGTGTGTTTTGAGATGGAGTCTCGTTCTGTCGCCCAGGCTGGAGTACAGTGGCGCGATCTCGGCTCACTGCAAGCTCCGCCTCCCGGGTTCACACCTTTCTCCTGCCTTAGCCTCCCGAGTAGCTGGGACTACAGGCGCCCGCCATCACGTCCGGCTAATTTTTTGTATTTTTAGTAGAGACAGGGTTTCACCGTGTTAGCCAGGATGGTCTCGATCTCCTGACATCGTGATCCACCCAACTCGGCCTCCTAAAGTGCTGGGATTACAGGCATGAGCCACCTACTTCCAATATTTTAATGTAATATTCAAATTTCAATTTTCAGTGTAATTGATTTCTAAAGTAATAAAGAGGAGAAAGAAGATGCATCTCATTTTCTTTTAACCATTAAATGCCCCAATGAACTATTAAGACACACTTCCATTGAAATAAATTCATATGCATATTTACTACTTTATCTATTAATTTACATATACACATACACACACACACACACACACACACACATATATAAAGGGACTATTGGGTGCTAGACATTTAAAAAATTGAATTATCAACATTTACCATTTGCCAGTCACTGTTTTAGGAATGAAGAATGCTATAGTAAGGGGGAAAATTAACAGTGCCTGACATTAAGATGTTTATATAGTCTAGTGGGGAAGAGAAATAGAGATGTGGATAGCAGCTCATACAAGGAGAGGTGACATCACAAATACACTATGTTGCTGATTGAATCACACTGTCCCAAGGCTAATCTGGCAGATGTTTTGCATTCACTTCTATAGAATCTGGCATTATGTGATTCTGATTTGTGACAGACTTGTTTCTAGACTAAAACTGCAAATGCCTTCTTAGCATATTCTAAACGTAGTTACTGGATTTCTGCATGTGGAAATACTTGCTTGAACCTGTAACTGTTTCCAAACAGGAAACAATATTCCACATGGTGAAGGCAAGCTGAAATTGGTATTGGTCTTTATAACACAAACACTGGAGGAACTTCAATGTCCAGTCACGGAGTTCCTTAAATCATGCCCCTGATGAAATCTCACAAAGTATGCCAGATGTAGAGACTGGACGCAGACTCACCTGCATGGAATTTGATTAGACTTGGGAAGCAGAAAGATACTAAATGCAATTACATTCTGATTCATTAGAGACCAAAGTTTGAAATAGTCAAGTTATTTCCAAGATACAAATCTTTCAATATTAAATGCATCATGTTGACTAGAATGAGTTATGGGACATAGCTCACAAGGGTGAGACAATGATAAGTAATGAGTGAATGATGTGCAGAATTCAGGACAAATGAGACCAAACTGTAGTTTACCATCTCTTTCAGGACAGTTTTTTTTTTGGAAGGTCTCCAAATCATGTATTTCAGAAGGTTCTGGTTTAAGAATTCTGTTTGATAAAAGATCAGATGGAGAAAACACTGCCCTTTCTCCTAGTGAAGTATGTTTTCATTCTGCTGCAAGTTCATGGCAGGAGAGAATATTATTTTTCAGATAAAAAGTATCATAAGTTATCTTAGTCCCTGTACTGGCTATAATAACTGTGCTCTTTTGGCTTACATCAAATCAGAGTTGATAATCAATTTTGCATCAACTGCGCCCTGGAGATATTCAGGAATAGGGTAAGAGACTTTCTAGGAGGTATGGGTTTGAGAAATTCTACAAGTTGGAATTCTTGGCTAGCAAATTATTTGATGCCTCTTTCGGTGCTTCAAATTTGCTAGTAACCAGCTCTAAAAATTTATATGCAAAGATTTTACTTTTAGTTCTTCTATATCCATAACAATATATATCATTTCCAGTATTTGTGTTTGAACTCCCAGTAACTGACAGAATGTACTACTCACTTGCACCTTAATTATTACACAGGAATTTTTTTAAGCATTGTAATCCTATATTTTACACTTTCCTCCTTCAGTTGCACAAGTAGAAAAAAATATGTGGCAAGGAAGAATGTTTAAATCCAAGACCTTAGGTATGCCTTACTTAAGTCATAAAATAGTGGGAACAAACTTATTTACAAGCATATTTAACATAATGAGAGGTCAGTTTTTAATTTTCTTTAGGAATTAGATTATAGGCCTAGACACAGATGGTATATATGTGACACTGATTATGTTTAATCCAAGTAGGGTATAGTGGAGACATATTGGTCTTTACAGCCTAGTTAAATTCCAGTAACATAGAATCATCGAAAGGCATTTAAACTCTGAAAACTTTTTAATAATAGTTTTCCATCTACTTTGAATTGCTCATATAAATACTATTATTTTTATGAAGTCACATTTTTGAGTCACATTTGAATACCATCTACAATATTTCCAGTGCTGAAGACAGAATTTTTGTTTTCAATCCTGATCATTTACATCATATTTGCCAGCCCACAACAGTTTTCTAGGTTTTCTAGAACTCGTTATTTTCTCCCTTAATGGCATTTCAGCTAAATAAAGGCAAAAAGAGAAGTAGGGTTTGATTTCCAGTTATCAAAATTGACAAAGAATTATGTGATTTACTCTTGATATAATTGAAAAGAAAAGGCATATGTTCATGTATACATGCCAGTTCTGTGGGAATCAAATGTTCTGGGAACACAGAGATTAAGAAGACCTGGTCCCCCTTAGGGGACTCACATTCTAATGAGATGAACAGATGTAGAAGTATGTGCAAGGGGCCAGGAAGGACAAATATAAGCCAGATGTACAGGACAGGACAGGACCAACATTGTGGGATAACAATGAGACAAAAGCCAAGGCACAGGCATAGCAGGCGTGAGTCTTGAGAGAAAGAAATTTGATGATGAAGAATTTCCCACGGTACATTAAGATATAAGTGCTTTATCCCTAAGAGTTTAGTGATGATATATTGAGATTTGCTGTGTGGGTTTCAAATGGGTGGAAGACAAAATTGAAGTCATGGAGACTTATGAAACGAGTACTGCAGGAAAATATTTTTTAAAAGAAAGAGACGACTGTAGGAATGTAGGTAAGAAAGTACTGGACCCAAACTATAGGTGCGGCTTTGGTGCAGGAGAGGAGAAAATAGATTGAAAGGGATACTTCAAAAACAGAAAGGATGTAGTGATGTTAAGATATGACACGAGAAATAGAGAGACAGAGACGGTTCCCAGGTGGAGAGACTTTGCATGACGGTAGGGCAAGTTTGTGAGGGTACATGATATTTCACTTTTCTCCAAGTTAATTGTGAGGTATTTGAGATATCATTATAAAGACCAACAATGAAACTCAGTACATTTTCAGTTCCAAATAAATGATGTAGTATATGAGTCCTACTACTACTGGATAATCTAGCTCCATGTGGACTGCTCAGGTGTTGGTGTCTGAGCCTAAGGTATAGCTGCAGCAACAGCGGCAAAGATGGGCTTGAGGGCTTCCTCCATTCCATTATGAAGTCTATCTGAGGATATAATTTCCCATAGTAACAACTGCAATATAGTCACCCTTAATGAGTTGCTACGCTGTCTGTGGTATAAGAGCTAAAAGTCCTTGTCTTTGGCTCACCTGGTAACATCAAGCAGACTGAAATTATAACTTGAAAGTGTTTTTTCCAGAAGAGCTCCATGGCTCGTGTATGTGCATATACTCCTTATCAATAAACAGATGAATTGTTGAAACCCATAGCTTCTCACCCAACTCTTGCTACTGCCCTCCCAAATTTGGCTCTTAAACTTCTTTTCTGGATGGCTTCTAATTCCTTACTACTTTCCCACTTCATTCAAACCTTTATCTCAAATCTTATGTCTTGCTCGATCCCTATTGACATATTTATTGAGCAAATGATTAAAATGAATAAATAATTAACAAAAGCTACATTTATCTGGCTTAGGTTTCCTTAAATGCAGTCTTCCATTTATTTTCCTCATAACCAAATATTTCAGTGTCTTTCCATTGGATAGATTCAGAATTCAGATTCAGCAATTTTACCCTGAAATTTAAAGGCATTCCACAATCTTCTTCTCAGTTACCTTCTGAAACATCTCTTTCTGTACTTGTTCTTGCAAATGCTTCCATACAATCAAAGGATGTATTTGCTTTTCCCTGAACAAACCACATGTTTTTCTCCAGAACCTCTGCTCTCATCATATTGTTTGGCTGAAATGTCCCACCACATCTTCCCTACTCTTCTGTATTCTCACCCGTTTTTTGAGACCAGACTCTGATTCCACCTTCCTCATAGTTTCCTAATATGGTGTTAGATGGCATGTTGTAGACGAATGCTGTCAGTTATTTCTTAAGTATTATTTTATCATGTTAAATACAGTTTTAATTCTAACTTTTCTTTTCAAAATTAATGACAGTATTTTTAATAAAATACATGCAATAAAAAGGTTAAAGGCATAATTATAGATACTGCTAGATTAATGTCAGGGATTCCCACAGACCATTTCTATGAGTGTACTTCAAAGAGGTATTTCCAAATTAGAGAATTAGGTCAACAGAGAAGGATGATTTGTTTGCTACTGTAAAGATATATGTTAACATTTCATTTAGTTGCTTTTAATGTATTTTATGATCCGAAAGACTATAATTTGATAGGAAAATCTTTCTGGTATTCTATAGTTGTAAAGAAAATGCTATTTACCTCAAGACACCAATATAATATGAACTATATTAGATTATTAAGGAGAGCGTTACCTCAAAGTCAAAACCCTGACCATAACTCATAGAACTGCCACTATTGTAAGATGGAAATTGTTGATAGAAATGGACTAGACCAAGATATCTTCAAAGAGCCTGAAGAAGCAAAATGTTTATAAAGCAAATAATAGTAACTGCTACCACAACAAAACACTTATTGAGTGTTTATGAGGTGTCAGGCATTGTGCTAAGCACTGGCCTTGGATTATGTCACTTACTTCTGGAGATCAAGGTCAAAATATTATGACATTTGGCTTTAAACAAATGAACTTCTAGGTAGACCTGCTGTATATATAGACTTCACATCATTATCATCATTGTCATCATCATCATCATCACAGTAACTTATATATAATATATCAGATACTTGGCTGAGTATTTTATATCAGTGATTTCATTTAATCCTTACAGTTGTCCCATTGGGTAACTACTAATATCTGACTGGAAATCAAAACTCTGAGAGGATACATTGCCCAAGATCTTTTTTTTATTTTTTATTTTTTTTTGAGATGGAGTCTCACTCTGTCACCCAGGCTGGAGTGCAGTGGCACAATCTCAGCTCGCTGCAAGTTCTGCCTCCCAGGTTCAAGCAATTCTCCTGCCTCAGCCTCCCGAGTAGCTGGGACTACAGGCGCCTGCCACCGTGCCTGGCTAAGTTTTTATATTTTTAGTAGAGACAGAGTTTCACCGTGTTAGCCAGGATGGTCTTGATCTCTCGACCTCGTGATCCACCCGCCTCAGGCTCCCAAAGTGCTGGGATTACAGGCATGAGCCACCGAGCCCTGCTGCCCAAGATCATTAATTAGTGTCAGAGCTATGATTCAAACCCAGGCCTTACTTAAAGTCAATAATACCTATACACTTCATAGTTTATAGGTCAATCACAACTTACTGTAGTTTGCCTCCTCAAAGAAGAAAAGGGCAGCTTGTTGGGATGGCAGCATTCTAATAAATTCTACCCACTATCACATACCCAACAGCCAGAAAATGGCAAACCCTACTTCTTTCTCCCAAGTATATGAGACCTTCATAACATGTAGATTTTATTAAGTAAAAATTCAAAGTTTGTGAAAGCTTGTGGAAGAGACCATACTTTATCCATAAAGGCAACACGATACCTAATAAATACTTTTTCTTGTCCCTTTATTTGAGATTAAATCCTCTATATTATTATGTATTACAAGGGTACAATTATATGTCACTTTGTGATTTTAAAATATCTATTACTAAATAATGGCACTTTAGTTAACCATGAGAGGATAAAGTAGCATTATCTGACAATGGACAGAATGAACCAATTACCAACTGGTCCCACCAACAAGAGAGAGATATGCTTCCTCCTGTTAAAAATATAGAAGTGTGACCAGTCAGAATGGCTACTATTAAAAAGTCAAAAAATAACAGATGCTGGCAAGGTTGTGGAGAAAAAGGAATGCTTATACACTATTGGTGGAAGTTTAAATTAGTTCAGCCATTGTGGAAGACAGTATGGAAATTCCTCAAAGACTTAAAGACAGAAATACCACTCAACCCAGCAATCCCATTATTGGGTATATACCCAAAGGAATATAAATCATTCTATTATAAAGACACATGCAGACATATATTCCTTGCAGCACTATTCCCAATAGCAAAGACATGGAATCAACCTAAATGTCCCTCAATGATAGACTGAGTAAAGACAACGTAGTACATATATATCATGGAATACTATGCAGCCATAAAAAAGGATGAGATCATGTTGTTTGCAGGGACATGGATGAAGCTGGAGTCCATTATCCTTAGCAAACTAACACAGGAACAGAAAACCAAACACCTCATGTTCTCACTTATAAGTGGGAGCTAAATAATGAGAACAAATGGTCACATAGAGGGGAACAACACACAATGGGGCCTTTCAGAAGGTGGAGGATGGGAGGAGAGAGAGGATCAGGAAAAACAACTAATTGGTACTAGGCTTGACACCTGGGCGATGAAATAATCTGTACAACAGCCCCCCACTCATGACACAAGTTTACTTATGTAACAAACCTACATTTGTACCCCTGAGCTTAAAAGTTAAAAATATATAGAAGTGTGATGTTAGCACAGGTTCTGATATTCATTCAGTCAGTCAGTTACCAGCCATGAGTATGTATGGGGCTCTGGGGTTAAGTCTTACAGAAGAAAGACAAAGGCCCTGACCTCAAGCATATTACATTTCAGTGAAAAATATCACGTGTCCCCAAGTCTGCACATTTAGAAACAAGTTCTTAGATTATTTTCAGACTATAAGAGAACTTATCTGAAAATACATGACTCAATCATACAAAACATGCTGACTCTGGTGTACTACTAAGGAGATATACAACAATGGTGTTTTCAACAAAATAACTGAAGTGAAAATGATGCTCTGAGTTAGGAGATTCCTCTAGCAGAGGTGTTAATGTGTTTCAGCTTATTAGAGGATTGTATCAAAGAAAGTTGAACTGACATTCACTTTTTTGTGTGTTTTGTGTCTTCTTTACGTTCCTTCCCCCAGTTATTTTCTGGATCTTTAAAGTGTCCCCTATTATTTTGACCACACATGCACTGTAACGCAAAGGACATGATATATTCAGCAGAATTACTTAATTAGGTTTTTGTAAGCAGTATGTGCCAAGTAGGCTAGGTTTGCTTTCTAGCCATAAAAATATGCCTGCGATGCATGCCATGTTCCCGAGGAGGAAACACAGTGACTGATGTGATGATAAAACGATGAAGGGAAGGATAAAGCCAGAGAGAGAAAAGTCTCAAAAGGGAAATAAAGTAGGGTAGCAGCTGCCCTCATCTTAATTGAAGCATAAATTTCAGAAGCAGGATCTGAGGTTTAATTTCAAGCATACATTGACAGTTTGTGTGTGTGTGTGCGTGTGCACACTTGTGTGCATATGTGCACTGCTGTGATAAAAAACACACAAGCTCTTTTCATCCTTTGTATGAAGGGTTTTTAAGTCAGTTTTATAAAGGAAAAAGTTGCAAATGTATAAACGTATTGATTTTCATTGGAAGATGTTTATTTAGTCAGCATTTAACAGAGAATAACAGAATCCATGAATGAGAAGTGTTTCAGGCACTAGAGATACAATGGGCTAGAAACCACACATTTCTGCACTCATGGAGCTGAACGCTCTTAGTTTATCATTTCTTTCTGTACTTATCTTCCCTACTTCTACTGCACCCTCTGCCATAATCTTTAAAATATATATATATATATATATAAATGGCTTCATTTTCACATTTCACACCACCATAGCTGTGCATGCAAAAACACTACAGTCTAGCCACTACTTATACGTCCAGCCTCTTCTTGCATCCCTCCCGATATCCCAGTTTCAAGCTTTCCATTCCTCAAACATAACATTTATTTTTACATAATGGTGACTTCATCAGACTGTACTCTGAGCCTCAAATACCTTCATACCAGTTTTCTATCAATTAAAACTCCCTCCATTTGATTGCAGTGCAGCTGAAATGCCTCTTAAGCTTCATGCTTTTTAATATTTCTAACAGTTTTAACAGTCCTTCATCTTAATTTCTGGATAATTTTGCGTGGAATGTGTCATTAAAGCTCTCAGTTCATTTGTGCTGAAATGAGCTGTTCATATGTCTGTTCATATGGCTTGTTATTTGTTGTTATTTTTTCTTTGGTAAGTGTGAACTACTTGAGGACAGGGCAGTGAGGGTTGCTAATTTGTTTCTGGCCACATGCTGTTTTACATGTGTTAGGCTTTTAAAAAGTGTTTACAGGGCAAATAAACATGCAGCCAGAAAGTATTTAACAGTCACATGAGAGTTTTCATGAGGGAATCAGCTGCCTCATTAAATTCTCAATATTTTATTTCAGAAGGTCTAAGAATGTGAAGAGCTGCACAGGTGAGAATGCCCACTGCTCTCTGCAGATAGCAAGGGATGTATTGCATACACAGGTGCTATTTAAGTGTTTTTCATGAATCACCTTGGGGAAGGCAAAGTCCATTAATGGGGCATACTATTATCAGGAATGTTTTCAGAGATCTCATCTTTTCTATCCTGTCTTTATAGCTTCATGTCACTTCTATATATGAGCCTGTAGTAATGTAATCCTAAACTTGGCAAATCTTTACTTTAAAAAATTCTTTAAGAATGAAAAATTCCTTCTAAGCTTAGAAACAGTACAAAGTTTTATAGCTTTGTTATAAACTTCTGAGAAACAGAATCAAGACACCTTGACACTCTTTCTACCTTACGGAGAAGCTAATATACATCACCATAAAATAATGTAACTGCCACTCATACAACAGAGAACAAAATAAATTTAAAACTAATGTAAACTATAAAACTATAATATATAAATTTTCTGTTCATTTTAAAACACTTAACCTTTAACTGTGAAAACGTATTAATTCACTGTTAAATCTTTTATATTCCAGATGACACTTCTAATTCATATATTTGTATACAGAAAAGTGGAATGGACTATCTCTGTACATCCTGATTAGCAGGATTCACTTCGAAGGGCTATGTGAAGTTTTGTGTTATAATACTTGGATCAAAATTATTTGTCCATTTTCCCTATACTTATGACTTATACAGTTCAGAAAGATAAAGTATTCCAAAGAAAGAAAGTTCATATCTCACAAACAGGGGAGCTCTTCCTTTGTGACAAGACAATTATTAATTGCATTATCTTATGATTATTTACCTTCAAAACAGGCTTAATTAATTTTATCTCCCTTTTAAAAAGTTTTTCTTTCTATACTTAATTTGAGCTAATATGTTATCAAAATCTAGGGCAATATTCAGGGTTTTGACCTCTAGGGGACTAAGTATTCCAACATTTGAATGGTTTAATTAGATACTCTTGCACTGAAGCTGCTTCTCTCTCCAGTCTCTCCATTTTTGGAAGTAGTACCCCACTCTCCTGGGCACGCAGACTGGGAACCAGGAAGCAGGGCAAAGAGGTATTCCCTCCACATTGTAATTCAAGAATGCCAGAAAATTGTCTTCTCTTTTCCTCATGCCCTTCATACAAATTCCTCCTGGTTCACTGAAACATGAAATTCCATCATTTATTGCGGTCTCACAGCCAGGAGAAGGGATGCCAGGAAGCCATGTACATGTCTTCCTTTCTAGTGTTGACCTGGTGCCAGGCACTCTGTTATTGACTCTCCATCATTCTTCTGCATTACACCTTTTTCTTAGTGAGGGAACCAAAGATCAGAGAAGTAAAGTAATTTTTTTAGGGTCACAAGGCAGATTGATAGAAGATATGATAACTGAACCCAAGTTGGCTTGACTCCCAAATATGTGATTTAGCTACTATTCTAGGCTAATATTTATGTGGGCCTAGCACTGTATTAAGTATTTGTCTTACTAGATACTTGTTTTCAGGGCAAATCAGTGGAACACCTGATGAAAGTGCCCTACCCATATCAATTTACACCTCACCGCTGCAGTGCACTGGGCAAGACTTTGGACTGCCCGAGGTCATTCTCTGGCTCCTGCTCTCTCCAGCAACACTAATATGGCAGACTAAAAGTGTTACAGAAACACTGGGGTGCTCAGTCTAGCTCCTGCTCTCATCGCACAGAAAGCCAATCACTGATACAACAGTATTGCCAAGGAAGAAGACTTTAATCAGGTGCTGCAGCTGAGGAGATGGGAGCTCAGTCTGAAATCTATCTCCCTGATTGACTAAAATTAGAGGTTTATATAGCAGGGAAGGAATGTAACAATGTGTGAGAAAACAGGAACTGAGGAGGGGCAAGGAAGCAATCATGAGGAGTGAGGGGCCTGGCATTTCATTGTCTGGATGTGGGTATTTGGTGAGTGTCAGTTCTTTGATACTTTATTTTTTTTTCAGAGGCCTGAAGGTCATTTCCTGAGGAAGGAACTCAGAGAAGACAAATGTAAGTTTCAAGCTTTAAGATCAGAAGGGTCAATTTCTATGTTTATCTTAAAAACTATCCATGGGAATACTGGGTCGGTTTCAAAAGCATGGGAGAATTAACTCTCCCACCCCAACCCCAGCAGCCCTCAACCAATGACTGACGAGAATGGTGTATACAAGTTGCAGCTCCCTTGCCTCTTGTGAGGAAAAACCCTGCACTGACTCTCAGAATTATCCACTGGGATTAAGCTCCAGTTGTCCACTTAATGACACTTTTGATAATACATCCTTTATCAGCTGCCCTTCTTACCCTGTCTCAGTTTCCAGTTTACCTATAGATATTTCCTGGCATCTATTCCAAAATAAGCTAATCTATTTGCACTTGAATCTTGGTGTTGGAGTTCCCAAAGTCTGCTTCTTTGGAACCCAAACTAAGGCTATCAGCATCATCTAAAATACAGATTTTCAGGAAGAGAAGGATTGGTGGACTTTGAGATCATCAGGCACTGAAGTGAACAGAAAAAGAGCTGGGCCACTCTCATTTGTTCCCAAATCATTACTACATCCACGTGTTCCTTAGTCCATCACTTATAGCTAGGGAGATGGCGTCACATGTTTGTCTGTGAACAGATACTATGCCAGTTCTAGGGAACAGGGATAATACAATGAACAAAATGGATACAATGCTCTGCCCTTATGGAAGTTATAGTCTAATAGCTGCCAAGAGATTTTTTTTAAAAGAACCAAATGGATCTTCTAGAATGGAATAAGACATATCTGAAATGATTTTACAAATTTATAGGCTTAACTGCAGGAGAAAGGATGAATGAATTTGAATACAGATGAAAAGAAATCATTCGAGCTGAAGCAAATGGAGTAAAAATATATTTTTTAATGAACAGAGGCTCAGTAATTGTGGGACAACATCTGACATGTAATTAGAATATTAGAAGAAGAGAGAGAGAATGTGGCAGAATATTTACTTGAGGAAAATGATGGCAGAATTTCCAAATTTGAGAAAAAGTAATTTAACTTGTAGACCCAAGAAACTTGGCAAATTCCAAACAGGATAAATTTAAAGAAAATTACCATTAAGCAAGTCATCAGCAAACTGCTAAAAACCAGAGATAAAGCAGCCAAAGAAAAAAGACACATTGCCTATAGGAGAACAATTATCAGAAATAACCAAGCCAGAAGACAATGGAAAACCATCTTTAAAGTGCTTATACGGGGAAGAAAGACCTGTCAACCTAGAATTTCATAACTAGTAAAAGTATCCTGAGTTATCCTGAATGAAGCCAAGTGAGTTATCTACATCATTTGATCTGTGGAGGAACTTGTTTGGATAAGTTAGGCTACAACAGAGGGACTACAGAGTGTGATTGGGAGCCAGCCTGCCTGAGTCCAATTTCTGATTCCAGCTGTCACTAGCCAAGTGAACTGGGGCAAGTTCCTCAGTTTCTCTCTGCCTCACTTTCTCATCTCTAACATGAGGATAACAATAAGGTCCAACTCACATGGGTATTTCATGGATTAAGTGAATTATTTTATTTCCAACAGTCTGAGGATTTTCCCTGTATCTTTCTGTTGTTAATTTCTAGTGTAATGCCATTATGGTCCAAGAACATATTTTGTATAACTTCAATCTTTTATCTTTATTTTTTAATTTTATTTTTGAGATGGAGCCTTGCTTTGTCGCCCAGGCTGGAGTGCAATGGCGTGATCTCCGCTCACTGCAACCTGCACCTCCAGGATTCAAGCGATTCTCCTGCCTCAGCCTCCTGAGTAGCTGGGATTACAGGTGCCTGCCACCATGCACAGCCTGTTTTTTTTTTTTTTTTTTTTTTTTAGACGGAATCTCGCTCTGTCTCCCAGGCTGGAGTGCAGTGGCATGATCTTGGCTCATTGCAAGCTCTGCATCCCGGGTTCATGCCATTCTCTTGCCTCAGCCTCCTAATTTTCTTTTGCATTTTTAGTAGAGATGGGGTTTCACAGTGTTAGCCAAGATGGTCTCAATTTCCTGACCTCATGATCCACCTGCCTCAGCCTCCCAAAGTGCTGGGATTACAGGCTTGAGCCACCACATCCGACTGGCCCTGATTTTTTAAAATTATTTTTATTTATTCTTTTTTTTTATAGACAGGGTCTCACCTTGTCACCCAGGCTGGAATGCAGTGGTGTTATCACAGGTCACTATTACCTCAAACTCCTGGGCTCAAGCAATCCTCCCACCTCAATCTCCTAAGTAGCTGGAACTACAAGCACACACCAACATTCCCAACTAATTTTTAAAAATTTTATAGCGATGAGGTCTCACTCTGTCGTCCAGGTTGATCTCAAATTCCTTGTCTCAAGTGATCCTCTCACCTTGACCTCCCAAAGCACTAAGATTACAGGTGTAAGCCACTGTACCCAGCCACAAATTCTTTTATTTTATTTTTTCTTATTTTTCTTTATTTCCTTTGATACACACTATCAACACACAAATTCTTTTAAATTGTAAATGTCTGTTTAATGACTCAGGATATAGTTTATTTTGGTAAATATTTCCTTTGCAGTTGAAAAGAATGTAGATTTTGTTGTTGGGTGGAGAGTTCTATAAATATCAACTAGATCGAGTTGATTGATGGTATTGTTCAGTTCTTCTAAATCCTTACTGATTTTCTGTCTGCTGGTTGTAGCACTAAGAGAGGAATGTTAACATCTCCAAAAACAATTTTTTTTTAAGTTTTCCTTTCTAACTCTGAGGTTTTGACATATAACCCAATTTTATGGTAAATACTGAAATAAAAATAACTAGGATTAACTCTAAGACTTAGGGGTATAAGACTCTGGAAGTCTATCCCAAAGTATTTTCGCTACAATTATGTGTTAGATGTCAATGCTATGAAACACAGAATGGGGTTGCGCTTTCTTCTACTAATGTATGCTGTGTTTTGATGTCCCCTTCATTTACAGACTGTCAGAAGTCTTCTAAATGTGAGTAATCCACTTTGCCACTAAACAGGACAAAAAAATTATACAACAGCTCAGTTCGTCAAACAAACATTACTGCCACGAGATTGGTAATCTACATTATTTCAAAAAATTTTTACATTTGTAGCTATTTGGGTTTTATACTCTCATGATATCATCTTATATGCAAATAAGTCATTAGGGAATTGAAAATTAATGTTTATTAAACTTTAAAAGATTGTTTTCAAACACTTCAGAAGTCTTCATTTATATCCAAATAATTATGTCAGGCTATAATTTACTGACTGAGTTCCATTTACTTTATTTTCAGATAGTATGAAAGCTATATTTGTTAAAAGCTTAAGGTATTCAAGCATTAGTGACATAGAATAATCTCCATCCATTGCTTTCTAAATAAAGGAATTTTATGTTCTTTTTTCTGTTTCTATACTTGAACTTAAAGAAAATCTTGCCTTGCAATGCATAAAATTCAAAGAAACTGTTAAAGTCTAGACGGTCTTAGAGTCAGAAGACAAGAATACCTTGTAGTTTCTTCAGGTAATTATTGATAACAAATTTAATTGATGTTTTAGGGGAGGAAGCGAGTTAAAGAGAGAGATAAGAAGATCTGACCAAAATATGGTTAATAGTTGAGAAGAGTTTCCAGCGTGTAATAGACAAAGTAGATAAAAGAGTGCTTGAATAAGAATGCAATAAGAGAGCCAAAATAATATAGTTTGTCATTGTATCACCATCTTAAATAATAGTTGAATAGACTTAGAATGATAAATACTTTCAAAGAAATAAAAGGCAGAACAATGGTATAATTTTCTGAATTGGAGTAACTTTGAAGCATATTTATAAGATCATATGCCATGAACTGATATTCACTTCTATGTTGTATAAAATATAAATACTTAACGGCAACACTTTCTCTTCTGCACCTTCAAAAGTACAACTTTTTATGCCATTAGAGTTCAGAACAGTAGCTTAAAGAGGAAATCTTTATAGTACCGGCCTCTACAGTATTAATATGCCTGTATTATGTGTATCTTAAAATAGCTCCTTTCTCCTCTTATGAGTAAAGGGACTCAATTATTACTATATGCATTCTCCTAAATCCAAGGGAGCCCCATTCTGTAACAACCTGCTCAGTGGACTTAGAAAACAAATAGAAAAGCTATACATTATTCATATATCTTGGCAGCACACTAAAGCCCTTAGAGCAAGTGATAAATGATCAGATGTCTCCCTCAAACCTTACCTGGTTTACTCTTTTGAAAAATCCAACCCTTGCCGTCTCCCACACAAAGCTCTTGGCCACTGGGTGAAATCCAAGCTGGGTAGTTGATCATGATAATTCCAGCGTGTCATGGGCAGTAGCATCTCTCAGAGTCCCACAAGCCAACTGCTTGAAACGAACCTGCAACAAACAAGATATTTCTCCGTTTTAATTGAAAAATAGTGAACTGTGTCCTAGGTCCAGGAGGCATCACAACTTAATAAGGGTATCATAAAGGAGTGTGTGAGGGACTATAAATGCCTCTCAAGATGCTGATAAACATTAAAACTGGAAGACTGAAGTCTATGTACTACAAAAGGTGTTTTTGCCAAGTGCATGTTCCTCTGCATGTTTTTATTGATCTACTAAGCCATCAGTTATTAATGAACATTATTGATATTAAAACTTATACATGCTATAGTATGTACCACCTCTTCTTCAGGTAGGTAACCAGTTGGGGTACTCAGAGAATTTTTCTACTTTACCTATAATATTCTCAGGTTAACTGGGCAATGGGTTGCAACAGGGCAACACCCATGAGCAGTTAGAGCAAAATCCACAAGATTGCTGATCAAGGACAATTTCCATTGTGATTTCTGATGCTCCATTCAATGTCAACATTCCTTATATAAATGTTGGGTCACCTCTCTAGGATAATGTGTGAGAAACAACTTTGAGGGACATATGTAAGGTGTTGCAAATTGAGCAGCTACCATTATTGATACCAACATACACACTGTAAGACAGTAACCAATGTAAATGCGTCGTAGCCAGAGTCTGTACACAAAGGAATGACCAGACTCAAGAAAGTAATTAAACAGCTAATTTGGGGGCAATGTACCACATATTTAATGATTCAGTTGTTTATGTCCATGAGTAAATATGGCATTTAAACTTAATTAGCATGTTTGACTTTCATTCATACAGAGAAAACCTATGTATAATCAGTAACCTTTATTGGACTGTTACCTGACACATAAGCAACACTTCAATACACGATTAGGATGATACTAATGAACAAAATTGCTCATTGGTCTTCCCAGGATAGCTCTTAAAAACTATTAGATTTTTTATAACTATAACAACCATATTTAGTAAGACACATAGAGAAGCAAATTTATTACTGTTATTTTCTAAGTAGTGCACAGAAAGGGCTTAGAGGTTATTCTAAGTGTGTAGGGGGACTTGTGAATAACTACATTCTGAAGGTTCATGGACACAGGTGCAGAAACTGATTTTAACAAGCAACACAATAATAAATCCTCATGCACCTGTGATTAGAGCTGCATGGATTCCCAGAAGTCAGTGTGCAGACTTTGTTAAAAGGCACAACAGTATGATATCCTATTATGCCATTTCAGCCAGAATGCTAAGATGACAAAGGGTTCAAGTTGAACACATGCCTTGCACTAGAATGCAGAACTTCAAAATAACTCCTTAAACAAAGAGGTGTGTATGTGACACTAAATGACCATACTGCAATTCAAAGCAGGAGCGTTATGTTGATGCTATTTGATACCCATAAATACCCACACCCCCTCAACACACACAAGTCTAAAAGTTTTGTATTTGTTGATCCAAGTTGTGGTACTTATTAACCTACAACCTTAGTCAACTTCTAGATGCAAACTGTTTTTATTCATGCCAATATTTTTTTTACTTCCTATCTTCTCTGAAGATCTTCTGGAAATTATATAACTTATCTTATAAAACAAACCTGTTTTCATGAATGGTAAAGCCTTTTTGGTCTTTTGGCAGCCATGAAGGATATTAAAAGAAGCTGTATACTAGTGGACCATATGACAGGGAAGAGTTTATAAACATAATTTCTAAGCTTCCAAACTAGCTTTTAAGTGAGAAATTTTTGAAAGCTACTTGCTTTGGAAGCACCCGTCTGTGACTTAGTGCCACTTCTCATACTTGGGTTCTGCCACTTATTATAAAAAAGTGAAAATAAGTCAGTATAACTACTTGCTTTATAAAATGGCTTTATTTTATTACACAGAAATGATGCTATTTCTCCCTCCTCAGAAGGGGTAAGTTTTGTGTATTTTCTTTTCAGCAGTGATGATTTTCCACTGATCTTTGTTCATTTATTTATTCATTAGCCCTCTTATTCATTCCACAAATTTTATTTGAGTACCTCTGTGGTGCCAGGCATGGGATTTGGTGCTACAGGTACAAAACAAAAAGACATACATTCTCTTCATGAAAAGATTATCATTGATTCTATTCTGATTTAACATTTTCTTGTAACCAAGAAAGGCAGCAACATTACATCCAATCAAGATAATTAGCCTTACCTTATGAACAATCTGCTATGTGACCAGAGCCGGGAAATTTATGAGGTATGTCAGTGAGTAAAGCACTACAGGCCAACGGAAAATCTACAATATAGAAGGATCAATTCACATAGCTAATGCCTGTGAGGTTGTTATTCGATGTGATAGCTTTGTGTCACTCTCATATCTTCTTCCACAACCTCATGTAGCTGAGTTAAAATGAATCAGATAATCCAACCAATTAGGTTTTGATAGTACAATAACATCCACGGCATCAAACACAAGAGTCACTGCCTTCCAACTGTTGTGTAAGGAATCGCAATACAATCCTGTGTGCTCTGCATCACATCCAAGTTAACAGACTTTTGTGTGTGGGAGGTAGGGGGAGATGCTATTGTACAAGTTGCTTTACACAGTTTTTGTATGATTATTCCATTTGTTTTCTGTAAAAGGAGATACAAAATTAAATGCATGTATTCTCCGTGAAGAGAAGTCTATGAGGGGTCATAAGAAGTACCAATTCCATGACTTTGGTTTGAAACTGTATCCTGTCACCAACTTTCATTATGAAAAAATACACTTCAAATAATTTTTCACTTATCTCTCTCCAAATATGTAATTAATGAGAATACAATTAAAACAAAAGGTAGGAATAATTATTATTTAAAATACTCTTAGATAGTAAGTGACTTTTTAAAATAAAATCAATATGATTTCCAAAAGATTTAATTATTTTATGTTTTGAAACTGCTATTATGGGGATGTGTAGTATGAAAACAAGCTATTTTCTTCAATGCTTTCATTATTTTTAAGAAACTTATTCTTTTAAAAATGAATTCTGGGCTAGGCGCAGTGGCTCACACCTGTAATCCCAGCACTTAGGGAGCCTAAGGCGGGCAGATCACGAGGTCAAGAGATTGAAACCACCCTGCTCAACATGGTGAAACCCCACCTCTACTAAAAAAAAAAAAAAAAAAACAACACAAAATTAGCTGGGAGTGGTGGTGCATGCCTGTAATCCCAGCTACTCACGAGGCTGAGGCAGAAGAATCGCTTGAACGTGGGAGGCTGAGGTTGCAGTGAGCCAAGATCATGCCACTGCACTGCAGCCTGGGCAACAAGAGCAAAACTCTCTCTCTCAAAAAAAAAAGAAAAAATTCAGAATGAATATATTTTCCTGTATGTAAATTATACCTCAATAATGTTGATTTAAATGTTCTAAAATGAATTTTTGACAATATGCAAAGAGGTTCCAAATAGGGGCATGGTATACAGAAGTGATTGATAAATCACTGTTGTACATTAATTTAAAGCAAAACAAGACCAAAATAAAATTTGGAAAACAAAGGAGAAGAAATTCTAACATGTACAAACCCTGTTTGCCTATTTGGTGGTCTGGCCCTAAGTGCTCTGTGATTGAATTTTGGTATTCTTTGTCTTTCCTTATGCACACCACTACTACTACCCTTTTAGTTTACCTTATTGCTTTGAAGAAAGCTTTCCAAAGGATCCCCTTAGCACTTAGGCACTCATGTTATAGGCTTTTGATTTGCACTTATTGACAAGTTGTTTTTTATATGTTATCTCAGCTTCATCTTCCCCATGGAGACATGTCACATAGCCCTCTAGGTGGCCAACAGAACTAGAAGAGTACTCAGCATTCAATGAGTTCAGTGCATTTGTTAAATGATTGCTTGCTCTTGGTATATTTTGCAAGCTTTGTGTCTAAGTCACTCATTTTCCCACACTAACACAGAGAATATAATAATCAAGAATGTACAAACAGGTAGATTATCAATAATCAAAGTTATGAGGCTTTCTACCTTAGAAATGTCAAATTTAGCCTTTTCTGTCAGTAATTTTAGGGAAAGGGTAGGTTTGGCCATTTTTTATTCACAAAATTATTGCTTCTAAATTCTTTTTTTTAATTCATTTAGTCTGATGAAAAGGTCAAAAAGTACTTCTCAGCAGGCAGAGGTCATTAACAACCACCACTAATACTTGTAAATGTTGTTGCTATCTATTTTATATGTAGTTTCTTTTTAATGGTCTCCTAAACCATGGGAAGTTTGTACTATAATAATGCCCACTTTATGGTGATGAAAATAGGAATCAGAAAGTTTAAGTTACTCACCCAAGGATATAGAGCCTTTGAAAAATGGAGCTGTGATTTCAATGCAGTTAATTGATAGTGCTGTACTGTATTAACTCAATTAATAATAAGTTCCTAGAGATTGGATTTGAAAGATTCATTCAATTTATAGATGAAAAGCTTAGTCCCAGGGAAGTAAAGTGACATATTAGAGGCTACTCAGATCTCAATAGGGTCTGGATAAGCATTTAAACCCATGATGCTCCTGTCTTTCCAATACACCTCTTTCTTACCCAGCTTACTCAGCATAGTTTCCAAACAACTTTATAGATTTCCAATTCACTTGATTTTTTAAAAAAAATGGTGTTTCTGGTAGGTTTTATTTCATAAAGAAGATACCAAAGCCAACAAACAAAATAACAGGATTTTGAGATACACAGTTTTAAATGAATTTAATTTTGAAAGCAAGAGATGCCCTTTCTCTCTCTCATTTTCCTAATGAAAAAAAAAAATCATAGACACAAAGAGAAGACTGTTGATAGACTATGACAAAACCCCTGATTAGATTAAAGTATGAATAGCACATCAGTGTTTTGCTGATGACCATTTTGTATGTGTAGCTACATTATTAGTATTCATAAGCTGGAAATAATCTTGCAAAATACTCATTTTATATCATTTTCATTTCAGAACCCAGCAGGAAGCCCTTCAAGTGACATAAAGCAAGATCTAAGGTAATGTTATCAATCACTGAGAACGCAGTGCCTGATACTCAAACACAATTCTCAATGTTTTGGTCTTTGCTCAAAGATGCCTAATTCTGAATTTATTATGATCTAGAAACTTTACCAATTAAAATAGGCCACATTCTTGTTTTCATTTTCTTAAAACGAGGCATCAATTTGTCACATTCCCAGATTTTCCAGTTGAAACTTGCCTCTGTCCTTTTTCCTTCCTTTCCTTAGTGTTTGTATCCCGTCTCCCCTCCTTTCTTCTTTCTTCCTTTTCTTCCTCCATTGTCTTTTTTCTTCCTCTCTTCCATCCCTCTTTCCCTTCCTTTTCACCTTCTTCATTCCAATAATATTTAAATATGTGTTAAGTTCTATGCAATATGCTGGTCTCAGAGGACAAGGCAAGACACTTAGTTCCTGCTCAAGTATTGCTTGTAGTCTAGTAGTGTGTGAACAGAGAAGTAAACCAACAAATTCTGGAAGAAGAGTAGAGGTCCAACCTGCATTGAACATGTCAGAACATGTCAGCTTTGAGTAGAAAATAATTCATAAATTGATCTTGATCGGTTTGGCTTGGCCTGGTCAACTTAGAACTCACAAACAAAATATAATTATCATCAGGCAGTTTCCAAATACTTCACATACTCTGAGTTTTCTACAATCTAGAGAGGGATCTTGTAAATTCTCAAAGCTCACAAACTGGAATGCCTCAGAGTCAAGTGTATCTCTTAAATATAAATATAGTGTGGCTGACTTTGACAAGGAGCCAGAGAGCCACCAATGATGAGCTGAAGAAAGTAGGCTTAGCCTAAGGATATTACAAACAACATTTGAAACACCATTTTGCCAGAAAGAACACATTTTTGGACTGGTTTTGGTCCTTGGCCACCAGTTTGAGATCCTCCTTTATAACTATTGAGGAGTCACCACCCACTGCTCTCTAGATATAGTATAGGTCCTGTTTCCACTGCCTTCGGCACAATCCATGACAGGTTAAAAACAACAACAACAACAAAACAAACAAACAAACAAACCAGAAACTTCTCCCTGGAAATTCTTTCTAGCGGGGAAAAAACAAAAACAACTTCTGAATTAGCTCATCAAAATTATTGATTCATTAATTCTGGGGCATTGTCCAAGAACAATGGACAATAAATGTGCTTTCTAACACAATAAATGCTCTGTATGTCATTTGTCTTATCAATTTGCTTTTGATTTCCCATATCAAGAATAAAGCCAGGTGAACCCATTTCTTTCTCTATTTCTAATTGTCCAAGAATAATGCCCCAGAATTAATGAATCACCACGTCTGGAGTGACTGGAGATTCTGAAGATGACACTTCCCTAGATTACACTTAGACACACTCATGTTTAAGAACTATTCTTCTACAACAAAGTCATTTTTTAATTTTTTCAGTATTTTTCCACAACTTTTAATGAAAAATATTTATTTGTCTTTGAGTTTCAGATAGCCTATTTTGGGGGAAAAATGATTCTTCCATGAATTGCATAAAGTGAGAAATGGCCTTTCAATTCTACACAAGAATATCATCCCTAAGACACATAATCATCAGATTTCCCAAGGTCTAAATGAAAGAAAGAATGTTAAAGATAGCTAGAAAGAAAGGGCAGGTCACCTACAAATGAGATCCAATCAGGCTAACTGTGGACCTCTCAGCTGAAACCCTATAAGTGAGAAGAGATGGGGGGCCTATATTCAACATTCTTAAAGAAAAAATCTTCAACCAAGAATTCTATGTCCAGTCAAACTAAGCTTCCTCAGTGAAGGAGAAATAAAATTCTTTTCAGATAAGCAAATATAGAGGGAGTTCCTTACCACCAAACTTACCTTATAAGAGATCTTGAAAGGAGCACTAAATGTAGAAAGGAAAGACTTCTACCAGCTAAGACAAAAACACACTTAAACACACAGACCAGTGTCCCTATAAAGTAGCCATACAAACAAATCAATGGAATCAAGTTTTTGTTGGTGTAAGGCAGACTGTGCCTAAAATGGGAAATAAGAAATGATGGAAGGTAAGTGGTCTCATCAGGACTTACGTTTCATGAAGAAGAAACTATCATCTCTCTATATAACCACCCTCAAGAACAGTGCCACCACATGAGTTTGACAGCAATACCATTTCCTGATGGGATGCAGTTAGCATATTTGAGACATACAATCCCTTTTAGGCTGGGATCAGTGGCTCACACCTTTAATCCCAGCATTTTGGGAGGCCAAGGCAGGTGGATTACTTGAGCTTAGGAGTTCGAGATCAGCCTGGGCAATATGGTGAAACCCTATCTCTATAAAAAATTAGCCAGGCCTGGTGGCACATGCCTGTTGTCCCAGCCACTCAGGAGGCTGAGTTGGGAGGATCACCTGAACCCAGGAAGTTGAGGCTGTAGTGAGCCCCGATCACACCACTGTACTTCAACCTGGGCAACTGAGTGAGAACTTGTCTCAATAAAAAAAAAAAATTATAACCCCTTTCAGCAGGGTCATGGTAGTAGGGATGAATCAAAAGTAACACCATATTCTAAAGAAGAGAGATGGGAAAATAGTATTTGGTAAGTACACATTGAGAATTAGTGTGTCACATTGTACACTTTACATACATGTTCTCGTTTAATCTTCATAAAAAACCTGGGGACAGGTACTACTTCCATTTTGCAATCGAAAGGCATGGGGTCAGAAAAGATAAGTAACTTGCCTAAGGTCTAAAAGATATAAGGGAGAATTAAGATTTAAACTTATGACTTGTTAATTGTATAGGTCCTACGCTTTCTAACACAATAAATGCTCTGTATGTCATTTGTCTTATCAATTTGCTTTTGATTTCCCACATCAAGAATAAAGCCAGGTGAACCCATTTCTTTCTCTGTTTCTAATACTTCCTTCCCCTAAACACTATATTCCACTTTATCCCAATATCAGGTATATAGAGACAAAATACAAGAGAGACAATGTCATGGACAGCTTGTGTGTGTATGTGTGTGAATATTTTATTTTTTTGCTTTTATTTTGACTTTCCATAAACCAACATGCTCCTCTTCCTATTAATTCTCTGATTTTTATTAGGAAGTTGTTGCTGAGGACAGTCTTGGAGGGAAAGAAAGGCCTTCTTTCTACTGCAGCCTGGGAATGAGAGTGGGTTGGAGGTGACCTAACTCAACTAACATGACCTAAATATGAAAGCATGAGGGAGTGACACAAAGATTTTCTAAACTGTAGTTATATATAAAATTGACCCTTAAACAACATGTGGATTAGGAGCACCAACATCCTTGTGCAGTTGAAAATTTGTGTACAATATTTGACTCCCCCAAAACTTAACTACTAGCAGCCTACTCTTGATCGGAAGCCTTATTGGTAACATAATGTGCTCTATTTATTAAATACTGTAATCCTACAATAAATTAATCTAAAGAAAAGAAAATGTTATTTAGCAAACCATGAGGAAGAAAAATATATTTACTCTTTATTAAGTGGAAGTGGGTTATCATAAAGGTCTTCATCTTCATTGTCTTCATGTTGAGTAGGCTAAGGAGGAGGAAGGGAAAGGGTTAGTCTTGCTGTCTCAGGGGTGGCAGAGGAGGAAGAGGTAGAGGAGATGGGAGAGGAGGCAGGAGAACCAACACACTGGGCATAACTTTTACTGACAAAAATCCACATGTAAGTGGACCCAAGCAGTTCAAACTTGTGTTGTTCAAGGGTCACCTGTGTATGTGTGTGTATGTACATATATATTTACATTATACACACATTTTTAAGGATAGACACATAACAATGACAGCTAAAGCACTACGTTTTCCTGCAATATGATCTAGGTGTACAAGCTTCTTTATTCCTGTCCATATGCCTGTTTTGTGAGATGTGAATCTCCTTCTGATGAATTCTTTTTCTGCTTATGACAGCCAGAGTCATTTTCCAATATTTATAACAAAAAATCCTTACTGATACAGAAATTTGTTCTTTGAAAATTTTAAATAATTAAAAAATTTAAAATTTATATATAAAATGCATAATTTTAAAAATATACTTCACCTGGCATATAAATAGCTACATATGTATAATTTACATAATTAATTACATTATATACATGTATACTGGTTTATAAATATATACATGATATGTATATATATGTAATTAATTGTTGTACAATTTACATAGAGTGAAACATAAGATTTTATGTATACACTCGGATCAGTTTTAATAAATCAGTATATCCCTGAATCCAACACTTCAATCAGGATATAGAATATTTCTGCACCCCAGAAAACTTCCTCATATCTCTTCCTGTCAATACACACATTTCACAGGCAATTAGTATTCTGGCTTTAAAATATTTGTTTCATCTGTTCTTGAACTTTATATAAATGGAATTATATAGTACACACATTTGTATAAGTCTTTTGTTGGATATATGTTTTCATTTCCCTTGGATAAATACCTAAAAGTAAACTTGCTGGATCTTAGTTTAGATCTATGTTTAACTATATTAGAAATTTTACCCAAACAATTCAAATTAATAGAAACCCTACTGGCACCCAGCTCAGGGACTAACTGAAAGTAGCATGGAGTATGTCAAAGAGAATAACAAAAAATAAAACATGAAAAACAAAATGTGAATAAATAAATTGTAGCTGAGGTTATAATGCCTCTAGTAAAGTTAGCAATAAGATGTAAAGTCTTTATCAGTTATTTTAGAAAATACCTTAGTTCTATTACTTATCAATGTTCTAGGAGGAATTTGGCAAATGACTTGCAGATATAATGGAATAGCCAGAGCAACTTTACAATAAAGATACATTAAATTGAAAGAGATTTGCTTCATACAAAAGCAGTTGATGTAACCATATTAACCGTACTAATAAAATAAAAAATAAAAACCATATAATCATCTCAATTGACATACAAGAAGCATTTGACAAAATTCAACATCAATTGCTCATAAAAACTTTAAACAAACTAGGACTAGAAAGAAATTTCTTCAGCTTGATCAAGGATATCTGCAAAAACCTGGAGTTAAGATTATACTTAATGATGAAAGTCTGAATGCTTTCTTATTAAGTACAGGAAAAGGCAAGGATGTCAGCTCCCATCACTTCTGTTCAACATTGTCCTGGAGGTTCTATCCAGTTCAGTATGGCAAGAAATAAAAGGCATCCAAAGTAGAAATAAAAATGTTAAAACTGTCTTTATTTGCAGATGATTGTCTAAGTAAAAATGTATTGGAATCTACACAAAAAGTACTAGAACTGATTAATATGTGGATTTAGTAAGGCTACAGAATATAAAAATTACATACAAAAACCAATTGTATTTTTATAGTCTAGCAACAAAACATTAGACATTGAAATTTACACAAAAACATCCCCAATAATATAAAATTAAATGAAATACATGGGGATGAATCTTTCACAACATATATACAAGATCTGTACACTGAAAGCTATAACACATTGCTGAGAGAAATTAAAGACCAAATGAATGTACAGATACACAACGTTCATGGGTTAGAAAACCCATTATTGTTGATGTCAATTTATCCAAAACTGACTAATCACAATCCCAACAGAATTTTTTAAAGAAATTACATACTGATTCTAATTTTTCTTTTTCTTGAGATGGAGTTTCACTCTGTCTCCCAGGCTGGAATGTGGTGTTGTGATCCTAGCTCACTGCAAACTCTACCTCCCAATTTCAAGTGATTCTCCCGCCTCAGCCTCTCTAGTAGCTGGGACTACAGGCATGTGCCACCATGCCCAACTAATTTTTTTGTTTTTAGTAGAGAGAGGGTTTCACCGTGTTGGCCAGGCTGGTCTTGAACTCCTGACCTCCAGTGATCCACCTATAGCTTCTCAAAGTGCTGGGATTACAGGCATGAGTCACTGTACTTGACCTGATTCTAAAATTTATTTGCAAATGCAAAGAACCTAGAATAGCACCCCTCCACACCCCCACCAGACTTTGGAAGTTAAGAAAAAAAATCAGAGAATTAATAATACCTTATTTCAAGACTTTTTAGAAAATGACATTTATCAAGTTTTCAAGTATGGTTTTGTGTCAAAACAGACAACTAGATGAATGGAACAAAACAGAGACCAGAAATAGACCCACATATAGTTGGACAACTGATTTTCAACAAACATACAAATATAATCCAGTGGAGAAAGGGAAGTCACTTCAACCAATGGAGCTGGAACAATTGGTAACATAAAAAAATAAAAAGAAGCAAAATAATTTTAATTCCTACCTTGCACTATGTGATATAGAAAAATTAACTCAAAGACCATAGACTGCCTTAGTCCATTTAGGCTACTATAACAAAATACCTTAGACTGAGTAATTTATAAACAACAGAAATTGCCGTTTATAATGCTGGATGTTGGGAAGTCCTAGATCAAGGAGTGAGCAGATTTACAGATGGGGTCTTCTTGCTGCAACCTCACATGATGAAAGGGGTAAACAAGCTCTCTTAAGCCTCTTTTATAAAGCACTAATCCCACTCATGAGGGTAGAGCCTTTATGACTTAATTACCTTCCAGAGGCCACATCTTGTAATACTATCACATTGGAAATTTTCGACATATGAATTTTGGGAAAGCAGGTACATTCAAACCATATCATAGACCTCAAACTAGAACATCTTTTGAAGAAAACAAAGGAGAAAAGCTTTATGTCTTTGGGTTAGGTGAAGATTTATTAGGTACTACATCAAAAAAATCCATTAAAAATTGATAAATTAGATTTAATTAAAATTTAAAACGTTTTGCATTGTGAAAACCAAATTTAAGAGAATGAAAAGAAAAGTCACAAACAAGGGGAAAATATACGCAAATTACATAAAAAACTCATGTATAAAATACCTAAAGAACTCTCAAAACTTAATAATATAAAGAACAAAACAATTAAAAAAAAAAGGTAAAAGAATTGAATTCACACTTCACCAAAGAAGCTACATGGATGGCACATCAGCACATGAAATGATGCTCAATGTGATTAGTTCTTAGGGAAAAGCAAATAAAAACCACCACGAGATACTACCACACAGCTATTAGATTAGATAAGATTAAAAAGGCTTACCTTACCAAGTGTTGGCAAGGGTGCGGAGGAAGCTAAACTTTTATACAGTGCTGGTAGGAGTGTAATATGATACAATCATTTTGGAGAGTAGTTTCATGTTTCTTAAAATGTTAAACATACACAACTATAAAATCCACCCACTCAAATTCTAGGTATTTACTCACAAGAAATGAACATATGTACATACAAACACTTGTACACAGTTGTTCCTAGAAACATTTTTGACATTTTCCAAAAGCTGAAAACTACTCAAACATCCACCAACATGTGAGTGGGTAAACAAATAGTGTTATATCCATGGAACAGAATTATACTGTGCAATAAAAAGGAATGGACTAATGGCACATGCAACACATCAATGAATCACAAAATAATTATGCTGCATGAAAGAAGCCAGATTCTCCTGCAGCCCCCCAAAAAGAATGTACACTCTTCAATTCCATTTATATAAAACGCTAGAAAATAAAAATTCAAATTAATTATGATTACAGAAAGCAGTGCAGTGTTTGCCTGAGGGCGCAAAGAGGAAGCAGGAAGGAGAAACTTAAAAGACACAAGAAAACTTGTGAGGGTGATGGATATGTTCATTATTTTGACTGCAATGATGGTTTCATGGGTATATTGATGTATCAAGACATAAAAGTGTACACTCTATGTGTACTTTATTATATGTCCATTATAGGTAAATAAAGCTGATTTAAATAAACAAATGGTATATAAGTATAAAGTTTAATTTGAAAATTTCTTTAAAGTTAAGTATCTTCTATCTGTAGTAATTTACAAAGAAACATTGCCCCAAATCTGATCAGGGCAAAACTTTTTTGAGCAGAGAAACTCATATTCTTTTAAGAAGAAATTTTAATGCTGATAAAATGCTAAGCAATTTTAAATAAAGTTCAACAATACTAAGGCTTCTTCTGAAATTAGCTAACCCATTTATTGGTTATTAGTCAAGTATCTATGTTCTTTAGCTAGATGTTTTAGATGTTTTCTTTCTTTTTTTTGTATCCAGATACCAATAATTGTCTAGTCAATCTTTTTACTTCGAAATTGTCCTTACCGAGAAAGAATATTTCAATTGGTCAGCTTAGCCCTCTCTTTTTGCAAACTTTGAAATAAAACTTTGACATAAACTCAAATTTTTCTAAATTTTTATTTGAAAATTGTGAATCATTTAAATAAAAATGAGAGGGAGAGAAGGAAGGGAGTAATAGAGGATGATCAAAGAAAATAAGAAAATGATTACTGGAAATCAAATTATTAAAATTTTGCAGAAAAAATGAAAATTTAACAAAGTAAAATGATTATGATTAAATTTTTAAAATAATGATAAAATTGCAAAAAAGCTAAGTGAGAGGATTTCAGTCATAAACATCAATACGCATAGAGTACTATGTAGTTTTATAAGGTTTTATTCTGATTAAGGGACTAGTAGAATTTACAAAATCATTAGATTGGGTTCAAATAAGTCTTCATCCCTTCTAACAAAAATGTATTTCTACCCTTATACAAGACAGAGTGCAATTATTATAATTCTGAGAAAATTTTAAGAGTTTTATTAGCATATGCCAACATGAAATAAAATCAGTAGTGGCTTATTATCATTGCTGTTTCCATTTAAAATAACCGTTTATATCACTCTCAACCCAAATGAGATTTCACAGCAGAAATCACCTTGTGCCTTTATTCTTAATCAGAGCTCTGCTGTGTCAAGAAAAAAGGAAAACTTGACCTTCTTGTTTTTAATGACCCAAGGGTAGTTATTTATTACATTAAATGTCATGAAAACCCACAAAATACAAAGGATTTCAGGCTGAGACAATATATCATCCCCACTTTCATACAAACTGATTAATAGTCCAGGTACCAAGCAAAATACCAACAGAGAATAATCCTGACACATGTTTCAACAACTGATGATGAAACTTTGCTGAATAAAAGTTTAATCACTCATTTCCTATATTGTACAGACAGTTTTGTAATGAGACTACATAATTACAATTGAGAGGATTTATATCCTTAGCTAATACATAATTATATCTGGAAGCATAACCACTATATTAGAAAATTGAATTATTTCAAAAGAATGCTTTTCACACTCACAGTATTCAGGGAACTATTTAATGAGAAGGGTCTCTGGGCTCCTGCTAACACACTCAAATTCTTAGGTGCAATTTGGGAAAGATCCAAAGGACACAGAGAAAGGGTACTTTGTGTTAGAATAGTTCAGACAAAAGGACCGTATATAATATTTTATAAAGAAGCTTTTGCTAAGTTTCAACTCTACAGGATTCCTTAAATTTGGAAAATGGTTGACTGTGCCCCTTTTTAAATCTAGGGCGATTCAAATTCTTGAAGTTCTATGTGTAAAGATTAGAAGAAATTGAAATCTTTCAATCACCGTCATCCCTGTCTGTAAGACAGCCCATTCTTAGATTGTTAGGCAGAGAGGCTGGATGCTCTCAGAATCACCCTCAAACTTATTCTGTATCAAATTCTATTTTGAAGAAAGTTGCTTCTCAACTTCAAGCTTTTAAATGAAATTAGCATCAAGTAATAAATTCTTTCCCTAATGCAAACTAGAAATGGGAGAATGTAAGGAGTGCCAATGAATATTAACTAGAAGTCCTATCCACATTATTAGTTAGCTTGATGGTACTTTGTATGTGCCTGTGAAGGGTTCTTGTTTGAAGAGGGCCTTAAAATGTTCATAGACAGACTTAGTTGCTCAACACCTTGAGAATTTCAAACACTGTGACCAGTGAGAATTGATTTTTGATCTTTTTAAGTCCTATAACATGATTGGGGCATGAAATACTACACTTAAATGCAGCTGGATCCATGGTTAGGGTAAGCAAAAAGTTGATCAATAAATCCACAAATCTTTCGATTTGAAACCCAAGATAAAGTTTTAGAAATCAGAGTCAGTAAATTTTAGAGCAGAAAAGGAGCTTAATCATGTACTCTAACACCTTCTTTCCACCCGTCTCCCGCTCCTTCTTCAAGAAGTAATTGAGTTCCTCTGTGTTCAAGGCACTGAGTTTATTTTACAGATAAAAAGAAACTGACGGCCTAAATATAAAACAGTTTCTCCAAAGCACTTTGCCAGAGCTAGGCTTTCGTTGATGACCATCACAAAATCAACCTGACAGCTCTTTGCTCCATCATGTCATTTCACATTAAAAATTTGAATTTACATACATAGTGGAAACAATGGCAAAGATTAAAATATGAAGCCAGGCGCGGTGGCTCACGCCTGTAATCCCAGCACTTTGGGAGGCCAAGGCGGGCGGATCACGAGGTCAGGAGATCGAGACCATCCTGGCTAACACGGTGAAACCCCGTCTCTACTAAAAATACAAAAAAAATTAGCCAAGCGTGGTGACGGGCGCCTGTAGTCCCAGCTACTCAGGAGGCTGAGGCAGGAGAACAGAGTGAATCTGGGAGGCGGAGCTTGCAGTGAGCGGAGATAGCACCACTGCACTCCAGCCTGGGTGAGAGAGCGAGACTCCGTCTCAAAAAAAAAAAAAAAAGAAAGAAAATATGAAACATTTCAGGAGTATGGAATACTTTATTATATTCTAATAATTCCCAAACGATCACTGGTAACACAATTAGAGATGGATAAAAAAAGAGACACACTCGCCTGTAATCCCAGCACTCTGGGAAGCTGAGGCGGGAGGATTACAAGGTCAGGAATTCAAGACGAGCCTGCCCAAAACGGTGAAACCCCGTCTCTACTAAAAATACCAAAAATTTAGCCAGGTGAGGTGGCAGGCGCCTGTAATCTCAGCTACGGCTAAGGCAGAGAATTTCTTGAACCCAGAGGCAGAGGTTGCAATGAGCGGAGATCACGCTACTGCATTCCAGTCTGGGCTACAGAAGGCCACTCTGTCTCGAAAAAAAAAAAAAAAAAAAAAAAGAGACACACTCTTGGTCCGATGTGGAGTGACTTTCTATAGGACAAATATTTATATCCTAAACTTGTTCCCTGTGCCTCATCTTTATTTATGGAAGCATTCTAGCTGACCAGCTGTTTTTACTGATGGAATGCAAATTATTTTTGTCACTTGAAATATTATATTCATATTATCTAGGTTTTAGCAAAAAGAAGGGCTGCTTAGTGAAAGATTTTTAAAGTATTGGTAGATGATTTACTAGTTAAGATTATCTCATCAATAGGATCCAAGTGGAATGTGGCACTCCCAGCATACATGAGAACATCCACTGTAATTTAGCAAGAAAATACCAGAACTTCATTTATATATTCAAATTTTATCATTTTCTAATTTCTATTTCATATATGTTTATTGGAGCAAAAACTATGAGTGTGACATTCAAAGTACATAATTCTTAGTACTGGGTATAATAATAGTGTAAGATTTGTGAATATGCAAATTAGTTTATGGGTTGAATCGTAGGCTCCAGGAGCAGATCTTCTGAGTTTCAAATTTAAAAGTGGCTCTGCCAATGATCACTTACCTATGTGATTGTTAGCCAAGCCTCTAAACCTTTCTTTCCCTCAAGTTTCTCATTTACCAATACAGATAATCATATAAAATATTTCTCACTTTATAGAATTGTCATAAACTTTAAATGAGCAAATACATATGAAGCATTTAGTACAGCACTTGTCATATATTAATAATAAGCAGCCAATAAATGTTAGTTATAAAAACAATTAAATATATATTAATACATGTATATATAAATATTTTGAAAACAGTACCAAAACTTGTTTTAAATTTTAATGACTGTATATTGTGTTTCATTTACAATGAAATATATAGTGAGGAGATATGTATTTCATTATATACTCATCAAAATAAAATAAAAAAACTACAGATGAAGACAAACAGATAAGGCAATATGTATTTATGTAAAAATTGAAGATTACTATATGCCAGCTCTGGGTTGAGATTTGAGGGAACTCAAAATTATTAAGACACTGACCTTGGCTTTTAAAGGATTTAAGATATTGTAGGAAGTAGGGAACAGAGGCAAAGAAGTGGAATCTGGAAAAGTACATAGCTAATTTGAAAAATTGTGGAAACTTCTATAATACAGGTCCAATTACAAAGAAGTTACAAAAAAGGCCATGTAAAATTGAGTTGTTTTAGGATGTCAAGCAAGTCTCCAGAGAAGAACCGGCATTTAAACTTGGACTAAAGGACAAGTCACATTTATGAAACCAATATACACAGAGTGTCTAAGCAGAAGAGATCAAGGAGACATTAACAAATACACACAAACTAAGTATATAAGATTGTAGAAGAGGGTATAATTCATATTGAGAAGTTCCAAGAAGGCCTTTCAGATACACATTTAATCTGACACCAGGATGATTAGTAAAAATTAGGATGAGGGACTTTTAAGCACCCTTATCTGCTAGCCATCTGAAAATACAGAAAGCTCACTCCCCATTTTGCTTCAGTAATTGCCAAAAGTCCCTTGCATCAGTTGACTACATGCTACATGCACTATGCTAACTTGGCTATTTCACCTACATGACAATATATATCCTTCATTATCCTTATGTTGAAGATATTAACTCTCTTTTTCTTAGAAAAATTAAGTTCTTAGAAATATATTCTTTTGTACTATATTAATGTATTCCAATTATGTTTCCTATGTTACACAGGATAATGTGAAATTTTGAGGTCTGAAGATTCGGCTCAACTATTCTTGAAGCATGAATTATAAAGATGCATTCAGCATGTGATGCATTTTGTCAGTATGAGTTCCATATATATTTGTGAGAAAAGAGAGATGTAATTTTCATGAGGGAGCTGAAATTCTAGATTGACCTTTCCTTATTTATCTCAGTCTGGAGAGCTAGAAGAAAAGTTTTTGATGAAGATTTCTCCCTAATTTGTGTCAAACAATAATGTCTAAAAATAAAAATAAAAATCTTATAAATGTGACTGAAAAATGTTTCTACCTTAGATTAAACATGTTGCTTTGTAACTTTATTAGTGAAACCTTTCAGAACTTTCAGATCATTATTAGAAGCAAAATATGTAAAATAGCTAAAAATAGAGCTTTGTTCAAGGTGAAATAAGTTTGGTAGAGGCCACGAGGGTTCTATGGATTATAATTGAAACTTGAATATTGTGAGGATGAAATTTTAATGGATTCAACTGCCACTTCATTATTCTGAAAAACACAGTGTTTAAAAAAGATATTTTCAAAAGACTTTAATTCTATTTGCTTTCTCCCTTTTCTGCGGTTCACATAAAAGTGGGTTGATGGTAAAAATGAAATATTTTAATTCATACAGGGTACAAGAACAGCCAGCTGTGTTAGCAGTTACTAACTTTCAAAGGCTCCCTGTCTGCTAATTTAAGTCACAGTTCTGTCTGCCACACAGAGTATGGACCAACTTTTAGAGTCTCCATTATACAGTCCAGTCAAACGCAGTTCCTGCCTTTGTTGGGACTAAGCATATCAAAACAAAAAGAGATAAAGAGGGAGTTTGAATGGCCATTCTCTCAGACATCTGTGCATGAGTCACATCAAAAGACTATCAGCAAGGAATACACATATGCTGCAGCCATACAAGAAGCAACTGAGTTGAAGCAGGTACCTGGCCCTTCATCCTACCAGGATTCTCATGTTCTTTCAAGGTTCACTGAGTTAATATCAGGCTACAATTGGACTAATTTGCTTCACAATTGGAATAACAATGACTCAAAGCACTTCTGTCATCATAAACACCTAAGAAATGCAAAGGAAAAAAATTTCTTTAATTTCACTGTTTCTATAGAACTGAAATACATTGAGTGAGAACTCCGCATTGTAAATTAGCACTTGAAAAAGTTAAGTGCAGATCATAAACATCAAATTATACACATACTTCTATTTATATCATTGACTCATGAGCATTCATATAACATTTATTCATGAGCATATATTATATTGTATAATCTCCAAATTTCTGTTTGGGAGAAGAAAATTAATGTTTAAAGTGTGAACTATGTGTTCGTCTTAGTAGAATCTCATGATAACTTTGGGAGTTGGAGATTATTTTTATCAAGTTCAAAGAGGTTAAATAGCATGCACAAAGTCACTTGCAACGGTCAGTGATAGAATGTGACCCCCTTGTTTGACTGACGCTAAATGTCATACTTTTTCACAACTACAATAAAAACTGTCTACTTAGAAAATGAGCTCCAAAGGACAGACAGATCAATTGTTCTATTGACTAATGACAAGATTTCTGCCTGACATCACTGTTCATGTGGGTATTTAATGAGTAAGTATGTCCCACAAAAGAGATCCCTATATTTGAAAATATAAAGACATAAGACTACTATTGGAAATGCTTGTTACTAAAAATTGTAATAATAATAAAACCATCATTTCTTGGTGCTTTCTCTAGGCTAGGCACTGTACTAAGCAAGCACTTGACAAAACACTATTTAATCTTCATAACAGTAATCCTTATTGTTTCCCACTTTTTACAGTTAAAAACTGAAGCTTAGAGATGTTCAGCTACTTGCTACATACACCTGGTTAGTAAGTGGCAGAAGGAGCCTTAGAATCTAGGGCTGACTCAACAGCCTCTTCCATTACTTAATAGTTTTAAACTCCTTATAATCAGTGATGTATTGTATTTATTAGAAATAATTGCAAAGTATGAACTGCCCAGCAGACAGAAGAGAAACATTGAAAGCAAGAGTCAGGATCTACACATGAACTCAAATTTAACACAATGTATAATGGGAAAATTAGGGCTTCCATATAGATTTCAAAAGTAATAGGGATGGCCACCCACATTCCTTGACTTGTGGCCCCTCTCTCCTCCATTCTCAAAGCCAGCAATAATGAGTGGAATCCCTGTCAGTCTTCTAATCTCTGCTCCTTCTTTCATCTATATTTCTCTTTACTACTCTCTTATATGGATATATATGATTAGATTAAGCCCACTCAGATAATCCAGGATAATCTCTCCATTTTAAGGTTCTAAATCTTAATTGTATCTATAAAATTGCTTTTATCATGTAAAATAAGAGATTCATAGGTTTCAGGGATTAGGGTGTGAACATCTTGGGGGACTGTTATTATTCTTCCTACCACAAACCCTCAGCAACATACGTAAATTAGTAACACATACAATGTGAATGAATCTTAAATTTATGATGCTAAATAAAAGCGTTACATACTGTATGATTCCTTTTATATGACATTTGGAATAGACAAAACTATAGAGGCAGAAAATAGATTGGTTGTTTCCAGGAACTGAGAATGAGAGGAGCGGATTGATTACACAGGAGTTTGAGGCAATTTTTTGGGTGATAGAAACGTTTTACATCTTTCTTGTGATAGGATTATACTACTGTGTGCATTTGTCCAAACTCATAGAACTGAATTCTAAAAAGAGTAAATTTTTAGATATAAATTACATGCAATAAAACTGATTGAAAACAAACAGAAAAGAAAAAGGTATTAGTGCTTCACTGAGTCACCGTGAATCTTAAAGTACTAGGATTTTAGGGCTACAGGGAGATGTTATTAATAGGGTGAGAATATGTACCTAACTTTCTGAGACTTTCCTGATTTAAAACATTTTGTCTCATTGCTCCTATGGAACTCCAGCTATATGAATATTTTAGTGGGCAAAATATACTTTGTGAACCCAAGAAAAATTCCATCACACATCAGTTGTTCCAGTTTTGCATTGGAAACATACAGTCCCCTCATTCTCCAGGGTCACATAGCTTAGTTCCATTATTTCAAAGCAGCAGCAGCAGCCAGTGAGATTAAGTAATTTGCTTGAGGTCATATATCTTATTAGTATGGCAGCCAGGAGTAGAATTCCTGTCTCTAAGCTCCTGTCCACTACTCTATCACTGAACTGAAAGGTTCTTACAAATCTAAGGGAAACTATAATTGTTTCTGTCAATCCCAATATTTAAGCATTAATGAGACACCTGTGCAACTGCACAAATTGTGAATGGTGCTGCAGTTAGCAGACATAATTGGTGGCAATTTTAGTAGCTATATTTACTTTTCCAGATGTGTGTGCTGCTCTTAGGGCCTGGAGAAACAGTTACACAGCATTAGACTTACTTATGAATTGGTCAAACAAACAGGTATCTTTAGACATTCACTTAGGCAATATGTTCTAGGGATGGGATCAGGAATATAACCTAAGGCACAGGACACAGAAATGGAGAAGACAGAGGCAGTACTATATAGCACATTTTAATGAGGGCAGCCAAATCACTCTCTCTATGAATGGCAGCTTCATTACCTTCAAAAGATTTCTTCTCAAAGATCCAATTCAATAGAGGACTCTCAATCCAGACTGAGACTAGGGATTTGTTTACTTGCCAACTCCCTCGCACATCTGTTCCCCTTCTGTTTCCTTCTTGATGTTAAAAAGCCCTGTTTTATCATGGCAGGACATTGAAACTCAGAGAGCACTTTTAGCTAGCTTCAAATGGCAGATTCTTATAGTACAGAATTATAGTATGGTCTGATTGACAGCATCAATAATTGAATGCACTTTGTCTTGCAGCTGCCAATCCATGGCATAAAATGATAGCTCATTTAATCACATTTCTTAGGATGAATAAGTTACTTTAATTTTTGTTAATTTAAAAAAAAAATATTGGCAAACTCATGCAATCACATTCATTCTCACCCTTCTGCCATTGAAACTAAAACACTCACTTCATTTAAAGAAATGCTTATCAAAGGGTTGAATACAAACTATTCCATGTGTTTCTCCATAACTGTTTTGAGAAAATACCCAAACAAATTACCTACTGAAATTTAAGAATCAAGAAGCCAGAGACCTGCTTGAGAAGTAAAACATTTGACAAAGATGTTGTCACAATAAGCTTCTATGGGATCATTCAATCCACAAGATATAACATGCCAGAGGTAGAGAAAACTGCATATAGCCAGGCAGTAACTACATAAAAGACATGCAAAAACCAGTGTGCTGAAAATTCAAAGTTAGGAAACCTGAGTTCTAGTTCACCTCAATCACTAATCATAACAGTAATTGAGGACCTATTATGTGCCAGTGAATTGATGTGTTGTACTAGTTAAGGTTCTCTGGTTGCAAGCAATTGAAACTGTTACTGGCTAAAGAGAATGTACTGGAAATATATTAAAAGTTTATGAATTCAAAAAGAAGAGTGGAGAAGCAGATTTCAAAGAGCTGTAATAGGGCTAAGAAATAGAAACTACAGGACCTGACCCATTCAATATGAATTGAGGCTTCAAACATTCTCAATTTCATTGTTGATCTGCCTTATATTCAAATTCAGATTGGAAATATATGCTGAACATATTTTAGGTCATGTCCTGGGTTGGGACAAGGTCGGGGCCCACCCAATTACACCCACCAATGAAGAGAAAACTTCCCAAAATAAATTCCACTGGATGTTAGGACAGGTGATGGAAAGCTAGATCCCACTCACTGGAATGGAAAAAAAGAAAAAAAAAAACTCAACAATTTAATTTTGATGCATGATATTTTTATATATCTATCAATGAAATCCATTTTGTAAATACAATTAAATCATATCATTCCAAAAGCTTTCCATGCTACTTGGAATAATCCAAACTACTTACCTCAGCTTACTAAGCTTCATCTCCATCTTGTCTTGCAGTATTCTCCTTACACACGAACCTTGAGACACATGGGTTTTTTCCTTTAGACACATCAAGTTCATACTGGCCTTAGGCCTGTGCTCCAACTGTCCCTTTTGCCTGGAATGTCCCTTACATTTCATGGATGAATCCTTCTTATCTTTTGGATGACAGCACAAATGTTTCCTCATCAGAGAGGTTTTCACTGATCACCCAAGCTAAAGTTAATCAGTGACTTCCTATCATATCATACCATTTTCATTTCGCTTAAAAACTATTACCTGTCCCAAATAAAATACAAGATTTGCTGAGAATAGTAAGCCTCTTTTGTATACTTGATAGTTCCTAGACATACTAGGCTTTCAGTACATAAATACACACACACACACACACACAGACACACACACACACACACTCTTACTATAAATAATTTTTAAAATAACCAAACATAATAGATTTTATTTTATTCACTTTATAGAAGAGGACACTGAATTTAATAAAAATTAAGGAATTTGCACATCAGACATTTATGTATGGCATAATTCAAAGTCAGATCTGTTTGGATCCAAGGCCAAGGTCTTAAACACTGTCATGTACTGATTGATTATCACTACCTGTATGATTTGGGGTAAGTCACTGGATGGAAAGATGCTTTTCTAATTTTTTTTAGCAGCAAAATCTATTTTCTTTCTAAATAAAATCATATAGACAACCTCAATAAATTGCTAATATGATATATTCATAGACACAATGTTTATTGTGAAATCATTCAGTGAAAATAATAAGATTGCCCTGACAAATATATTTTAAAATTTCTGGCTGCATAAGTTAAGAAAATACCTATTTACACGTACACAGTGAAACACAGTGAGCTTTTAAAAATGGACTTCCTTAAAATCTCAAAATACTCATTGATTGCAGGTATGGCAGGAAAATCTTTATTCTAATTGTGCCCAGAAGGGAGTTAACTTGGAATCATGTGTTTAGATATTGATGGTCTCCAGTGTGTTAAAATCTGGTGTATAAAAATAGTCCCAGAGTGGGTGTTTTATTATTATACTACCTAAAATACAGTTTAATATGCTATATATGCACAGAAAAACTTGTAGAATTTCTAAAGGAACTTCAAAAAAATCACAGTTTAAAATCTGTGGGCCTAATGTTATCCAGGGTTACATATAGCTCTCACATTCTGTAGGCAAATTCCATGTCTTTTCATATAACTGTATTTGCTCTGATAAAATAATATAAGAAGCAGGCCGGGTGCGGTGGCTCACGCCTGTAATCCCAGCACTTTGGGAGTCCGAGGCGAGTGGATCACTTGAGGTCAAGAGTTCTAGACGAGCCTGGCCAACGTGGTGAAATGTCACCTCTACTAAAAATACAGAAATTAGCCAGGTGTGGTGGTGTGCACCTGCAATACCAGCTAATCGGGAGGCTGAGGCAGGAGAATCACTTGAACCTGGGAGGTGGAGGTTGCAGTGAGCTGAGATCGTGCCACTGCACTCCAGCCTAGGCAACGGAGGGAGACTCTGCCTCAATCCATCAATCAAATAAGAAGCAAGCCAAATAGATCCAAAATAGTCTCGAAATAAGCTGTAAATAACTCCAGAGCGTAGCATCAAAGCAAACATAAGTTTAGAGAACAATGGCAGGATAATGGGCACCGGACAGTAACCAATCACAATCAATTACCATCATCTGCTTTAAAAGGCAGAAGGCTAACATCACCGTATATCAGAGTAACAGGGTGAGAAAGAATTGTCAGACACGTAATTTGTAAAGAAGCTGATAGAAATAATGCATGGTATTATAACAGAAATTAAAAGCTACCCCTAAAATACTAATATTTGATAAGAAAAGACAGGTAGGTTAATGAAGCAATCCAGGAAACTTAACAGTACAAATGCCAAGGCTCTTCCTTTGTTTTGCAGATTCTAGAGAAAGTCACAGCTTTCCATAGCTCTTATGTAATAAACAAAAGCCTTGGTGTGTTATACTAAGGAAGTTGTTTGTCTAAAGCAAAATGTTGTAGCAGTAAGGCTAATACTTAGAGTCAGAAGGGGATTAACCATGAAGCAAGGAAGTTTAGGATTCAAAGTCTCCGGCTTACATGGGCCCCTGTCAAGACTTCATTCCTATTTTTCCATTAGCAGTTATACATTTGTTGCTGTTTTTAAAAAAATAATAGCTATATCCCTCCCCCAAATTTTATAAGCTTCAAGCCCCACAAAACCTGCATCTACCTCTGGTTTCAGTAATGGGTTTTTAATTGTGAAGGAAGCAGGTATAGCTGTCAGAGGCGTTTGAACCACAGCAACTCCATCTTGAATAGGGCTGGGTAAAATGAGGCTGAAACCTACTGGGCTGCATTCCCAGGAAGTTAGACATTCTAAGTCACCGGATGTATAGGAGGTTGGCACAATATACAGGTCATAAAGACCTTGCTGATAAAAATAGACTGTGGTAAAGAAGCTGGCCAAAACCCACCAAAACTAAGATGGCAATGAAAGTAACTTCTGGTCAACCTCACTGCTCATTATATGCTAATTATAATGTATTAGCATGCTGAAAGACATTTCCACCAGTGCCATAACAGCTTACAAACACCATGGCAACATCAGGAAATTACCCTATATGGTCTAAAAAGGGGAGGAACCCTCAGTTCCAGGAATTGCCCACCCCTTCCCCCAGAAAACTCATGAATAATCCAACCCTTGTTTCACACATAATCAAGAAGTAACAATACATATAAGCAGCTGAGCAGCCCATGCCACTGCTCTGCCTATGGAGTAGCCATTCTTTTATTTCTTTACTTCTCTGATAAACTTGCTTTCACTTTATCGATTTGCCTCAAATTCTTTCTTACATGAGGTCCAAGAACCCTCTCTTGAAGACCTCTTTCCAGTAACATAGTCAGTACCAGGGGTGACTATGGAGAAGCAAACTAAATGTTATGTCTCTCTTAACTTCTCTCTTCCACATATCTCTCTTTCAGGCTCTTTCACATACACTCCCTCTCTCTCTCCTTCTCTCCCTTTCCTCCCTCTCCCCCTACCTACCCCCATCTCTGTCATTGACTAAGATGGCCTGTTTCTCTCAGCTTGACTAAACTTTAGACAGGTTTGTTCCTGATTATAGGTCCCTGAATTCTCTTTTCTTAAAGCATCTATATTAGAAAACTTGCAATTATAAATAATTTATCTTCCCCTTTAAGATATATTCTCTCAGCCTCTTGCCAGTTACACAACTCAGAAAAGTCTTTTTTAAGGACCCTTTGAAATATAATCATCAAGAAAGATAGAATTCCTATCTCCTAGTCTCTGTAGAACAGCTGGAGCCAAACTTCGCTAAGTACCAATGAATAAACACACATGATCTGATACGGTTTGGCTGTGTCCCCACCCAAATCTCATCTTGAATTGTAGCTCCCATAATTCCCACTGTGTTGTCGGAGGGACCTTGTGGGAGATAATTGAATTATGGGGGTGGTTTCTGTTTCACGTGTCCGTGTGAAGAGATTACCAAACAGGCTTTGTGTGAGCAACACGTCTGTTTATTTCACCTGGGTGCAGGTGGGCTGAGTCCGAAAAAGGAGTCAGCAAAGGTGGTGGGATTATCATGAGTTCTTACAGGTTTGGGGATAGGTGGTGGGGTTAAGAGCAATGTTTTGGGGGCAGGGGGTGGATCTCACAAAGTACATTCTCAAGGGTGGGGAGAATTACAAAGAAACTTCTTAAGGGTGGGGGAATTTACAAAGTACATGGATCTGTTAGGGTGGGGCAGAAACAAATCACAATGGTGGAATGTCATCAGTTAAGCTATTTTCACTTCTGTGGATCTTCAGTTGCTTCAGGCCATCTGGATATATACGTGCAGGTCCCTGGGGATATGACGGCTCAGCTTGGGCTCAGAGGCCTGACAGTTTCCCCCATACTGTTCTCGCGGAAGTGAATAAGTCTCACAGGACCTGATGGTTTTATAAGGGATTTCCCTTTTCACTTGGTTCTCTCTGTCTTGTCTGTCGCCATGTAAGATGTGCCTTTTGCCTTCTGCCATGATTGTGACATCTCCCCAGCCACGTGGAACGATGAGTCCATTAAATCTCTTTTTCTTTATAAATTACCCAGTCTTGGGTATATCTTTATCAGCAATGTGAAAATGAACTAATACATTGACTAAACTCTGGCCTAGTACCTTCCAGTACTATCCTATTAGCTCACTCCAGGGCTTAAAAGCTCTCCCACATTTTATTTAAACAGAGTTGAGCTCAATCTCTCTCCCCTATTGCAACAGTCTTGAATAAAGTCATCCTTGACTGTTTAAGTCTGTCCACTGCAACTTTTCTTTGACAATTAAGAAGTACAAACTTTTTTTTTTTTTAGACAAAGTCTCGCTCTGTCACCTAGGCTGGAGTGCAGTGGCATGATCTTGGCTCACTGCAACCTCTGCCTCCCAGGTTCAAGCGATTCTCCTGCCTCAGCCTCCCGATTAGCTGGGATTACAGGCTCCTGCTACCACGAGCGACTAATTTTTGTATTTTTTAGTAGAGACAGGGTTTCACCATGTTGGTCATGCTGGTGTGGAATTCCTGACCTTGTGATCCGTCCACCTTGGCCTCCCAAAGTGCTGGGATTACAGGTGTGAACCACCATGCCCCAGCCACAAACTGTTTTTATAATGCTGTAAAGTGTTTAGTTCTAGTGCATGCCAATGTCGGTTTTTTCCTCAGATTCTTTAACCTTGCTCCTCTATCCTACCCCAATTTTTTACTTCCTTTGTTTGTTCACTTAAATCTTACTTTCTCTGGCATTCCTATCTATAAAAACTTGCTATTCTATATCACTGCTTCCTGTTTGTTTCTTATATAGTTTTCACCACAAATAGTAATTACTGTATTTGTTGTTCACCTGTCCATTACCTTATTCCTCCATGAGACGGTATGTTCCATGAGATTAGGAACTATATTTGCATTGTTCACTGTTTCGCTTTTCTTTAATCCTCAGAACACAGCACAGTGCTTTAAGACATGGTATATACTTAATGAATGTTTTTAAAATAAACAATTGAATAAAATACATCAATAGTATTTTCCTAATCCCATATCACAGGGGCTCCACAATTCACAAAGGTTAGGAAGGTTCAATATTCCTTGGGGATCATAGTCACAATAGAACAGGCACAACAGGTGATTGTGGCATGCTGGTTACGTGGTCATCCCTAGACACACACATAGATACCATTACTGAGAAAAGCACTAGGGTAATGGCTAAGGCCCTCATTCACCTCTTCACATCCAATAGACTTGCTAAGGTCTGAATGTTTGTGTCTCTCCAAAATTCATTTATTGAAAAATTGATCTTCAACGTGGTGGCATTAAGAGGTGGCCATTTGGGAAGTGATTAGGTCATGAGGGCTTCACCCTCATGAATGGGATTAGTACCATTATTAAAAGGGCTTATTGACCTCTTCTGCTATGTGAAGATGCAGTAAGAAGGTGCCATCCATGAGAAACAGGCCCTCACTAGACACTCAATCTGCTGATGCCTTAATTTTGGACTTCCCAGCTTCAAAGAACTATAAGCAATAAATTACTATTGTTTATAGATTACCCAGTCTAAGGTATTTTGTTATAGCGGCCCATGTGAACTAAGAAAGTCTGCTACCATCATTCCCACCTCCAGCTGAATGAGTATTAAGTCGGCAGGAAGGAGTCCTGATAAAATGTTTAAAATAGGAATAAGTTCAGGACCCACTGGCAATGCATTTCTTCCAGCTCTGAGGAAGAAGGAATGGCTTTTTCAAGCTCATTTTGTGAGTTGAAAATCTCTCTCATTTTTATCTACTTCTAAGCTTAGTCCAACAGCAGTTCTCCCTTAGGGGGAGTGTGGAGGATTCTTTGGCCCAGAGTTTAATTACTACAGGCCATATTCCCTTCACAGTCAAACTGGCAAATTTTATCTCAGAATTTTATATTTGTTTTTCAAAAACAGCAGAAATAAGCACACTTGTTTCTGTCATCTTTATGCTAACATCTAATTGATATTATACATATATGGGCTTTGTATGGCAATAAAACAGTTGGTTAATTTTAGTTTCATCTGATAAAATATTCTGGCAGCTGTTCTTACAAAGCTGTGATGATAATGTGAAAATCACTCATCAATAAAAAAAGTCATGAGCTATTCAATATTCAATAAGTAGACACTATCATTAAATGTCTAGTGTAATGTGATTAACAGAATGAAGGAAATGAAGGAAGGCAAGAAGAAAGGAAGGAAGGAAGGAAAAAAGGAAAGAAAAAAAAAGAGTGGAAGAGTTATGTGAACGTACAACACACACTCTCAGCAGCCAGGGGCCAAGACCCTCCTTTCAAACTTTTGGACCCTGTGAATGTGTGCATCAAAAAGCTCTTAACAGGAGAGACAACAAATACACAGCAAGAAGAATTACAGTGAAGAATCTGAAAGAAAAGGGAAAATCATATATTGTATCCAGAGGAAATCACTAGGAAAAGACCCTATGGTTCATAGCATGTGTAGCAGAAATGAGACAACAAAGTAAGCAAAATGAGGAAAGTTAGAAGGCAGCTGTTACTTGCCTTTTGATAAGTAGAGAAGGGACATTAACAATAAGGTATCCAAAAAGTAATACGTTGTCTGTAATGTTATTTATATCTAACATTATGGAAAAGCCCAATGTGTTGTGATAACTGGAATAACAGTTGGTTGTGAAGCAAAAAGAACAAAACTAAATGAATACCAGAAGAAATATGTCAGATACTTTCACAGCCAAACATACACCTTCAGCATCCTTGTAGAATATGTTGTTCTTATCTCTGAGGGACTGGTTATTATTTTGAAAACCATGGAAGAGAAGAGGCATTTCTAGAAAGATTTTTTTAAAAGTTCATCTTTGAAAAAAAAAAAGCAGAATGATGGCAATAATTTAGAATGTTAACCTTAATTTCATCTTGGGAATGGCATAAAACAACTCATTAAGAACCTTAAGGCACTAAGCACAACATTAGGAAAGCCATATTGTGCCAAGTTGTCTTAATTTTCTTCATTAAGGGAGTAATGCTATATATATATATTATAATATATATATATTCCAATGGAACTCAAATAAGTTATAGGATTCTGCCAGTTAACTATTTTAGTAATCCAAGAATATCATCTCAATATCATACATTGATCATGTTACAAGATGTTAGTAGGTCATAGTCAAAATTCTGAAAATTTATTGTTGGAAGACAAAAATAGTGAGAGTTGTCCTTCTGGGATTAACACTGATGACATTTGACCAAAAAAAAAAAAAAAAATATATATATATATATATATATATATACACACACACACACACACACACACACACACATATATCTAAGAAAACAGTGAAAACTAATGGAATACATTGAATGGCCTTGACAGAGACTTCTCAGGTTCTCACCCCATCCATATATGAGCTAGGCCTTATCCCTTACAAGATCAGTCCCAGTATTTCTTTGTTGTGTTGCTCATGTTCATGAATATTTTTCCATATTCCTTTGCTCCAGTCACTTACTAAGACAGACAGAGGGCTCCCAAATCTGAAACCAAGCCTCCAATTTCCAAAGGAGCCTAGATTTCCTACCAGTTTAACTGTTCTCAGCTCATTCTGGCTCTGTCCAAAAGTGGGGAGAATGGTTCTCTCACCTTCTAGTCATAATTCTGTCCCATGGCATAAAGCAGAGCTTCTTATTTCCCTGTATCTCACAAATACTCTCTTCAAAGCAGTACCTCTGCCTGTTACTAAACCCCTTCTCTCCATATAGCTTAACTTGAGGGCTTGAGCTGATAAGGTAGGGACACACACCATGCTGTCTCTTCAGCCAAGTCATTATTTCTTGTCATATATATAAAAGTTTTGCTCCTGTTCAATCTAATGCTCATGATAATTGACTCCTGGTACAACCTGCATGTTCAGACTTGTTTGAGCCAGGGCTTGGGTTCAAGCCAGGATATCCAAGCATACACAAAAATTCTTTATATAATTGCACTTGCTATTCTCTCTGCCTGGAATAGTTTCCTTCCCACTCTCCCCTTCTTTCACTCATTTATCACTGCAACTGCTACCTCCCCCATATTCTTTATCTGGCTAATTTTAACTTGCCCTTCAAGACTTCAAACAGGCATGACCTTTTCCAGGCAAACCACCCTGATCCCACCCTGAATTAGATAGCCATCCTCTGGGTTTTTATACCACCTTGTGTATATCTCTATTAAAGCACCTGGCCTGTGTATAGCTCTGTTAAACTTTATTTGTCTATTTGTGTATTTAGCTCTTCCAATAGACACTTTCTTTTAATTTTTATGTATTTATTTCAATACTTTATTTTTTGAGCATGCTATTTACTGAATTGTGTGCCCCTCATGTTCATATATTGAAGCCATAACCCCCAATGCAATAGTGTTTGGAGATGAGGTCTTTAAGAGGTAATCAGGTCATGAGGATGGCACCCTCATGATGGAATTAGTAACTTTATAAGAATGAACAGGAAAGAATGCTGTCTCTCTTCTCATCCACACAGAGATGAGGCAATGTGAACACACAGTGAGAGGGTACTGCCTACAAGCAAGATAAGAGACCTCAGAATGAAATCTATCTTGCTGACACTTTGATCTTGAATTCCTCAGCCTCTGAAATTGTGAGAAATAAATTTCTGTTGTTTAAGCCACTCAGTCTATGGATTTCTTTATGACAGTCTGCTAAGACAAAGAGCAGTTTTTAGGTTTACAGGAAAATTGAGCATAAAGTACAGAGCGCTCCCATATGTCACCCATCCTCTCTCCACAAGTTTTCCTCATTATTAACATCACACATTAGTGTGGTATATTTGTTATCATTGGTGAGCCAATATTGATACATTATATTAGATGGTCATGTTTTTAATCTCCATAACCCTAGACCCTAAGGGCTGTGCTTGGTACATTGTAGATACTTACTAAATACTGTATTTAGTAAAAGAATTATAAGAATGAATGAGTAAACAATGGCTCTGAAAGACTTGATTCACCCAAAATGGGATCTGTTGTTGTGAATTACTGATCACCTTGACTGTGACACCTGGACGTGGTGGGCAGGTCTAAAGCTCAGCCCCAACTTCATGCCATCTTTTAGCATCCTCTTTCTTTTATGCTTAATGCTTTGTGGTACACTCTTCTCCCGCTGTCACCTTCCAGGACACGTGGTGTTCAAAGGAGTGACAGCAAATTTTGGATTAGAAAAATAATTTAGGTAGGCTTTTAATATGAAATTTCATAATTCATTCTGCCTCATTCAAAAAATAAGACAGATTTTTCAAGAGACATGAAGATCTGGTAGGATACTGTTGCTATTTCTATCTTTTTTTAAAAATGATTATAAATTTAAATAGGCTAAATTTTCTTTATTAAACCTGTATGAAGTTGACATTATTTTTAAAACAATGTTTCAAAGTATTTATTTATTAAGTATCTAAAGTCAATAATTTCATACTGATTTTAAAAAGTATTCAACTGATACAAAATAGTTTATTCCTTTCCAGGCGTCTTTATTGGTAGAGAGGGGGGAAAAAAACCCATACTTTCTCAATAAATCTTAAACGTTATTAATTATAAATAACCTTTAGTTCAGTCTCATAATTTGTGGCCAGGAATATAGAAGTAAACAACTTCTATATTTTGTATACAAGAAGAAAAGAACAAAAACCAAATAAACAAGCAAAAATCTTAAATCTCCATAACCTTAATTAATCAAATAGAGTTGAAAATGCTATCTATGCTAAATATGAGTCTGTTCTAATCACTTCTAGAAACTGGGCTCTAAGATATGCAAAGTATATGCAAAGTATATAACAGGAGTACATTTCCTGTAGCATATAAATTCTTCCCACTTAACTAATATTGTTATAGTTTCTCTTTTTTTTTTTTGGAGACAGTCTCACTCTGTCATGCAGGCTATAGAGCAATGGCCTGATCATGGCTCAGAGTAGCCTCAATATCCCAGGCTCAGGTGATCCTCCAGCCTCAGCCTCCCAAGTAGTTGGAACTACAGGCACACACCACCATGCCTGGCTAATTTTTGTATTTTTTGTAGAGACAGGGTTTCACCATGTTGCCCAGGCTGATCTCGGACTCTTGGGCTCAAGCAATCCTCCTGTCTTGGCCTCCCCAAAATGCTAGGATTACAGGATGAGCCACCATTCCCAGTATGATATACTTTAAAAATCACATAAAGGAAAAAGAAACTTTTTTGGAATTGTTTATCACCTTGCACATGTCACTAACCTGGATGTGGTGGGCACACCTAAATCTGAGCTCAAACTTCACATCTCTTATTAAAGTGTCTTTTTGCCTTACCTGATTTTTAAAGGATTATCTGAAACATTTGTAGATTATGAAGTTCTTACATTAAAATAATCAACCTAACTCCAAATAAACTTATGTTAACCTGATACCTAATTAATTAAAGCACATAGTTATGTGCCATTTAGGTAGCCTCTTAGCAAAATTTTCTAATTTTTTTATTAGACTTTATTTTTCAGAGCAGTTTAGGCACCTTCCAATCTCTTTTTAGATTTTTTTTTTTCCTAGTCCCTGCTTAAGACTTAAAAATTCCTGAAAAGTAGGCCAGGCACGGTGGCTCACGCCTGTAATCCCAGCACTTTGGGAGGTTGAGGCGGGCAGATCACAAGGTCCCCAGATCGAGACCATCCTGGCTAACACGGTGAAACCCGGTCTCTACTAAAAATACAAAAAATTTGCCAGGCATGGTGGCAGGTGCCTGTAGTCCCAGCTACTTGGCAGGCCAAGGCAGGAGAATGGCATGAACCCGGGAGGTGAAGCTCGCAGTGAGCCGAGAGCGTGCCATGCACTCCAGCCTAGGTGACAGAGGGAGACTCCGTCTCAAAAAAAAAAAAAAAAAAAAAAAAATCCTGAAAAGTAGATAGTAGGCCTGGGGCTGTAGTTTCTATTAGGTTGGTATAAAAGTAATTGTGGTTTTTGCCATCACTTTCAAAACCGCAATTACTTTTGCATCAACCTAATAATTCAAGGCGCTACACTGAGCTTCCTCACTGAAACTTACCTGGCCTGAGACTCACATGGCAGGTTTCTCTGTAAGTGAAAACGGGAATATTCTAATTGTCTAATAAATCTAATAGATGAAAAAGACATTGTCTTAATAGAGGCACATATATTCTGTGGTGAAAATTTCTTACAAGGGCACTTCTCAAATCATCCTAGGGTGGTAATATTTATTCTTGAAGTTGGCCTTGTTGAAATGGAATTAAAAAATAAGTACAGAAAAAAAAAAAAAAAAAAAAAAAAAAAACTTTGAGGAAACGGGGAAAAGGTTTTTTAAGAGCCAACCTCAAGACAGAGATGGGTTCTTGTAAGAATCTGACTGGTTTCTCTCATGAGAAGAGAATCAAATGAAAGAAAATGAATGGAGTTTGATTGAAACAAGAGCCTTGTTTAGTCATAAGAATTCAACTCATGCCTGGAGGAATACATAAATCCCTAAGTAGGAAAATCTGTAAAACTCTGGCCCAGGAAAAGTCCATAGGAAGTGGATGGTTAAAGCACATATTGGCTTGGGGATGAGGGCTGACTCAATGATCTCTAACTTGTTTTCTAGGTCTGTTATCTGATGATTAAATGTAATCAGAAAGAAAAAAATGGGGATCAGGTAAACATCCTCACTCCTCAAAGTTTATAGCTAGCTGTTTTAACAGGAAAATGAGAGTGTTATGATTCAGACATATTTATCTTTAATTTCTGCAGTTTTACAGATCAAAATCCTGCTGGTCTTTCCAAAAATCAGTCAGTAAAAAGAAGAGACACATCCACAGGAAACATTACACTAGAAGCTTTCTAACAAGTTGTGAGTCATATAAAAAGAAGAACAATTAAGTTAGGCAAACACTGTGCCCATGTCTTTGTGTTTTAACAATTGAAGGCAGATACTTACATTTTGGAACACAGTTGATTAAACAGGAAGAATGCTTGATTCAATAAAAAAATATCTACAGCTGCTGTAAAGCTTCTTTAAAAGAAAGAGACCTTTCAGTGTAAGGGTAATGTAGGTCAACTAGCAATTGTCTAAGGACACATCAGAGACTTTTAAAGGACAGATTTGTATAAGGTTAACCTAGGTGGGAGACTAAGGTACATTCAAATGTAAAATACAAAGATATTTAGGACAACTGCATGGCAAAGTCAAGCCATTATATAATGGTAACTTGATGGAGCTGATAAGGGAAGTTACATTTTTCTTCTTCTTCTAATCCAGTGCTAACTACTTAGTTTTCAAAACACATCAAATGAAAAATGTACATTATTATTCAGGAAATTAAACCAAATTGAAAACCAGTAAATCCTCAAGTGTGCATATTAAAGCTGTGAGATACTCTAAGGATATTTTTAATGAACTTTCAAAATCATGTCAGGACCTTGCCATATCCTCTGATTTATGCATACACAGTTCTTTAAAAGTCACGCAAATACTATGTAAGATATTCGAACAGGGTATCATCATTGCTCCAAATGATTTAAAAACTGTACATGAGCAGACATTCTCTCAGTGCATTAAACCTAACATTATATTCATTTGAAAAGAGCAAAGGAAATGAAAATATTGCTTACAAATGACCTTATTATATACTTTTGTCAGCTCACTGTTTCATAAAAGAAAGGGAACCATGATACTGGGGCACAGTAACATTAGCACAATTATCAATAATTTATCTAATGCTGACTTATATTTCAGATTTGAAAATCAGATTACAGGCTTCCCTTTGTGCTGCAGTTTGCTTCTTTGTAAAAGCGGGAGCTGTTTCTTCTCTGAAGCCTTTTCTGAACAGAGAGTAGCTTCCCTGGTGGGTGAATGTTGTGGACACATACATGTTACATACTGTAGGAAATTTCATGAAATATAAGAAAGAGGATGGCCTGAGAACTTTCAATCTTATAAGCAAATAAGATACATAAGGAAAAAAGGTACTATGAGTGACCAAACTCCATTTGTAAAACCTGTATTTATATTTCTTCTGATGGCAAACTAGGGAACTAAATAATGGTACAATTATTTAAAAACACTATTAAGCCAATTATTATGTCTATTTTTCAACTGAAGTCTAGTTAATGAATTCCACTAGAAAAATATCCACAATGTGTAGTTCAATAAAATAGTATGGGTTTAGGTACCTAAAATCATACACTTTAACTCTGTGACTGCTTTCTCCTCTACTAAGTGGGGTTTTTATGAGGAAAAATGAGTTAATAGTAATAAGGCACTCAGAACAATGCCTGGTATATAGTACTTTTTAAATAAGTGTTTTCCATAGAGAATGGGACTCTGGTAGGTCTGGGTGGCATAGTGGTTACGTAAGATCTCTCTGTGGAGTCCTACGCTTACTGGAAGCATGAAACAGTGGCAACGTTAAAGGGAATGAATTAATGTGCTTGAAGGAGCTGTCCTGGCCCTACTCATGCCCAAGGCAGATATTGGAGCACCACAGTCATGAACCTGAAATGATCCTGGGGATTATGACAGTGGGCATTGTGATTGTATCCAGAAAGCTATGAAGAGAGGATTCCTGAAGGCCTTGACCCCATTTAAAACACCAGCATTCAGGCACAAAGACAGAGAAGGGATAACGAGACTTGTTAGGGGAAACCCAGCAATGACTGAGTCAGAATTCCCTGCTAATAAGCCAGTGAGATAGAGGCCAGGTATAGAAATTAAGTTACTTTAGATATAATAGAAATGTGATGTTTCTTGCCTATCCATGTTGGTGGAATGAGGTTCATATTCACTACAATTATAATTATTTTTAACTTCTTCTCTTCCTCTAGTTAGCTGTTAATTCTGATCTACACTCTCCATCTCTTCTGAGGCAGAGGATCAATGCTGAGGCTTAGGAGGGAGAGCTGATGTCACTGTATTTTCAATACATGTCAAATGACACGTGGAAAGAACAGAAAGTCTAGCATTTAAGGTATTGTTACATTCCATGCACATTTGTGCTAAGGAGTGCTTCATACCCATTGTCATCTAGGAGAAGAATGAATATAGAGAGGTCTTCACAGAACCCTCCAGAGATCTGGCATTGTAGCCCTAGGGCAGTCACTTCAGCCAAGACATTTTGTAATCATCTCTTACATGTGAAAAATATACCCAAATTTCATGTTCTACTGCACAAAATATCCATGCTTTCCATATACATAACATGCTAAGTGTTCAAATAAAACAGATATTCCAGGAAGATGTGATTATCCAGAGGATTTGTGCACATTGCTGTGGGGTTTCCTTAACAAGAATCTTACCCCAGTTTGAAAAGTATATTCTTTTGTTTTCCTTAAAAATATCTGAGGACTTTTTTTAAGATTATAGAAACAACTGTCAGTAAGCTGAAAAATGTTAAAAAGTAGTACAACAAAACAATAAAGTCAACCATGATCCAAGGATAAATAACCGCTGACATTTTTGAAAGCATTCAAATTTTAAAATATGAATTATTGGCTAAGTAATATTGGCATGGATGTACAACAGTTTATTTAACTATTCATCCATTGAAGGACATTTGGGTTGTTTCCAGTTTTTCGGTATTACAAGTAAAACTGCAATTTACATTAATTTCCAGGTTTTTGCTTTAACATAAGTTTACTTTTCTATTAGATAAATGCTCAGTAGTATAATTTTAGATGTAATACTGCAGGTTTAATTTCTTTTTTTTAAAAAAACCTGACAGATTTCCAGAGTGGTTATACAATTTTACATTCCCATCAGCATTATATGAGAGATCTAGTATCTCAATATCTTTGCCAACATTTGGTATTATCTTTAATTTTATCTGTTCTATTAGATGTGTAGTAGTGTCACATCATAGTTTTAATTTGCATTGCTCTAAATGGCTGAACATCATTTCATGTGCTTATTTGTCATTTGTATATATTCTTTAGAGAGATGTTTAAGACTTTCACCTATTTTCCAATTGGATTATATGTTTTGTTAATGTTGAGTTTAGAGAGTTCTTTATATATTATGAATACAAGTCATTTGACAGAGGATTTAGAAGTATTTCCCGCCAAGTTGGTAATTTGTCTTTTCATCCTCTTAACAGGATCATTCACAGAACAAAAGTTATTAATTTTGAGAAAATCCAATTTATTCATTTTTCTATTTGGATTTGTTTTTGGTAAATGTAAGAAACTTTTACCTGACACTAGGTCATAAAGATTTTCCATACATCCTTCCCAGAAAATTTTATGGTTTTATATTTTATACTTAGTTCTACAGTCCACTTTGAGTTAATTTTAAAATAACATCAGTTTTAGGTCAAACTTCATTTTTTGGACTACTGCTGTTCAATTGTTCTAGTACTGTTTGTTAAAAAGATTCTTCTTCCATTGAACTACTTTTGCACCTTTGCCGAAAAATCAGTTGGGTAAATGCATGTGCATCTGGGTTTAGAAGCATGGTTGTGATAAGCTGTTTGTTTAATCATTACCAGTGAAAACTGTGGCTAAAAAAATCTTATATTCCATAGTAATAGCAGATTTAAAATATTTTGCTTATTACTAGAATACTTTTTTTACACAAATTTGAATATTTAAAAAAATCACAAAGACAATTTTGAGCTGACCATACATATCACAGAATTATTTCTTTCAGTAATTCTTTACATAGTCAACTGTTTTGAAGTACTAAAATTTGAGTCAACTTATTAAAAATTTTACATATAGCTTTTCAATATTTTAATAATTTTAATTATAAATGAATATACTTTCATATTATAAAAATAAGATATAAAAAGCATAAATATTATATATAGAATATGTATATATAGAAATTCTTGAAAGCACAGTGTCATATTTTATAGAATAACAGTAGAATTATGAGAAAAATACTATTTCTCTCTTTGTGCTTTTCTGTATTTTAGACATTTTCTACAATGCTTATGTATTATTTAAAGGTAATTGCTAGGATGTGGTGGGAAAAATGGCCCTCCAAATTAAAATAAAAAATTGAGGTTAAAAAGAAAATATAATTAAACAAATCATTTTGTAATCAAATGTAAACAAATCATTCAACAGGAAGCAGTGCATAAAAGTTTGAAAAATTTTCAGCCTGAAGATGTGACAGAAAATACAATTCCATTTTCTGAAGAAAAATTCAAGCCAGCTGCAGAAATTTGTACAAGTAAGGAGAAGCCAAATGTTAATCACCAATACAAGGGGAAAATGTCTCCAGGGCACGTCAGAGACCTTCACAGCAGACCCTCCCATAACAGGCCTTGAGGCCTATGAAGAAGAAATGGTTTCCAGGTCCAGAAGAAATGCCAGGTCTAGGTACTCATTGCTCTGTGCAGCCTTGGGACATGGTTCCCTGAGTCCCAGCTGCTTCATCACCAGCCATGGCTAAAAGAGGCCGAGTTACAGGTTAGGTCGCTGCTTCAGAGAGTGCCAGCCCCAAACTTTGGAGGCTTACATGTGGTATTGAGCCTGTGGGTGCACAGAGGTCAAGAATTGAGGTTTGGAAACCTCCATTTAGATTTTAGAGGACGTATGGAAATGCCTGGGTGTCTAGGCAGAAGTTTGTTGCAGGGGTGGGGCCCTCATGGAGCACCTCTGCTAGAGAAGTGCAGAAGAGAAATGTGGGATAAAATCCCCCACACAGAATCCCCACTGGGGCACTGCCTGGTGGAGCAATAGAAGAGTGCTACCATCCTCCAGACCCCAGAATGGTAGATCCACTGACAGCTTGCACCATGCACCTGGAAAAGCCACAGAAACTCAATGCCAGCCTATGAGAGTACCCAGAAGGGGAGATGTACCTGGCAAAGCCACAGGAGCAGAGCTGCCCAAGGCCATGGGAGTCCACCTCTTGCATCAGTGTGTCCTGGATGTGTGACAGGGAGTCAAAGGAGTTTAGTTTGGAGCTTTGATATTTGACTGCCCTGCTGGATTTCAGACTTGCATGGGGGCTCGTACCCCCTTTGTTTTGGCCAATTTCTCCCATTTGGAACAGGTGTATTTACCCAATGCCTGTAACCCCATTGTATCTAGGAAGTAAATAACTTGCTTTTGATTTTACAGGTTCATAGGTGGAAGGGACTTTCCTTGTCTCAGATGAGACTTTGGATTTGGACTTTTGAGTTAATGCTGGAATGAGTTAAGACTTTGGGGGACTGTTGGAAGGGCATGATTGTCTTTTGAAATGTGTGGACATGAGATTTGGGAGGTGCCAGGGGCAGAATGATATGGTTTAGCTCTATCCCTACCCAAATCTCATCCTGAATTGTAGTTCCTATAATTCCCCCATGTCGTGAGAGGGACCCAGTGGGAGGTAATTTAATCATGGGGGCATTGCCCTCATGCTGTTCTTGTGATATTGAGTGAGTTCTCACAACATCTGATGGGTCTATAATAGGCTTTTCCCTTTTTGCTCATTCTTCTTTTCTCTTCTGCCCTGTGAAGAAGGACATTCCTGCTTCCCCTTCCACCATGATTGTAAGTTTCCTGAGGCCTCCTTAGCCATGCTGAACTGTGAGTCAATTAAACCTCTTTCCTTTATAAATTACCCAGTCTAGGGTAACTTTATTAGCAGTGTGAGAACAAATTAATACACCACCCCCTCATCCACTAACACACAAAGCAAAATTAACAAACAAACATTAAAATGATGCTAGATGGGAGTAAACTCATTCTCCAAGAGAATGATACTCCCAAGTATTATTGCATTGTAGCACAGCCTGAAGCATGCTCCGTAAGCATGGAACACGTTTGCAGTCTCTTGTTTTATCTTAAAATCTAATGAGATTCTGTTTACTCTTCAGTCATAACAAAATATCCCTAAATGTCCTTTTGCTAACTTTCTTAACCTCTTTTTGGAATAGATAAGTTATATTATCAATGATCTTACAAATAAAATTAATGGACTGTGTCTTTAATGGAACTAATATTAATTACTACTAATAATAACAGTAAACATTTACTGCCTTAGACCTAGGCTGTGCTATTTTAAATTCATTATCCATTTTAATTTCCACAGAACTATTTATAGTAGGTTGTATTTAGAAAGTGAAAATTGAAGCTTAGTTTCTACATCTAAAAATGGGATAATAGGACTTACCATATAGATTGTTGTAAGGTTAAACCTAATTGTACATTGAAAGTGTTTATTTGAATGATTGGCAAAATAGTAAGCTCTCAGTAAGTGTTCAGATTTGCATACGTCCAGTAGTATGGTGGCTGTGAATATTTTTGAATGAGGATACTTTTTAATGTCAACATATTTTCTGAACCTAACTTAAATTAGGCCCACTAAATAGTGATATTAGGACCTATCAACTGAGAAAATACTTAAATATAAACTCTGAGTTCAATGATGCTTTTAAGTAAATTTGTACTTTAATTATCATAATGAAATCTGCATATACTTGAAAACCAGTAGTGAATATTATTTATTGTTTCCAGGCAATGGTAGAAACAATGTGAAGATCTGTTATGAGAACTTCATTCCCACAGGAGTCAAAGTTAGGAAGCTGTGTTTGTGGCAGTGAAAATTCTGGACAACTCTGTTGATTGGAGCCCCTGTATTTAGTTCTCTCCTCTGAGCCTGTAGCCTGTTTAGCCACAGGTGCTTTACTTGCCTCTAATGACCTTGCAAAGTCTGGTCACTTCCCCTCCATTAGCCTCCTTCATAGTTGTATTCTGCTTCAAGAAAAGCCTTGTCTGCAACTCTGCTGCTCAGTAAAACAGGGAAATACTGTATATATATTATTGTTTTGCCATCGGGCGGAATAGAATGATAGCAAAGAGCACAAATTCTGTTATCAGGTAGACCTAAGGTTAAATTCTGACACTCGTTCTGTGACCACAGGGAAACTATGTAATTTATCTGGGTCTCAGTTTTCTTGTATATATAAGATGGAAAATTCATAACTCATAAAGTTAGTATGAGGATTATATTAGATAGTTACATAAAGCTCTGAAGCACAATGTCTTGTATATAATAAGCCCTCAACAGTGCTAGCTGATTTTATATTCTTACAACAGAAAATAGCACAGTGGAACATATATGTGTGCTTCATGGAATGCATAAAATTGAGAACACATTACATTCTTTCTGGATGGAGTTTAAAATGTTTGTAATTATACAAAATTTGATTTGAAGACAGAATAGTAATATTCCAACATGTAGCACACTAAAATAAATAGAACAGTACTTACTTTTGAATTCTATTGAGAGGTAAGGGGAATCTATTAGCAAAAGACATATTTTTACCATATTGTTTACAAATTTTCTGAACAACAGTGAGTAAAAGTCTCCCCTTTGTTGGTTTATTCAAAACTCAAATAGTGGATGTAACTGAGTAGAGTTTGGCTAATTTCTGAGTAGTGCAAATCAATTCAAGGAAAAAAATGCTCTATGGAATAGCAGCTTGTCTTTGGAACGTGAAGAAGTGGGTTTATGATGCTCATTATAGAAAATATGTAAAACAGTGAACAGTTTAATAGAAAAAGTTGTTATTAGGTTATCAGCACAGTAATAGATGAAGTAATCACATGGATATTTTAGTAACCGAATCATTCCTTCATGTCATTTATTTTAGAAAATCTAGCAATAAATTCAAGAGCACAGTGTATCTTTTCCCCAGTCTCTTTAAAGGGCAAATAAAATGCATAACATTAAAACAATCTAATGAGTCCCTAGAGAAAAATGCATCATGAAACAAAAAACTAAGGCAAGCGAGGACTAATTTTTTTTTACATACTGTTATCTGGATTGTGTGATGAATGAAGAAAGTTGACTAAGTGAAAAAACAAGTTTTCAGCTGAAATAAATATTTAACCAATTCAACAGATATGGCTGGGCTATTTTAAAATCCATCTCTTATACCACATACCAAGAAACTAAAATTTGTAATTTTTAAAATATATTTTTAATATATGCTGGCAACAGCGAATCTGGGAAAGGTGTTTTGGCAATCTAATAAAACACAACAGAAAGAAATGTTTTTCCACCTGCTGTGTTACCAGTCATTTTGGTCACATGTTATATTATATTTTACTATTCACACTCACTTAAATTAACTCTTCATTGTTACAATAATATTATTTCATGAAATACAACTCTGTGATGGTGACTTCTAAAACAAAGCAAAGACAAAACATTAGCCAAGAAAAGACACACTTTATAGTGATGAGGACTCAACTTTCTATGAAAGCAGCTAATAAAGCACATGGAGAAAAAATATGGCATTAAATACAATCAGAAAAGACGCACTTGTATAGTGTTTGCTATTTTCTCAAAAGAATACTCAGCAACTAAATGGATAATAGTTATTAAGTATATGCAACTTTACATATTACAAAACCCTTTTTGAAAATTTAACCATATTTAACCACTGTGAGAACCATATACTGTGTGTTTCTAACTCTCACACAGTAGATAAGTATCCTAGACTGGCCTCCTGACTCAAAGTCTCTATTTCCATTCTACCATAAAGTTCACAGAAACAGGTCAACTTTAGCATCCCTTTATTGGAAATAAAACACTACATACCCACAATGCAGTGTTTAAGTTCTCACTAACTTTAGGTTCTCTCTATGACCAACAACACATTTACCACCTTGTTTTTATACTACAGGGTAGAGTTAGGAAGAATATTAATGAGTTAGGATGAATGCTCAAAGCTTTACAATGTAATCCCAAATACCAAAAAAAGGAGGGGAAAATGTTGCTTAAAACTTATGGGGAAAGTTCTGCTTCTTCTAAGGAATTGTATGTTAACTCTCTTCTCTCTGAAAAATGCTGACTATAAAAAAGACTTTCCTTTTTTGAATTCAAGGAAGTGCAAAGCAAAATCTTCAACAAACCTCCGGCTCTCTATACGGCTACTGTGTGCTCTCTTTTGCCTGCTGTGTTTCAACCTTGTCTTCTAATCTATGTTGTTACTTGTCCTTGATCTTTTAGTGTTCATATTCCCATCGTCATATAAGTATTTCTACTGTAAGATGCCTCAAATCCTACATATAGAGAGATAAGAAATAGTCCAACAAACATGCAAACTTTATTGCTATGTGCCATCTCATCCCCTATGTCCACCCCCCGTTATGGAGATGTAAAATTCTAGTCTCAGTCATGCTGTAGTGACCACCAGCCCACCAGCAATCAGTGGTACTGGAATCTCAAATCTCTTGTCAGGTCTCCTCGTGGCTGCTTTTCAGCTTAAGGCTTTTGGTGAGATCTGGGAATCTCTTGGCTTGGCTTCCTCTCATCTAAAATATTAGAGTTCAACTCTATGATATCTTAGAGGTTTTTCCATCATGTAATAACCTCAGAAAAGTACTGTAGTATATGGGGTGGGTGGCGGTGAGGAGGAGGACTGTCACTAACTTCTCCTAGAGGAGTAAAAAGACTTACAAATGTAGTTTAAATATAATTTAATATTATTTGAAAATGACTCTACCTGGTTAAAACATACTCTTTTTTTCTCCTTTAGAAAAAGGAATGACCAGAATGAAGACATTCTGTAAGTGAGCATTTTCTCCTCATTTAAACAGAACAATAACAAAAACAGCTAGAACTGGCCTTGCTGTTCCTGGTGATCAAATCCTTCCATTTGTTTCAGGTGAGTGGCTTTATCATGAGACATTCAATGGCAGCAAAAGCCTGCTGCTGGGTGGATAGTGATTTCTAAGGGATTGCAAAATTGGTTTGAAGATCTGCTCTCATCAAAACACAGGGTTTCCATATGGTCATTTTATAAAGCATATGACAATCACCTTTCATAGTATTTCACACTGAGGATTTAGGAAATAGGATAGCCTGAGGTCAAACAGATAATATTGTCTGTTTAGACATCTAGAATATCCCTCAGGGCAATCAGGGTAATGGATCATACAATGGAGCATCATAATAATACAATCACAAGTTAAACCTACACTTTGCTTATAGTTTATGACATAAATTGCCAATAACAGCAAATGCTGTTGATAAACACACACACAAACATACATATATACATTCCTCACTTCAAATAAACAAGTAAAAAATCATGCTCATCTCCTCCATTTCTTGGACTGCAGAGCTATGGGTCTGCCTATTCTGTATTGAAATTAGTATAAAAGACTGAAAAGAAGTCTAAGGTAAATATTTTGTGATTTCTGGCAAATCAACATAGATTGTTCTATGTATGTAGATTGTCCTGTGTAACTACTGATAGACATCGTGATAAAAGTACTCTTGGAACTGAGATGAAAATGTAAACTCAGCTTTGAGACTAGTTACTGATTACAATCAATCAATTAACATAATAGGAAAAAAACATCCATATTCTTGCTGAAAACTAGTTAAGAATCTTACTCAGGTACCTGAATTCTTGAGACTTTAGACAAGAAGGTGCAGGTGAAAAATGCAGGGAAAAAGTTTGGGCCCACCTCTTCTCACCATTTCTATAGGTCACATATGAAGAGTTTCTGTCAGCTGCCATTATCTGTGGGGACTGGAAATCATGGAGATGCCTAAACCTAACATTAAGTTTGGAGAGACTAAGAATTACTCAGTAAGTTAAACAGGATACCCTCCAAATAAAATGTCTCCATTAGGTGGCAGGGAGTAATAATTGAGCCTTTCTGGCTCAAATGTCTTAAGGCAGCCAAAGCTGACTTTCTAAGGGAATTTTTGAACAAGAATGTCTCTCCTGTACCAGTAATGTCCAGTAATGTCAGTCTGTGTGTCTCGTCCCCCAGCTCTGCAAACTACTGGGCCCCTCTAGTCTGTCAACAAAAATTTATGATAAATTTAAACATTAAAGATGCAGTAAATAAAATTTAACATTATTGGTAACAAAAAATGACAGAACAGTCACCCTACATAATTACTCACAAATTTCATGTAATAACAGAAAAACAACCTGGATCTTTTTCTATAAGACTGAGGAGGCAGAAAAATCAACAGACAAAATGAAAAGTCTCAGTAGTTCAAAAGATGGGGATCATATGAACATTAAGAAAAAATATTTCCAGCGAAACAGATATTTAAAGAAGCAGGAGAGATATCTAAAATATATGGTTATGTTATTAAGTGAATAAAGGGGACTGTAAAACAGTATAAAATCATGTTTGTGAAAATAAGTAATGAAAAATGAATATGTCTATTCATTCATGATTAGGACAAAAAGTATCTGAATATATACGCACACAAATATGGAGACTATGTATTCCTGAATTGTGGGATTAGATATTATTTTTATTCTTTTCTGTTTGCTTTTCTGCATCAAATTAAATTTATTTGTATTAAGCTTTATTCTCAGAAAAAGGGTCATTCAGTTTTAAAATACATAAATAAATAAGTGGCACTAGTAAAAAACATCCATTCTCCATAAGAAAAATACTTGTTTAAACACAGATGGTTTCAGCTAACAAAGACTCAAGGATTTAAGAATTATACCATCCATCCCACTGTCCAACATTTAGCCTAGCTAACTCTGGAATACAGCAGGCCTAGCTTAGCAAACAGTTTACCTCTCTAGTTCCCCAACTGCCCCAAAGAATCTTAGGGTGCTGCAATAAATCGAAAAAGGTGCCACAGATTATTTTTAATTTTCAAAGGAAACATAGTAATACTAGACATTCTGTTGGATACTGTACAAAACATTAGACAGTGGTAGTTCACTGTCTCAACATAAAATCTGGTGTCATTCCCTTTGTGTCTTATCTTTGTGAAGCTCGGCTTTTAGTGGCTAATATGTTAAAAAAAGAAAAAAAAAAAAAAAAGAAAAGAAAAGAAAAGCAGGTACCCCTTAAGAATTACCTTAGAACAGGGAATGAGAGTGGCTTCTATTCTGATTCTAAGGTTTGAGAAGCTATGTAGTGCCCAACAGGCACACACATCCAGCCAGTAATTAATTGTGGCTATTTAAGAATGGAATTAAACATAATTTTTTTCTTTTAATTCATATTTTTTTTTCAGGTGGTTACTAAGGGCCTAAGTGCATAATAAGTAAAACTGTGAAATACCTCCTTTGCCATGAAAATATTACTGAGACACTAAGGGTATCATGAACTGAAAAAGTTTGAAAGCCTTTGTTCAACCCATTAACTAGTATACACATCAAACTGCTAGAATGCCAGAATGACATTTCAAATATAGGGTAACCTATTGCAGCCTTGTATCAAACTAGCAGGCCTGGATCACTTAGTAATTGCAATTGAACTTGATCATAATATAGTGTTGTTCATTATACAGTGTTGACCTACTCAAGTTTAATCCCTCTAAAATTTCATCACAACATAGGCCTTTTGAAGGATGACTTCAGAAAGAAAACAAGTTTTAAATGAATTTTTAGATTGCCTTCAACTCGCATTTGAGTTTTGTCCAATATTCTTTCACCAAAACAAAGTCTTCTTGACTCTCACTGTAATACAATCACCACTGTGGCCTGCACACGTGGCTCATTATGTATAAAATTTTAATGCTTCTATGTCTCTTGAGACTGTCAATTGCTCAGCAGTGACAATGAGGAAGGATTAGTTAAAATAAATGTTTCCTAAACAAAAATAGCAAAAGTTCTTATATAAACAACATGGATCATGACAGCAATCACACTGGAATAGCCTAATTGACAAAGAAAAAGATTTATAAGAAATAACTTTGCTAGACAAAATTATCACTAAATAATTTAGATAACTAAACATCTTCCACAGATATCTGATTTATCAGAAACAAAGGCCATAATTAAAAAAAAAAAAAACAACTTTAATTTAAGTTCAGGGGTACATGTGCAGGTTTGTTATGTAGGCAAACATGTCATGGGGGCTTGTAGCAGAGATTATTTTGTTACCCAGGTACTAAGCCTAGTACCCAATAGTTACTGGTCCTCTACTTCCTCCCACCTTCAGTCCTCAAGTAGACCCCACTGTCTGTTGTTCCTCTCCCAATATCCATGTGTTCTCATCATTTAGCTCCTATGTATATGTGAGAAAATGTGGTATTTGTTCCTGCACTGGTTTGCTAACGATAATTGCCTCCAGCTCCATCCATGTTCCCACAAAGGACATGATCTCATTCTTTTTTTATGGCTGCGTAGTAGTCCATGGTGTACCACATTTTCTTTATCCAGTCTATCATTGATGGGCATTTGGGTTGGTTCCATGTCTTTGTTATTGTGAATAGTGCCGCAATGAACATATATGTGCATGTGTCTTTACAGTAGAACAATTTATATTTCTTTGGCTACATATCCAGTAATGAAATTGCAGGGTCATATGGTAGTTCTCTTTTGAACTGTTTGAGGAATTGCCACGCTGCTTTCCACAATGGTTGAACTAATTTATAATCTCACCAGCAGTGTATAAGCATTCCCTTTTCTTCACAACCTCATCAGCATGTTATTTTTGATTTTAATAGCCATTCTGACCGATGTGGAATAGTATCTCATTATGATTTTGATTTGCATTTCTCTAATGATTAGTGATATTGAGTCTTTTTTTTTCATATGCTTATTGGCTACATGTATGCCTTCTTAGAGAAGTGTCTGCTTGTATCCTTGGCATACTTTTTAATAGAGTTGCCTTTTTCTTGTAAATTTGTTTACTTTCCTTATAGATAGAGGTTATTCGACTTTTGTTAGATACATAGTTTGCAAATATTTTCTACCATTCTGTAGATTGTCTGTTTACTCTGTTGATAATTTCTTTTGCTATACAGAAGCTCTGAAGTTTAATTAGATCCCATTTGTCAATTTTTGAAAAGTCATTTTTTACAGATACAAAATATGTTTTATATTCTTTCCCAAGGGCAAATAAATCTTTAAGGATATAGGATATGAATCCATAGTTTCATTTAAAAGAATAAAAATAGAAAATCCTACAACAGATTTTATAAAATATAAAAATTTGCATTTAGTTCAGCAAAAATTATTAAACCTACTAAAGCCTTTATTGGATATTTAAATATTCGTAGTTAAGGCCCTTACATTTGAGAAAATAAACGCTCGCTAGACCCATTACAATGGGCGCTCAGGAAAGTCATTTGGGTAAAAGGAAGAGATACATAGCTCAACCCTCTTAATATATATACATACACATTGAAGTTGACCTGGCAGACAGTGATACACACACACACACACACACACACACACACACACACACACACCCCTACACACACACTCACAAAACCAAGACCTGCAAAGATAAGAGAAGTTGTCAATACAATCCATCAATCCATTTATCCACCTACCCATCCATTCATCCAATATTTAGCAACAGTCTACTCTGTGCTAGATATTAATTTATTTATTGAAGACAAGGTCCCTTCTGTCATTGAATGTGCAGTCAAATGCACAATTTTCTTAGTTACATGTTAGAATAAGCTAAATTGTTCAATTCTGAAAATCTCAATCTCCAGACTCCACTCTGTAATTCATTAAACAAGAATCTCTAGGGTACCACCCAGGCATCATTATTGTTTTATTAAAGGTGTGCAGTAATTCCAATGTGCATCCAAGGTTGAGAACCACTTAAATGGGAAGACAGATGCTGACCATGTAATAACAAATGCCCTGAGTGCTGAGTATTATTGAGAACTGTCAAGTCTCCTGTCTAGCTCAAAGAAGTTTCTACTATGTTGTTACTGCCTCTTTTGATATAATTAGCATTATCATTTACAGAAATACCGATTAAAAAGATTTGGGTGTAAAGAATGTCACTTATTTTCAACACTTTGGAGTATAAGATATTCTCAGAAGTATTTTAGAAGGTTTCTAGGTAAACAGGTCATAGGATTGCAGGTACAGTGAATATAAGCAGTGATTGTAATCTAAAGAAGAAATATTTTCATGACAAAAATGCTGTTCACATCATGTGAGTTCTGAGTAAAATTGTTAAGACTTTTTTTTTAAATGTTGGCTTTTAAGGTGATATGGTACTCTTACCAAAAGGTTTGGGAAAGATTAGGATGTACTATGTTGAGGTTCATTATTAATTCTGCTTTATTTTATGGTAATTATGCAAATTCATGTTAACCTATTGCTTTAGAAACATAAAGCAAATATGACATAGGCTGATCAACACTTCACAAAATCCTACCAATGGCTCCCAAATTACATATTAAAATGAGAGTATGTAATAGCTTTAGGTGTTCTAAAACTTCATAATTTTGTATGTGATTTTGCTTCTCAATTCTTTCAAGTCTCAAATGTAGAAATCTTCAAACAGTAGGAGTTAAGGTGAAATTTCAAAATTCATGCTCAAGACACATGGGGTGACATAAGTTTTTAAAACAATATTTTCAAACCTATTGTTGTCACGTTAACTATCCCTATCCCCTTAAACACAATAGAACAAACCTGTACACATTTTTTCTTCTTGTTTGACCAATAGAAAACAACTTATGCATTTTAAAACATTTTTATAGCTGTTTTTTACCAATTCGTTCTACTGTATGTAAGTTCACACTGAAAACTCTTTTAATATAACTTCATACCTATCATCTCTTAATTCACAATAAATTTGATTGGAGGTATGTTGTTGTCAGCAGCTAAGAGCAGCCAAATAAAACCTAATGATATCATATAAAAAATAAAATACAACTGAGACTTGATCAGCTTGCTGTTGTACATTGCTGAATTTGTACTGCAAACTAGAGCTTTTTGAGTGCAGCAGCTTTTATCATGATTTGACACATTTTAAAAGAAATGTGCTCACTTATTAAAGGTGCTAACAAACCTACCCAAAACATTCTAAAACTAAGTCTAATAGAAAGAGAAATTCATTCTAACTTTAGTCCAGAGAACATTCATCTTTTAAACATATCAATCTAATAGACTTCTATAATTCTACTTACCTGTCTTAACCATCTATTTTTTTTTCTTCATTGCCCCAGGTTGTATTACAAATCTCAGAACCCAAATCTGTCTCTGTCTCTGTCTCTGTCTCTGTCTCTGTCTCTCTCTCTCTCTCTCTCTCTCTCTCTCTCTGTGTGTGTGTATGTGTGTGTGTTTATGTGCAATGCTTTGGAAAAGTTTTTTTTCCCCAAAAAAACATTTGCCCCCTAAAGTGCTGAACATTTTTGTATTCTCTAACTAAATGTGTTAGACACCAGCTGAAACACACATATATTTCCACTTCTGAGGTAACAACAAAAGCTTTCTCAAGGAGAACAAGTGAATATGGGTCTGCAAATAATATATGGATCCTTTCTCACCTCACAGGTGGACAGAGATCCCTAGAGATTTCTCTGTACTTCTCTGGAACTTGGTTCTGCATGCTGATCAGCAGGCTCCAGGAGGGTTCACAGTGAAAGATGGAAACCCTAGGCTAAGAGAGATTGCTTTTGTGTAGTATCAGCACGTAATACTCACACCGTACTCTTTGGGAAATGTGACTTGCATTAAGGTATGTGTATGTGTGCATACAGAAAAAACATCTATCACCAGAGGTTTGATTTATTGTTGCCAGTATGAGTATCATCATGCTACACAAATGTGCAAGAAAACCTTAAACTGGCCAGGTAATGTTGACTGGAAAGAGAGTGATAAACATGAACTGAGAGATTGTGTGATTTCCAGGGTCCCAGGATATTACAATGATGCTTATAGCATTTAGTTAGATATTTAATCACTTCTAGTGTCTATGAAGAGCTATTGGTCTAGAAATAGATTATGGAATTTTCTCCAGAAGAATGCAATCAATTGTGAATACTTCATCCATGCAGTGTTAAAGTTGTTAAATTGTCATACAACTGCCACAAACACATTTGCTTCTGGCTATTATAAACTGAGCATGCATCAAAGTGGTCCAATATACATTACAGATTTAAAGATTTAAAAAAAAAATCATTGAATATCATGATGTTCCTCTAATTCCAACCAGGTCTATTTCTCAATCATTTCTCCCTTTGTATTTTGAAAGACATGACCCCCTAGGTTTGTAGACCCATACCCATGAGATAGTTAACATGTATAAACTCAATCCTCAAAACTCACTTATTAGATATTGTTCTTTTTGGCAGCTACAGAAACTGTCTCTGGGAAAGTTGAATGAGTACCTTATAGTCGCTCTGTTGGTCAGTAGCAACAAGGTACCAACTCCAGGTCAATCTGTTTTATCATAAAATTGCTGCTTTTAACCACTGTACCATGTAGCTGTTTCTTCATGGGAAACAATTTTAGGCTAGACAAGAACTTCCACAATCCTAAGCAAAATCTTTGAGTTGTAAGGAAATTGAGAAATCACATAATCAAATGTTCTACCACCGGAATTATTCCTTTTACCCTATTTCTAAATGATAATCACCCAGTCTCTGCCTGAATTATCCCTATGCCAGGTGGTCACTTCTCCACTGTCAGACAGCTTTAATTATGAGAAAGCGCATCCTTCTATTGAGCAGAAATCTTCCTCCCAGAAGCTCTTACTATCAGATCCTATTTCTAACCTCTGAAGAGGTACTAGGCAAGTTTACTTCCTCTTCCACTGAGTGATGATATTATTTCTTAAAACAGAAATATGGGGTAGGGATAAAAACTGTTCTGAGAATTTTAAAAGGGCTATACACTAACTTAAAAGTAAAAAATGTTTATTAATTATTTAAATATACATATCTAGGCTCCTATGCAATCAATTTCACTAAATGACTGTGTCACTAATGAATTCAAGAATAGAATATATTAATATCATATGTTGTAATCTATCCCAGAAGCAGAGATCATGGTGAGCAATTGGGATAGCCAATAGTTAAAACAGATAAAATATATCTAGCTTTCTAATTTATGGTTCTTTCGGGTTTGCAAAGTGAGTTAAGCATGCTTATTCTATAGACTTAAAATCAACCATCTGTCAAATAGGAACAGTTGGAAAATACAACCTTTTATTAGTTAATCCTCTAAAAGTCTTTCAGATACAGAAAAAAGGGCAAAAAAAAAAAAAAAAGAAAAAAAAGAAAAAAGAAAGGACTAATATTTCTTGATCTTTTTGGGGATACAATTTTATTATATGGTCTATGTTGTGACTAATTTGGAGCAAATATTTAGTGTAGAATTAATAATGTGAATTTTGTATAACATTCATCATAGACATGTTGGTTTTTCTATATGACAAATATTCACCCCAAAATATAATCCTAAATTTGTTGTGTTTTTAAAGTGAGACATAACTTTGATTAGAAACAACTATAATCATATAGTATAAGCAAGAATTAGGTTCTAGATAATTATATCAAAACATTTTTACTCAATGATAGTTTTACCTTGAACAAATGAAAAGCAGAAATGTAGTAAATGATATTTCAACTAATAATGAGGCATCATTTTTCTTGTATTCTATAGCATCACTAACAGGTTCAGTGCTAACTTTAAGTTTCTGTTACAGTTTTTATAAACATCAGAGTGAAAAAGAGTGGGAAACCTATGATGGAGCACTAATTCTACAAATTTTGTGCGTGTGTTTTTCATTCATTGTTCCTAGCACCTAGCAGGGAATCAATACATATTAGCTACATTGATCAAATCAATTAATTAAATCAAATAAATCAAACAATTTTAAAAGTGTGTACACAGTCCTGGGATAGAAAAGGGCAACTTAATTGAGACTTTAAAAAAGTTATAGGTATTTTATTGTTTTAAAATCTAGACTAACTTCATAAAAAGGGTAGATCTAGAATGATTCATTTTTCTCTCCATCTAGACTATTATAACTACACCAAAACTATTTTATATTTTTTAGCTTGTAAAACAGGTTAGTAATAACCATAACAGTAAAACTTATTGAGCTGTTACTATGTGTCAGGCACTATTTTAATTGATTTGCATTAATTAACTAATTTAAATCTATGAAGAGGATAATTATTATTATTTCATATTCTAGATGAGAAAACTGAAGCCCATGAAGTTAAGTTACATCTTCAGGTCACATAGCTAGTAAGTAAATTCTAATCAAGGAAGCCTGGCTCCATGATTCACCTCAGCCACTGAGCAATATCTCCTGTCATATATTACAGTGCCTAACTCATAGCAGACTCTAAACCATTATTTTTTAATTGATCAGTCACAAATGGAAAGAATAATTCATGAGATACTATGCTGAAGAGATGATGAACTGTAACCAGCCCCTTTTCCATGGGTCTCAGGATGACAGCCCTTTAGTAAGGCAGCTCGGAATTCAGATACACCTTAATTTTTACCCTGACTGGGGAAGAAAAGAGTTGAGCCCATGACCTCTGGAACCAGGCATATGGGCCACATGCAGAAAATGGAACTTCTCTATGATTCAGTTTCCTCATTTATAAAATGGGGATTATGGTGATGAAGGTGGTGGTGACAGTGGTACCCAGACCACAGGGTTGACATAAAGCACTACATACCTGGCACTTAGTAAACATTCTACAGGTCTTATTGTCATGATTACAGCTCAACTTCTTTACCAGACTTCCTTCTTAGTAGACAACTGCTAGAGGCTAGAAGATCTTTTTATTCATTCAAAAAACAGGTTATTTGGGCTGATTTGCCTGTCTTGTAAAGGTTGAATCCAATTGCTGCTAAGGGGGAGTCTGTGTGAGTCTGTTCATTCTCATTAGCTGTTGTCAAGGCTTGATGATTCCAGATTGTTTTGAGACACCAGAGAGAGTCAGGAGAATTACAGGAATCTTGCAAATTTCCCTGTGCAAGATGTCCTTGAAAATCAGCAGTTTTGCTGTCTCTTTCCTTTACCTAACCCAAACTTCTACTTACAAAAGAATTGACTGCAAAGAGGACATCTACGCCTCTCAGGGTTTTGGATAGAGGACAAACAAAGCTCTTTGCTTTGCAATGTGGGGGAGAACTGAGGAGAAAGTCCCCCTGAGTTCCTGTCAGAACTAGTCACAGCTGCTTCATTTTTTAGTTTTAACCCTCACTGGATGCCGACAGTGAATAGAATCTGGGACTAGATATCCAGAGCATGCTATACTCTCTACTTCTATGCAGCGTAATTTCTGGATCAAATTAACATCAACCTTCTTAATTGCCAAACACAAAACAAACAAAAAGAAAACATTGGTCCCACAGTAATACCATTTCCTGTCCCCACACACACCACACACATACCTGCCCTAACCCTCGCCCTAAAATTACAAAAATACATGAAACAATTTGTTTTCTTACTATATTCACTGTATAATCCAAAATATATTTTTAGCATGATATTCTTTTCATCTCAATCACTATCATTTGGGTGACAGAATGCAAATATATTTATGAAGCATACCACCAAATTAACATTTAAAAGGGAAACAAATAAGCAGCTGTTTTTTCCACCAAGTCCCTTCAGAATCCACTAAGAAACAAAAGACACAGTTACATACTTAATGTGTATAGTGAAGATGTTGAGACACTGAGCATCTTCAGCAGAGGCTGACTGCCTAATGCACAACACTTTTGTTTAGCCAAATTGCTTGACTTTGCAGGCGAGTTTCCCTCTCAGAAACATATTACATATGATGGTGACCTTCCAAAATCAGTCCATAAGTACCGGTTTGCCCTAGGGGCTGGGGCAGTGAGGTACAGCTGCAAGTAAATGACTGTAGAGATCTGGGTGTGAATTCTGCTTCTAGCCCTTGCTACTCATGTGGATTGAGGTTAAGTACTTAATCTCTTTGAGCTTCAGTAAGATTATATATAAAGCATGTACACTAAAACTTTTCCCCTAGAGTTCTGGAAGGTAAGAGATCATGGTTGTAAAGTACTTAGTACAATTCTTAGTACATGGTATGAGCTCACAAAATGGTAGCGATTAATGTACCCACTAAGTAGTGCATACAATGTATTATTTCATTAAGTAGGGCAGTGTTATTGTTCAAAAGAGAAAAATGAATTTCAAAATTCACTTTCAGATGCTAGAGCACTATTCCTTTAAACTGCCAGCCATGTTTTATCATAGCCCTAAACTTTGCTTTCAGTAGAGGTAGTTGGGGATTAGAAGAGCAGCTGATACATCAAGGAACCTATACCTGCAAAGTATAATTTAACTTATACCTGAAAAGTACAATTTTCCCTTACCAGTGTGCTTTGTTTGGAGTGCTTGCACATACAAACTGCCCCATGTCCTTCAGCTTTTTAGGATCATTCTTCTTTAAAATTTTCAAAGAAGCTGCTCTAAAACTCCTTTCTGCATGATCTTAAAAGTCTAGTGCCCTCCACAAGATATTTGAAGGAACTAAAGACACACATATTCTCCTGACCTTCTCCTGAAAGATGTCTGAAACCCCAGAGAGTACCAAGCCATGTATATGCCATTTTCCTTATACATGCACACCTATGATAATGTTTAATCATATTCCTTTTAACATTCCTTTAATCATATTCCTTTTCATATATTCCTGCTTCCCTTACAATCTCACCTACAGATGCTGCCTGCTTGCCGCCCCATCTTGCCCTCTATACTGGCCAGCACTTCTCTTCTTCTATTCCTAAGTATGATCTCCAAACACAAGTCAGGATATATAGGAATAACTCAGGAGAAGACACAACATGGCAAAAAAAAAAAAACCAAAAAAACAAAAAAACAAAAAAACAAAAAAACAACTAGATTTAAATACAATAGTCCACCCTTATTTGTGGTTTAGCTTTCCATTGTTTCAGTTACCCATGGTCAACAGCTGTCCAAAAATATTAAATAGAAAAATCCAGACATAAGAAATTAATACATTTTAAACTGTGTGCCAATTCGGCTCCATCCAACCTGGGATGTGAATTATCTCTTTGTCCAGTGGATCCACACTGTCTGTGCTACCTGCCTATTAGTCATTTAGTAGCTGTTTTGCTTCAAATAAACTGCTGAGGTAAAGCAGTTCTTGTATTGAAGTAATGCTTATTTTACTTAATAAGTGATTCCAAAGTGCAAGAGTAGTGATGACGGTATGTCATTATAATTAATATTTAATTATTAGTTATTATTGTTCATCTCTTACTTGCCTAATTTATGAGTCAAACTTTTTCATAGGTATGTATATATAGGGAAAAACATAGTATATATAGGGCTCAATATTATCTGTGACCAGGCATCCACTGGGGGCCTTAGAACACATCTCTTGCAGACAAAGGAGACTACTGTATTAGACATCTGATTTTAAACTTCTTCTTATGGGCAATGTGCTCTGACATTTTTCATTGTATTCTATCCTATCCCATTCCATTTTATTCTACTGTATTTTAAGAATGCTGGGGCTACTACCTAACAGACACACAGTTCCCTAATGAGTCATGACCTGAGATTTAACACACCTAATCTATCTGGAGCAGTCAGAAGTCACAGCAAAGGGCCTTGATTTTTAAACAACAACAAAAAAACCCAAAGCTATTTGCCTCTAAAAATTCATATGGGTCTTTCTGCAGATTATGAAACCTAGATGTTCATTTAACTAATATGTTTTTTTCTATCCTTGTGACATATAATAGTTCATTTACTTTTTATAGCAACTTTATAAGTTAGGTTTAACAGACATTTACAACTTTCTCCATCTTTTAAAGATGAAGAAACTGAATCTAAGGTTGAGTGATTTTCTAAGGTCACACAGATTGTAATTGTTTCTGCTTTAAAAGCCAGACTCATTTACATCTCTTGCCTGCCACATCACACAGGCGGTTGTTTCTCCAAGTGTGGTAGAGTACTGTCTGAATCAGAATTTCCTAGGTGCATAATACTTGCTAAAACATACAGATTTCTGGCTCCACCTTGATCTAGAGGATCAGAATATCTAGAGTTGGACATGGAAATACGCAATTTCAAAAACGTTCACAGGGAGCCAATATAGGCCAAACTAGGTTTATCATTTCCCTTAGATGGTGTAAATTGTATGTTTGTGTGTGCGTGTGTGTGTGTGTGTGTGTGTGAGAGAGAGAGAGAGAGAGTACTTCTGAAAGTTTAAATTACGATTTCATTGTTTTGCTTCAAAACAATTTGAGAGAACCTAGAAGCCAAATACAAATAAAAACTACACAATTATAGATAAACCAAGAACAAAGATTAATAAAAGAATCAAAAGAAAAGAGGAACTTAGCCTAGAAGAAAAGTTATTTGACTTTTTTTTTTTTTTTTTTTGAGACGGAGTTTCACTCTTGTTGCCCAGGCTGGAGTGCAATGGCACAATCTCAGGTCACCACAACCTCCGCCTCCTGGGTTCAAGTGATTCTCCTGCCTCAGCCTCCCAAGTAGCTGGGATTACAGGCATGTGTCACCATGCCTGGCTAATTTTATGTTTTTAGTAGAGACAGGGTTTCTCCATTATGGTCAGGCTGGTCTCGAACTCCCAACCTCAGTTGATCCACCCACCTCAGCCTCCAAAATGCAGGGATTACAGGCGTGAGCCACCGTGCCCAGCCCAGAAAAGTTATTTGACTTCGATTTGGACTCTAATTCTTCTAGCAGTTAAGATAAAAATAAAACTATTTTGAAAAGTGTTTTATTCACAAGATTAATTTGGTTCTAATTCTCCCAGCATCTGAGCAAAAGAAAAAATAGATGTCTGTTGCATTTTTATTTTCTGAGTAAGAACTTAAGGGAACTGCTTATACATATGGTCAAAGTGTAGAGTGTGAAAACCTTCATGTCTCTTCCCCTTCTCCAGCATGATCATATAATTATTGCAATAACATCAATTGAGTATCTATGGCAGGCCAAAACGAGATTATCCTATTTAATATTCATAAATCCCTCGGGATGCATCCTCCATTTTGTGAATGGGGAAACTCAACTTTAGAGATTGTAAGCGTCTCTTCCAAAACGTACACAGTAAGTGGAAAAACTGGGAATCAAGCCCAGATAGTTTGTCTCCAGAGCCTATGCTCTGCTGACTCTCAGATCAATGATAAGTGAAATAGCCATGGCATATACACATTAGTCCTATTGAGAAGGAAAACTAAAGCAAGAGTAAGAAAATAAAGAGGAGGAACAGCAAAATGAGAAAACCAGACCTGAGGCTAAGAGATTGTTTATCAGGAAGGGGCAGTGGGCAACTCCTCTGCTAGTATGTAATTTGATTCGAGCCGATCCAGGAAATATCTCTAACTTATCTTGGGCCCCTGATAATAAGCTTTCAGGTAATAGTCACATTGACTAAAGAAGTTTGGGTTTCTTTAGACATATAAAGACATTCGTGCAGCACCATCAGCTAAAAGGGGGGAACACAGGACTTTATTATTACTTGTCCTTTGACAAGCTCACAAATTAATCATCCCCACCAATCGGCAGGGTCACTATCATTAGTTAATTAGTCAAGGCTAGATGCATATGTTCACTTGAAAAAAAAAAAACAAACCCTTTACTACAAATTGTACATTTACAAAATTTCTACTGTTATCTTCATGATCAATTTCTAAGATTCCTCTTCCATGTTCATTAGATGTCTTTGAGGTTGACAATTATTTTCTCCTATTGTGTCTGTCTCTTTGCTTGTGTTTCTCTTTTAGCCTACATTCACAGTATGTTCTCGGCATTACCTTTGTCTCCAAACAGGAGATGGTTTTGAAGTTACCTTTGATAAAGAAAGCTCAAAAGAGAAAATATTTGTTGTAATTGCATTCATTAGATTACAAAAAAAAAAAAAAGTGTATTTTCTGTATTTGCTTTTTGGGTAAAGATGGCTGTTACCCCGGTAGTCATGCGAGTTACCAGGAGAAATAATGCCCTGGTTCATTTCTCTCATATCTTTAAATAGTCATAATTCTAAACTCTGTAAGAGATGATATAAAATGAGTTATAGAATATATATAGTTCCTCTGCAGATGATTCTTCATATGATCAGACATAACAGTTTAGTCTATGAGTGCAAAGGATATTTTGCAAGTGATTGATTGACTAGAAATAATTCAACATTCTTTCTTGCAAGAGTCTGCTTTTTTTCAGATGCTTTCTCTGTTCTCAGTATCATCATCTACCGCTGTCAGCTTTAGTTTTTTCTTTTTTTTCTTTCTCTATATTGTTTTCTAACAGGGATACAAGGTAAGATGAATACCACAGTCAAAATGGCATCATGCGGCTGAAGCTGACATCAAGCACTTTTGGTGGTCTTCAGAAAACAGCTTTACTTTGTTCTGTGCTTAATGTCTAAGATGTGGAATCTGCCGAGGCACCTGCCATTTTATATAGCTCTCTAATCTTCCTTTATATTAGCTGTCTGGAAACATCATCACACTGACTGCTTGGTTTAAATCGTGTTCACTCTTGTAATGTAAAAAGATAAGAACTGTCCCCAAAGACATAAACTTAGACTCTTGTATTGTAGACAGTTATTTTTTCAATGTAATTTTCCTTGAAACAAAATTCCTTTATATTTCAACAAGAAAAGAGACTATCTCTTTGCCTCCTAAGTAAATATTTTGCATTACAATTGTCCAGATGTGCAAGATGCCTACTGAAGCTTTCTTTGTTTAATCACTGATCTTTTAGATCAGTTGTTTAAAAAGGCAAACACTATGGAATATATTCTCATTCATTCACATATTTATTTCATTCATTCAAATAACATTAATTGGGTTCCCGCTGCAAACTTTATACTGTGTTATGTACTGTAAATACCAAGAATAATAGGATGCTTTTATTTGAGAAATCAGGTAGGAAAGATAAACCCACGAAAACATAAATTAAAATACATCATGTTAAGTGCTATAATAGATGTATGAGCAAAAAGTCTTGGGAGCACAGAGGGTTTGCTGTCTAAGTTCAAATAAGGGAGTATAAGAAGGTTTTACAGAGGAGGGAGAGATATTCCGGTTAGTCTGGTCAGTGTGCTGCAGAGAGGGGAGAGAGTGGGAGAGGGATGATGGAGGGAAAGGGCATTCTCAATAGAGGGAACATGAAGAATTTAGTGTGGTTGGAACAAAGGGAGCTTTCTAGAGGAATATCAGGATAGGAGGCTGAAAATGTCACCTGGGCCAGATTGTGAAAAATGCATGTGTCATGCTAAAGAGCCTGGAATTAATTGCCTGGGTATTGGGCGACCAATAGAAATATGACTAAGAGCTAAGAACTGGATCTGTGCTGCAGAAGCAACCCTGTTTTCAAACAGGCTGTAGAGCGAAACACCAGAAAGCAAAACTGCAGCACCCCCTAGTGCAAGAGCTTGGCACCACATTCCTATCCCAGAAAGAGGCCCCCGCACGCCTGGGTGAGGGCTGATGGCAGAGGTAGCAAGTGAGTAGAAGGTAGGCAGTTAAAGGGACCTGGAAAAAAAGCAAAACAGGGGACAGGATGGAGAAGACAGGGCCACAGGGAGTGAAGAGTGGTTTTGAGTAGGATTTCTTCACCCGCTTTGGGGTTTACGGTTTACCCTGCCTTTTCAGAGTTAAAGAATAGGGACAAGAGCTAGAAGGTACAAAGGAAATTCCAACCTTTGGGTCTTTTTTTTTTTTTTTTTCTCTCTCCTCCTTTTCTTCCAATGGGGAAATGTATCCACTTTGAGACTACTCTGGAGGCCTTAGAGGCAGAGGGAGAAAGGATGTTAGTGGGCAGAGCATATATACAAGTCAGGGTCTGTCTGTGTGTGACTAAGAAAGGATGGAGTTCATAATAAAGCAAGCCCTGAGTCACTCCTTTCCCAGGAGAGTTGCACTGCTTTCAAATGAAATGTTAGAATTTCACCCTTACTTTGAACTTTTTCACAATGTTAAATCTGGGCCAGAATTTGGCTCAGACCTTTCTAATTCTACTTTTTACGTTTTCCTTAGTATATAAAGCAGCTGGAGCCTGTTCCTTTTTCTTCTAATCTCCATTGCTACCATATTAGTAACTACAGCTTGCTTCCCTGGTGGCTGTTGCATCTCTGGAGTAGTAGCAGGGCATAACATCATCCAGTCTATGGAAAGGAAAGACTTGGAACATTACTTAGTTTACTAATTTAGCACTTGCATTACCTCTGTTTTGTATTTCATCCCTCTTATGTGATCTTTAGGCTGTGTTTGAAAGACTCTACCATAGAGAACTCACCAGTTACCTGTGCCCTGGATAGCCATGTTTTACAATAATGTTCCTTTGAATATTGAGCTGGCCATGTTTTCTTGAACCTTTCAGCTCCTGTTTTTATCACTTGAAACCAAAGGCCAAATTGCATCTCACTTCCACATAAGATGCATTCAAATATCTGAAAGAAGCGAACACATTGCTTAGCTCCTTTAAGGGGGAAATGAAAAAGAATGCTGGAGGACTCACTGCTTCATGTTAGATATTAAGGTAGGATCATTCACTTGTATTAGCTTCCTTATGAGGAGAAGCAAAAGAAAATCCAACAAATATACAAATAAACCAGTTAAAAAAAAAAAAAAAAAAAAAAGAAGAGTGACTTTCCCAAGGTAAGTGGTAAAGCAGGTATGTAAAGCTAGAGTAAATTATAAATTTTTAATATTAAATACATTTAAATTTTGCTTTATTTTATGAAAGTAATACAGATTCATATTTTTAAAACCAAGTAGTTCTAATAATAATATATTAATGATACACTAATAGGAAAATATAGTAATAATAATAACCTGCTTTATTCTTTTCAACAGGCTTACTCTCACCTCTTATAGTTGTATATTTTGATAATAATCTGTTTCTAATGACACAGGTAAAATGACATTTTTTTCTTCCTCTTTCTCCTTCTCTTCCTCCTCATCTATTTCCCATATGGAATATACAGATTTAACTTCTTAAAACTGCCCATCTAACACATATACATTTATCTTCTCTATATAGTTGTATTATAATTTTGATTAAATCAAAACTAAGCATTTACATTATTATGATTGTTAATATCAGCTCAATAATATGATGTTCTATACATTTATTTCAATTCTTACCTCTCCTGGAGTTAATAATTGCCCTGTTTCATGACTTGCATGATTTCTATAAATCTATCATTAATTTACTCCCAAATCATCCTGCAGAACTGAAAATCTTCTCTTACTATGTGTGAACACATTCATCATTCTTTCTAGTTTTGCTTGTTGTATTGTATTTGGCTTTAACACACTCCTCCTGGAGTCCTTCTTTCTGTATTTTTACTGCAGCTGGTCTGTTGTACTGGCTGTTCTCTAGAGGGGGCTGCATGAGCTGATATTCCAGAACTTCACTGATAACCTGGGAAATGTTATGTCCTTCTTATATTTGTGACCTTATTTCCTGGGGGCCATTGTTTCCTCTTTCTTGGTGGAGCATGTGGAAATTTGAGAGTATTTCTCCATGGAATTCTAGTTTTCAGGGTTGATACTGAGAAGTCATGGTCTAGTCTGGCTCTTACTCTTTCGTAGGTGACTCTTTTCTTCCTCTCTCTTCTCTCTCTGGAAGCTGTAGTGGACTCTTCTGTCTCTTCTATTCTGAACTTTTATGATGATTTTGGTTTCCTATTTGTTATTGGTAGCATCACTGGGCCCTTTTAATCTGAAAATAATTCTGGCTATTAGTTTGCAATTATTATTTATTAATCACTCACCTCCAACCTCTTTATTTCAAGAACTATTATGAGTCAGATGCTGGGTATTCTGAATTAATTCTGTTTTTTTTTTTCCCCTATTTTCAATCTTTTTGTCATTTTTTTCTACTTTCTGGGAACTCCTTAAGTGTAACTTCCAATATGTTCCAATTTCTTTCCCTCTTTTTCCAAGAGCTTTTGCTTTTTTTCTTTCTCTTTGTCTCTCTCTATGCACATCTACCTCTATCTATGTATCTCTATCGCTATCTCTATCTCTCTCTAATCTATCTATACATCTTGTTCTACTTTAGGGGATATAATGTCTCATCATTTTGAGAGTATTATAGCCTTTCCATTGTTTTCTTTTACACCCTGCATTGTCTTATTTTTTTTCTGTTTGCATTGGTGTTCTTCTTTCATGGTGTACAATTCCCCCCTCTGTTTATAGCAGTTTCCTTCTGTTTATTGCAGGACCTCTAAGGTTGATTGGAATCTCTGGGTGTATTTGCTGGACCCGTCAGTTGGTAAGCCTTAGTGCAGCCCACAATAAAGCACTGGACTTTTTCCTGGGAGAAAACAGTATTCCTATCTGTACTTCTTTTCTTTTGAGTTCTTTTTTTTTTTTTTTTCATATATACTTTAAGTCCTAGGGTGCATGTGCACAACATGCAAGTTTGTTACATATATATATACATGTGCCATATTGGTGTGCTGCACCCATTAACTCATCATTTACATTAGGTATATCTCCTAAGGCTATCCTTCCTCTCTTCCCCCTCCCCACAATAGGACCCAGTGTGAGATGCTCCCCTTCCTGTGTCCAAGTGATCTCATTGTTCAATTTCCACCTATGAGTGAGAACATGTGGTATTTGGTTTTCAGTTCTTGCGATAGTTTGCTGAGAATGATGGTTTCCAGCTGCATCCATGTCCCTACGAAGGACATCAACTCATCCTTTTTTATGGCTGCATAGTATTCCATGGTGTATATGTGCCACATTTTCTTAATCCAGTCTGTCACTGATGGACATTTGGGTTGATTCCAAGCCTTTGCTATTGTGAATAGTGCTGCAATAAACATACGTGTGCATGTGTCTTTATAGCGACATGACTTATAATGCTTTGAGTATATCCCCAGTAATGGGATGGCTGGGTCAAATGGTATTTCTAGTTCTAGATCCTTGAGGAATCGCCCACACTGTTTTCCACAATGGTTGAACTAGTTTACAGTCCCACCAACAGTGTAAAAGTGTTCCTATTTCTCCACATCCTCTCCAGCACCTGTTGTTTCCTGATTTTTAAATGATTGCCATTCTAACTGGTGTGAGATGGTATCTCAAAAAGACCCCACATTGCCAAGACAATCCTAAGCCAAAAGAACAAAGCTGGAAGCATCACGCTACCTGATTTCAAACTATACTACAAGGCTACAGTAACCAAAACAGCATGGTACTGGTACCAAAACAGAGATATAGACCAATGGAACAGAACAGAGCACTCAGAAATAATACCACACATCTACAGCCATCTGATCTTTGACAACCCTGACAAAAACAAGAAATGGGGAAAGGATTCTCTATTTAATAAATGGTGCTGGAAAAGTTGGCTAGCCATAAGTAGAAAGCTGAAACTGGATCCTTTCCTTACTCCTTATACGAAAATTAATTCAAGATGGATTAGAGACTTAAATGTTAGACCTAAAACCATAAAAACCCTAGAAGCAAACCTAGTAATACCATTCAGGACATAGGCATGGGCAAGGACTTCATGTCTAAAACACCAAAAGCAACGGCAACAAAAGCCATAATTGACAAATGGGATCTAATTAAACTAAAGAGCTTCTGCACAGCAAAAGAAACTACCATCAGAGTGAACAGGAAACCTACAGAATGGGAGAAAATTTTTGCATTCTACTCATCTGACAGAGGGCTAATATCCAGAAACTATAAAGAACTGAAACAAATTTATAAGAAAAAAACAAACAACCCCATCAACAAGTGGGCAAAGGATATGAATAGACATTTCTCAAAAGAAGACATGCATACAGCCAACAGGCACATGAAAAAATGCTCGTCATCACTGGCCATCAGAGAAATGCAAATCTTTTGAGTTCTTTAGTCTCCAGAGAGGAATGCTTTGTTTTCCTGCTTGGCTTCCAGACTTCTGAGAGCGAAGTCAGAGAGATGTATTGAGGGTCTCGGTTTTTCATAAGCATACTTTCATTTAATCATCTTACTTTTGTGTACTTTAATTAAATCCTGTTTTCACTAGAGTGCCTTCTTTCTGTCCTAAACTGATCTTAGTATTTCCAAGACCAGTACTTCCCCAGTTGAATTACAGTATTCACAACGTATATCTCAAGTCTTTGACAAAATGAAGCCGGGGTAGTTGCCTGGCTTCACGATATGGCAAAGAATCTGGGAGCCCAATTCTTCCATTTACAAACTTTCAACCCCCATTTTAATGTTTTCAGTCACTTCCTTAATCCCTGCCTTTAATATGTCTAATTTCTGGGCATTCCTGGGGATCAGCAGCTCAGACTCCTTTTCATTATTATTACTTTTCTGATTGCTTCAGTTACAACCTTCTGTCATGCTACTATGACTATCTTTGTCCATCCACTTAAAATTTTTGAAAATGTGTTTGCCATTTTTAGTCTGGTATTGTCTGTCACCTTTCTTGATTACTTTGTCCTTGGGGGGTTATGCATTATTTATCCTTTATTCTTATTTTAGTTACTTTTGGGGAGGGAGTAGAGATAAAAGCTCACACCATGTTTAATTACAAGTGAATCCATTGCTGTATCCGCTACACGTGCTGCCACTGCTTACAGTTTTGAGTCCATCACCATGCTATAGAATATACATGGCTGAAACAAGATTCACTGACATTTGGGTACACTCAGCATTTCCATAATCTGCCTATTAATCCTTATATCGTCCTCTTTCATAGGAAAATCTAGAAAGACAAAATCAGAGAGGTAGGTGAGTAAGAGGGAAGGTTTTAGTAAGACAGACTAGGTTGAACTACATAGTAAAATGCTGGAAGAAAGGAGAGAGAACTACATATGTAACAAAAGTGGCAAGAACTAGGGCTTAAGTAAGGTTTTGATGAAGATTTGAGACATTGCACTGTGAAAGATTTGACAGGTGAAGAAAAGGATTTGTGAAAAGAGTTGCTGTGAGTTATAAATTTGATCACCTTTAATGATCTTTGAAAGAGTAAAGTGAATATTGGTATTCCTCTTTAATTAATAATCGTTGTATAATCTCTGCTTCTTTGACTGACATTATGTATATTTTGAAGGGCAAAATAGGTTATTTATAGACTTCTAAATGTGTGGTGCTCAAATCTAAATGCAACACTTTCAGTGTGAAAATATTAAACAGCTCTCACATGGAAAGAAGAGCTACATCCTATTTTCAAATATACAGGAAGGACAAAAGGAAATTAGATCTGAGATCTATAATAAAAAGGAAATTAGTTTCTTATTCCTAACCTTTCTTCTGTATTTAAAAATTGAGTCTATTTATTCTAATGTTTAGCCTCTGGATCCTCTCTATCTATCCAAACATACATTCACATTTTCAGTAGGCATTCTCTATTCTCTTCAGCCACTCTAATGATTTACCCCGCAACTCATTAAACCCCATAGTCTCAGATAAATTTAAGTGATTTCTTTTGACCACCTCCTCCTCACACACATTCCAAAATATACACACATGCAAAAACAAAAACAAAACCCAGCCATCTTTATTTGGTTTCTGGTTTCCTTCAGTGAATTTTTTTTTTCTAGATCTTCTACAAAGAGTATCAGTGGAACTCACTGAGTTGGAATAGAGGCAGAGGTTCAGTGTTATTAATAAGGTTAATGAACCACACAACATTTACCTAAAATTTATAGGTATGGTAAAAATACAGAGAAATGATAGCCATGAGCTTTACCTTCAGGGAGATCATGATATAGTCAGGGAAGTAAAAGGGTTCTTGAGAAATGCTTAAAAATAGAGGACGTAAACAATTTTAGGCAACAGATTGGTATGAAATGTGTTGTTACAGAAATGGTTTCCATTCCAAATGAAAGACTTTCCTATTCTCCATACCAACCACTGTGGGATGCCCTGTGTTAAGATGGTAAACAATGTGATTGTGGTCCCTATTTGGTCATTAGTGAACTCTGATTTAGAACAGTTTACATATTTAACCTCTACAGGCCTGGATTTTATTATATGAAGACAAAAAATGATTAAAATGAATAATAGTTGAAGCATTTTTCAACCTAAAAATCTGTTATTGGGCTTCCCTTTTATAAGAAGGGCATGAGTTTCCCTACAGTGGCTAATGTAAGCCATCAGAAGCATCTACATAGTGTATATAAATGGAAGCATGACCATGGGATATTGTAGGGATAGACTAGGTTTCATAGGCAGGTTCAAATTTGGGCCCCTTCACTCAAATATTTAAATATTTACTGGAGATGGGTCTGTAGTTATCAAGAATTATTTCCTTTTTTAATTTCTCCATAAGGACATTGCAGATAATTTTTACCATTTATCTATGACCAGTGTGGAGATGATAGTTCCATGTCAACCCATTGATGTTTCAAACTTTTATAAGGAGAACACTTGTGTTTTAGTTTGTTCTATCTACCATAACAAAATAACCATCAACTGAGTGCATTTAAACAACAGAAATGTATGTCTCATTGTTCTGGAGTCTGGGAAGTCCAAGATCAAGGCACAGGCAGGAGTACTGTATGGTGAAAGCCTACTTCCTTAGAGACAGCACTTTCTGTGTCCTCACATGCTGAGAGGGGCAGGGTAACTCCCTTGGGCCTCTTTTATAAGGGCACTAATCCCATTCATGATTCATGAACCCAATCATTTCCCAAAAGGCCTCACTGCCTAAGACCGTCACCTTGGGGGTTAGGACTTCAGCAGAGTATCGCTTCTTGGCCTTTTGGCTAAGATCAAGTGAAGGACTTCAGCAGAGTAATTTTGAGAGGACAAAAACATTCAGGCCATAGTACCTTGTCACTGCAGGGCTATACTATACCTTTATCCAAGGGTGCTCATATATAAATTCAGTTCTGAGTGTTCTATTTCAGAGGCCAGATTAGGACTTTTTTGCACTCTCCAGATTTACTTGAATTACAATATACTTGGTAGTTATCGCCCCGATGATTTCCTCTTTGCCCCAATTATTTGGAAGTAGACATACTGGCATACACATAAGCTGAGGGATGTTGGGGAAACACTGCTCATTTATCAGATACAGCAAGTTAAAATCGAATACCTGTTATAATAGGTGAAGGTTTATTGTTAGTAATAAGCAGAAAGTGCTGGAGCAAGGGATAGGTTTGAGAATCTGCTGAAGGTCAGTCAAACAATGTATGAAGAAAGGAATTAGATGATAGGAGCTTGCACACAATATGTAATAAGGATTCACTGATAAAAATATATGAATAGTAGATGAATTGAATGATGGATAGATGGATCGAGTGAATAATTATTAATATTAAATGTTAATATGAAAATGTTATGTATTTGCAACTTCACAATTTTGCTACAGATTGAATCAGCTATTATAATTGCTATATTAAATTCACTTAAGTCTATGTTGTACTTTTCTGTCCATGAGTGAGGAGAATAAAAACATAATGTTTTCTAATAGCTGTTGGTGCAAAGCTAAGGATATAGTTTGCTCTGCTACTTTCATATTGTTTCATACTAACATATATGTTAAATTCTGTCATTTGTGACAACATGGATAGAACAAGAGAACATTATGCAAAGTGAAATAAATCAGGCACTAAAGTCAGCACCGCACATTCTAACTTATAGGTAGACTCTAGAATAACTGAAGTCACAGAAATAGAGAATGGAATGCTGGTTATAGAGGCTAGCTGTTGGAGAGAATGGAGTGATGATAGTCAAAGGGCACAAAATTTCAGTTAGAAAGAATAGGCTTTTTTTTTTTTTTGTTAGTTCTATTGCACAGCATGGTAAATCTAACTAATTATAGAGTATTTTACATTTGAAAATTGCTAAGAGGGTAAATTTCAAATCTTCTCACCACAAAAAATGTTAAAAATTTAAATGAATGGATATTTTAACTAGCTTGATTTAATTATTCCACATTGGAGTCATAAACTATAACATTAGTTTTTACCCCATAGATTTATACAATTACAAATTGTCAATTTACAATAAAAATTATAAAATGTACCAACCTTGAAAGCTGCATTCTGTTTTTCTCACTTCACCTAAAAAATAGAAAACACACAAAAAAAGGAAATTGAAATAAAAGCCAATTAAAGTAACACAAGAAGTCAAAAAGACATTTTCTTTTTTTCTTTTAACTTTTACCCAGTTTTCTTGTGGACAGGAAAGAAGCATTTAACTACAGAGAGAAAAAAACCTGATAAAACTCTTTTTCTCCTAGTTGTTAATATATTTTTACTTTTTAAATTTTGTCATAATTTGCTTTTTAAAATTTCTTATGGGTATAGAAATCATGAATGACAGTGAGTGAAAATGCAGAGGGGATGTTTGATAAACATAATTAAATTGTATGAAAGAAAAAATATATAGGTAGCACTTATCCCATGGAAGCCATCATGGTAAGATTTTTGATAAATTCAGGCAAGAGTATTTTAAGGTGCTATTACGATTTATTCTCAGGTTCTATATTTCTACTCTTGAATGCTGATTAGAACACGTGATTTTGCTTCTTCTCTCTGCTCACTCCCCTAATAATCTGTTCTCCCTTATGGACCAAGTGATTATTCTGTTGTTTATAATAACTGTTCTACATTCCTTATGGAAATTGTAATTATGATGCTGAATATTCAAACTGCAAGCCACTTTTCTCAGGGAAATTGTAATTATGATAATGCTGTATTTACCCGACTGATGTTTTTTTTACTCATTGTTCTCTTTGAGGAATGAGGAGGTAAGAGAAAAACACTAACATAAAACATCCTGTTGGGATTTAAGATATGGATTCAGGCTGGGCGCAGTGGCTCACACCTGTAATCTGAGCACTTTGGGAGGCTGAGGCAGGTACATCACCTGAGGTCAGGAGTTCAAGACCAGCCTGGTCAACATGGCGAAACCCTATCTTTACTAAAAATACAAAAATTAGCCGGGCATGGTGGTGCACGCCTGTAGTCCCAGCTACTGGGGAGGCTGAGGCAGGATAATTGCTTGAACCTGGCAGACAGAGGTTGCAGTGAGCCGAGATCAGGCCACTGCACTCCATTCTGGGCAATAAGAGCAAAACTCCATCTCAAAAAAAAAAAAAAAAAAAAGAAGATATGGATGCAGACAAGCATAATGATAATAGCTAATATTTACTGTGGCAGGCATGACACAACCAGGCTTACATGTGTATGACATAGATGCATGTTACAGGCATATGTGAATTACAAAGGTTTCTCCTTTAACCCGCACAACAACCTCATGAGGCAGATAGTAGTATTGTCCCAATTTTATAGACAAAGTACTTAAGGCCTTTGTTCGGCACCATGATCTGAAGGCCTATGGAGTATTTGATACATCAATATACATAACATGATCTTACTTTTGTTAAAAATATGTGTATATATATATTATATATAAAATATCATATCCAATTGTGCATAGAAACAAATCTAAAGGAATAGCTATCAGACACTTAAAGTAACCTTTTAATAAGAGATTGAAGATGGAACTTTTTTCCTCCATGATACATGAATATTACACTTTAAGTGTTTATAGTATTTTTTTATAAGCAGAAAACAAATTTTTAAAAATGTAACAACCTAGAAAGAAGGACATCCAAAAATAACTGTAAAAATTATACTATTTTAAAACGAAAGCAAAAACCGAGCAAAACACAAGGCCAATCACTGAAACAGCTTATTAGATGGGTCCCTAGATCAAATGGGAAGCAGACCTCCAGTAACTCATTTCAGCTGCCTGCCTGTCTTCTAGCTTGCCAGATCTGTACAACCAGAGCCCCCATCCATTCCTCCTTAGCTCAGCAGTAACTGTTTAGGAGTGTTTCAATATTGATAGGCAACTCTTGATCATCTACCATGTATAAGCACTTTATAAGCAGGTTTTAAAATTCTATAATAGCCATTTTACTCCACTTTTACAAATGAGAAAATTGAGTCTCACAAAAGTCATTTATTTTCCCAAATTTACCAAGTTCTTTTAATTTGACAAATTGACCCATCTTGACCAAAAGTTAAGTAAGATTGAAAAGAAACTCAGAAACCGAAGGCAAACAAAAACAGGAAATTAAAAAGATAAGGACAAAGTGTATAAATTAGTGAGTTTTTAGAAGACTACCCTCTTGTACAGCTTAAGAACTCCCAGGACCTATTCTTGGACCCTTTCTGGACTTTGTTATATTTCTAACACCCCACTCAAGAAATTCCAACCCCTTATTGCACACATACCCCTTAACACACACACACACACCAAGCTTCTCTCCACTCCTTCGGCAGCATCCATCTGCTCCAATGGGGCCACTCAATTATCCGTTTCTGATTTTCCACACCTGAAAATGTAGATGAGCTGTCCAACCTAATAGCAACGGGGGTAGATGCTGGGTCTTAATTCAGTATTATTCCCCGGGTTCAGACTGCCACTCAGTAGTAAGCTGATTATCACATCTTCCACCTTAGAAGGAACAGTAACTCATTTTGACTAGAACTGAGCCAATTCCAAATAAGGGTTTGCCTTACATGCCTGCAGGGCCTTGTTTAGCACCAAGATCTGAGGGCCTACAGAGTGTCTGAAATGTGAACAGTATCAACTGCATAATATCATCCAGGCCAATGGGACTACTTTGGACTGAGGTAGAACAGTGGGTACATAATCATGAGATCCACTTGTCCTGGTATGCACTGCATGCCGCAGAAGGTGCTGGTCTGATGAGTGATGGACCAGCCTTTTGAATCCTAAACAATGTGGTAAATACTCTAAATCAATGACCATTCTTTGATACTGCATCCCTAACAGGTTGAATACACGGATCTAGGAACAAAGTGGAAAATATAGAAGTGGTTGAACTTAGCATCACTCCCACAGTCTTAAATGGGGAAATTTGCATTTCCTGTTCACAAAAGTTTAGGCTCTGTGGGTCTAGAGATCCTGGTTTTGAGAGGGAGGTTGCTTCCGAGAGGGGACACTGCCTCTGAGAGGGGACACAGTAGGAATCTCATTAAGCTTCAAGCATATCCTACACCAAATTACTTTGGGCTCCTGTGCCAAGAGATTGGCAGCAAAGAGAAGGGTCATTCTCTTTACCGGGATAACTGTCTCCTCATCAGGATCTGATATGGCTGCTATTATACAATAAGGGCAGAAAAGAATATCTGGCAAGCAGGTGATAGACTATGCATTTTGTAAAATTTCCTTGCTCCTTTTTTCTTTTTTTGTAATAAATGGACAAGTGTAGCAGCCTAAAAATAAAATGTTGAGGAGGGGTTCAGATCCCTCAGTAATAGTCTGTGTTACCCCACAAGGTAGGCCACATATGTCCATGGGGGTACTGGCTGAGGATCGGAGAATTTTAGAATGGGTAGGAGAAAGGAGGGGAGGGGAGGGGAGGGGAGGGGAGGGAAGGCAAGGCGAGGGAAGGAAAGGGAAGGGAAGGGAAGGGAAGGGAAGGGAAGGGAAGGGAGAGATAATAAGTATCTGTTGTGAGCTTGAATAGCAGGGGCCATGGCTCCCCACTAATCTTCTTCTAAGAGGTTTCCTAAAAATGGTGACCTATTCAGATTCTGGAGGAGCTGTTCTCAGATGGGATAAATATATCATACAATGCAAGTAGTGCCAAGTAGATGCTACATAGCATCACCCCCTTCATGACAAAGACTCACTCCCCTAGCTGCCTGAAGTGCTGGCTGCTGGTAGCCCACAGCTGAGTCCTTCTCTGGGAATTTTCCACCTTCCACCCAAGGGAACTGCCTTGACCAAGACAGGTTATTCACAGGCAGCTCATGCTAATGATTGATTAATAATGTACTACAAAGACTGGACTCCCTTTCCTCAGCTTGGGACACCTATAAATACATTGATCCCAAGTAACTTCCCAATAAATGTCATGCCTGAAAACCTCTGCTTCAGAGTTTGTTTCACAGGAAAATTTACCTAAATCAAGATTTACAAAATTTGGAAGTTATGGAGCAGAGAGTTGAAAACAGATATGTCTGACTCTGAAATTCATAACCTTTCCATTATATTTTTCTCCCTCTCAAAAGGAAGAGTTGAAACAATTTTTCAAAACATTTTTGTGTATGCAGTAGACATAGGCAATGATGGTATATTTCAGCCTGTAAGTCATCATTCTTCAGTGTTACACAATAGCTACAATTATATTGCCATTAGAACTTAAACTAATGTATTTACATCTCTTGAAATCTAGACATCTACAGAGATGTTAGTAGATACGTACAAACACACATTGATTTATAATATTATATTAAAATACAGTTGACCATTGAAAAGCACAGATTTGAATTATGCAGATGCACTTATACATGGACATCTTCCCATCAAAGTTATATAAGTATGCCTGTTTTCCCCTTCCACCTCCCCCACCTCTTCTGCCTCTGCCATCCCTGAGACAGCAACACCAGCCCCCCTCTTCCTCTGCCTCCTCAATCTACTCAATGTGAAGAGAAAGAGGATGAAGACCTTTATGACAGTCCAATTTTACTTAAAGTAAATACATTTTCTATTGCTTATGATTTACTTAATAACAGGAAAGATTTACATCTTTCCTGCAGTCTATTTTATTATAAAAATATAGCATACAATACATATAATACACGAAATATGTCTTAACCTACTGTTTATATTATCAGTAAGCCTTCCAGACAGCAGTAGGCTATTCATAGTTAAGTTTTGGGGGAGTAAAAAATTATACACAGATTTTCAACTGTGTGTGTGGGGGGTTAGTTTCCCAACCCATGCATTGTTCAAGGCTCAAGTGGATATAGTATACATGTACACACATGTGTGTGTATCCTATAAAACGTATCTCAGGACTCATTCAAAGGTTACTGTGACCAAAATCCTTAATTATACTAGCCTATTTGCAAAGAACAATATGATACTTTTAATCATGCCATTTTTCTAGGAAGACTATTCAAGACTTCTCTATTTCAGAAAACTTAAAAGATTAGTTACGGAACAAGGGCTTACATTTTCTGCAATAAATGTAAGAATTTTATCAGGCATGAAATGTAGTCAGAACAATTTACAGTCCAGTAAAATGTTACTTCAGGCAGCATTTACAATCAGAACACAGAAGTTGCCTAATTCTATGCAGTTGTGAGAAAATCCAGTTAAGATTTTACAAGATGTGAACCGTGCTTCACACTATTCCTCAAGAAATTCTGCATCACCAAATCTTTTATTTCATTCACAACTCTTAATTCTAGATCAAATCATTTATACTTTCTATTTAAGTATTTCTGGCATCACTGGTTTACTCATATTATGCCACCACTACACTGCGTCAAAGGCTTAAATGTAATAAATACAAACACAATTGTAGATAAAATTCCTCTGATAGAAAAATAAAACTAGAGCATTCCAATAAAAGTATCCTAACCTATCCATCGAGAGACAGAAAATAGTAGCTACATGTCCGGGAAGAGCTACTAGCTTTAGTTTTATCTTTAATTGTCTTCAGTTAGTGGACAAAAGGCTATTTATGCCATTTTAAGCAGGGAGGCTTTTGAAAGAGCTCTCAAGTATCAGAGGGTTGTGAAACTTAAACTTGTGGTAACTGGGATAGGAACCTCCCCGTGGAATCTGCATTATATGTCCCACGTGGCAATAAATACAGGAAACACTTTAAGTGAAGCATGCAGCTAATGGGGGACTTTCCACCAAGAGGCAGCAGATTTTGCAAAGCACACTCTACTTGGTGAGCTTTAAGTCAAAGATTCTTCCAGACTTCCAGAAAATCTACTAGACCATTGCTCCCTACTGACTGATGAGGCTATGGAACTGTCGAGTTAGGCTTTCTAACTTTATTCTGGGATCATTCACTATTCTTAAACAGCACCATTAATACGTAAACCTGGAAACTTCAGAAAGGTAGCATCATAGATTTCCATCAATTCATTCATAATTTAATCGGGATTGTGAAAGATACAAAGATGTATATGACATACTCACAAGCTTACTTTGACTTATAAAGCAAGTACACCTGACACTGGTAAGAATGCACCTCAGTTTCTAGATATCAATATTCATGAGTTCAGGGAAGAAAGTCAATTTTTGCCCAAGAAACCCAGATTTCCTATAGCTGAGTGATTGTCAGTACACAGTACCTTACATTTAACATCACAAAGGCACTTACAAAAAGTAGTCTGACAAACAGATAAAGACTGACAAAGGCATGGAGTTAACTTTGAACCACAAAGAGCTCTCCAGGACAGAGCTTATCAGCATGGAAAATAATGTTTTAATTATTTCCTTTCGATATTAAAAATATTAAAAGTTATTTAACTTTTAATTAAATAACAGGGAGAGGTTGGGGCAATGTCATAAAGTCTTTCATATGGTAAATTTTGAAGGAAGTACAGTCAGCATGAAGCCATAAAGTGTTTTTCAGATGAGAAGGCATTTTATAAAAATTGCTGAGGTAGCACCTGCACGAGAGTGAAAGCAAGTGTGTTTCATGTGTGTTTGATGGGGCCCTATTGACAAGGCTGGCAAATGTTGCTCAGGTTCACTAATTTGAAATCATGTTTTTTGTGGTTCAAAGAGCACTGTACATAAAATCAGAAGCCCAGGATTTAGTCTATACTCTGCTCCAATGGGTTATCTATCTGTTTCTGTTCAACAATTTTACTTGAGTTACAAGTTAAATTTCGAGTACTTCCCTGCCCTCCTCCCCAAAACAAAACCAGCACTCCTTAATACAGTATGGTTTAGGCAAGAGTGCAGAGCAAAAGTATGACTTAGGATCAAAAGGAAATGCGATGTGCCTCCCACAAACACGAATGCTACTGTATGCTTTATTATTATATGTGTAGTATATAGAGGAAGGCAGGAAATGAACCTGCTTTACTTTTAAGTTGTCATATCAAGACAGAGCACTGATTTTAGTTTAACATACCAGATTTTATAAGATCCACAAACAAATGGGACACAATCTGGGAGAAAGGCTACATTAGTGAAGAAACTAAAAATAGTGCAAGGAATGGCAGAAGAAATTGCATTCAAGTGGGGCCACGCACGTTGTTTTGGAACATCTAAGTAAGTATCATAACATCTTAGCTAGAGAAATTTGAAGTAACAAGAGGAAGAATACTAACTAAAAACTGTCTCAAGATGGCTTGTGTTAACTTAAGACAGGGGTTCACAAATTATAGGCCACAAACATCCTACTTCTTTTTATTTATAGGTTATTTATGTCCTCTTTGCTGCTACAGTAGCAGAGTTAACTAGATGCCACACGGTCCATATATGAACCGAACATATTTACAGCTGAACATGTTTACAATCTGACTATTTACAGGAAAAGTTTGACTCCTGCCTTAAGAAACAGCCAATCCATCAATCATTCACTCATGTGTTCATTCATTTAATAAACAGGTTTCAAACATGCACAATGTGTCTAAAATGTGTCTGGCAATATACGGATAAGAAACAGTTTGTTTCTCAGCCTACCCACCAATTTCCATAAGGCCACCACACATAAGCTAGGTGACCATTAATAGAGGATAACATAGAGGAGAGTAAATTATTGACTCAATGACTATAAAGGTTTTATTTCAATGGTAAGAATCTTTAAAAAACAATACTTCATGAAGAGAAAGGCCATGAAAAATTGGTTAATGGAAATAGATGGAGAAGTAGGAGGTGGCAGTCCTCAAGGTATGGAAGAGTCAAGGTCAGTGATCAGAGAATGAAAACCAGACAAGTTGGATAAGCATATAGGGTACGAGTGAAGAAGTACAGGATAGATGTCTGGAAAGATGAGAAACATCATATCATGGAGGTCATTCAATGTCAAGCTTAATATTTTTTAGGTTATTTGGTAGCTAATAGGAAACTACAAAGTCTTTTTTTTTTTTTTTTTTTTTTTGAGACTGAGTCTGGCTTTGTCGCCCAGGCTGGAGTGCGGTGGCCGGATCTCAGCTCACTGCAAGCTCCGCCTCCCGGGTTCACGCCATTCTCCTGCCTCAGCCTCCCCAGTAGCTGGGACCACAGGCGCCCGCCACTTCGCCCGGCTAGTTTTTTGTATTTTTTAGTAGAGACGGGGTTTCACCGTGTTAGCCAGGATGGTCTCGATCTCCTGACCTCGTGATCCGCCCGTCTCGGCCTCCCAAAGTGCTGGGATTACAGGCTTGAGCCACCGCGCCCGGCCCAAAGTCTTTCTTAAAAGAGACAGTATAAACAAAATGAAGTTCAGGAAAGATCATTTTGACAGTAATATGTAGGACAGATTGGAGATGGAATATAGAACAACTGCAGTCCAGACTTAAAATAAGAACATGGAACACTAAGGATTGGATGGGAAGAGAGAAGCAGAAATGAATGTGTATTTCACATGAATGACAAATGCTAGGTACATAGCAATTCAGGCATATGAGGAAGAAATAAGGAGTGGAGGCTGGGTATAACTACGGGCTTGCCCTTCAGTATGTATTTCTTTCTCAGGTCGGGAGCTTCCTCTACACAGGGTCCAAAGGAACACAGTAAACACCATTTTGATTTGCATCATTATCCAATGAAGTCCACCATTGGTTGGTAGTAAGTGGTGTCTTCCAGAAAAGGATCGCTGACAATGACTATGCCTATATAGAATGGGGTTTGGATTCAGGGAGAAAGCCATCAATTTTTCCAGAGCCCTAGTGTGGAAGGTAACTTCAGAGCAGAGTTAAAAAAAAAAAATGCAATTGCAGAGTTTTGACTAACATGGTAGAAATAGGGAAAAGCTGTGAGTCTATGGGTATTTGGGTGCCAGTGGCAGCAAAAATAATTTCAGTCCCCATTGGTTGGTGAATTTCAGGCTGTTAATATAATCATACAGCTTGGAACTGAGTATGGCTACACATGCAGGTAGAAGATCTCAGGAATCACAGCCCCTCAGGGAATACAGGACATAATTATAACTATTTGTGTGGGGTGTTCAAATGTGTCTTTGTAATTTAGGCTGGAATATATACGCCAACATATTTCTTATCTTGAATATATAAAACCATATTTGTGTTTGAATCAGCACCATCAATAAGAAAAAAAAATATTTTCAAAATGTTTATATATAAAGTCCCTCCATTATTCTTCGACTATAATCTTGGATATTAAAGGAAATCTTCACCCTCTGGCCCTACTTTATCCAATTTTGTCTGATGGAAGTGTTTAGCTTGGAGAAAGGTGGTCTTGTACTGACACTGAAAAAATTGACCCAGATGGTCATTTATGTTGCACTTCTAACCCAACACTGCAATTTGGGGAAGATTTTTAGCCAAATCATTAGAACATTGCCCTGTGAGTCAATAGGCTCAGGTCATCATTCAAATTTTGTATCTTTAATTTTTTTCTTTTTCTTTTTATACATCCATGGATGCCTGCAGACTTTTAATAGCAGCATATTACAGTCAGGATATTACAGTGTAAAGAGCCAAGTATTTGGAATTAGATGGACCTAGGCTGGATCCCAGAACTACTACTTATTAACAGGGAAATTTTGAGCTAGTTCTCTACTTACTCTGAGCCTGTTTCCTTCTCTATTAACTGGGGATAATAACACTTGTCTCAAGGTTTGTTTTGAGAATTAGTGAGGTCATAGATAGTACTTGCCATTTATTAGGCACAAAATAAATATTAGTTCAATTTCTTCTTTAGAACTGTTTCTGATTATTAAGCTATCTCAGCTAGCTGCATTTATATTTGTGACATTCAAAATATGAAAACATTGTTAGAAAGTCTCAAATGTCTAGAATTCAGATAAAGATGTTCTCTCACGGAATGATTCACATGGAAAAACTCATTAGATACATCTTTCCAAAATAATCACATTGATAAATTATGTATTAAATGATTTTAGTTAAATACCGACAACACATTATGGACCATTAATAGGTGCTCATTTATTTTAAGGACAGAAACAATACACACAGGGAGAGTTAGCTGAACACCAATTAAACACATTTCATGTTTCCTGTGTTCTATATCAGCAATATTTAGAGCAAAGCCTTGAATCTCATGGGGAGTCATTCACATGCAGTCTGCAGCTCTTCAACACCTAAAATCTTCATACAGGATATTATAATTCAGTTCTACAGGCCACATGGTATATTTCAATCAAAAACACTAAAGCATAGTGTCCAATAATACTTGCTCTGTTTTTAGACAGTTGACGGAACTCTTTAACTTGCTGTGCACTCTTTGGAAAGTTACTTGCCCCCATGACTCATTTTCCTAATTTGTAAAATGGGGATAGTAATAAATAGTGTTTACTTCCCTGGATTATTGTGAGAATTAAATGAAATACTACCACAAGAGTTCTTGATACACTGAAATCACTAAATAAATACTATCATTTTTTTCATACCTGTTTCCAAACAGGATTTGTGGAGATTTATTTCACATAACACATATATAACAGGTAAAACAATATGGACAAAAAGAACAAGGATCCTATAGTAAAAGGTGGTAAGTGTGGAAGTGAAGTCTTCCACTGTGCTAAAGAGTTGATAGTTCTCGAGCCCAATCCAGAGCTAAGTCCCCTGAGTTCACGTCCCCAGTTAAAATTTTTTCATTTATAGCTCCTCATCTGTAGGATGAAGATTATTCACCCTAAAATGCATGCAAGGACCTCCATGGGTGACTTCTGCCCACGTGGGTTGCTGGCAGCACTCACTCTTTCATTTATAAAATTGAAACACTATAGATCACCATTCATTGTGTGTGTGTGTGTGTGTGTGTGTGTGTAAGATCCTAGGTTTCTGCTATGCCTCTTGTATATCTATATACAGTCCCTCTCTACCTGGAATACTTTCTCCTCTGTTTTTAACCTCCCACAAGTGACCATACAGTATGAAAAAGGCTTAAGAAAGTCCATGATCTCATTGGAGGAAGGTTTCCAAAAAGGTCCACATGCTGAAGGCAGTAGAGGCCACTGGTGAGGCAGCAGTTTGTAGAGAGTGGGGAATCAAACTCCTCAGGAGATCCCTACCTGGAAAGGAAGCAGTCCATACAGAGAAATTCCCAGTGCATGAAGCCATAAATATATACAGGAATTTGGAGGTGACTGAAAACCAGAGGGTTTTGTCACTTCCAAGCCCCAACCACTACATTAATGCTGAATGTTGATTTGTGTTAATGACATTTAGTAATGTAATGCTCTGTAAGAGCATCTGTACAATATTTCAGATATTCCCAGGGGTGCTTAGAGAAGGGGAGTTAGTCAACCATACAATATTGTGTAACATTAATTAAACAGAGACTTTAATATAAGGAAGCTCTGAATTGGAAAATACATCTGTTTTGTATATGCATTATTTTTCCCACCTCACCTGCAGTGCTTAGGTTTGCATAGAATTCCTATGTTAAAAGAATTTGGGGTAGAGAAATCTATGATCTTATGCTTATCCAGAAAATAAAGTTATAAGGCTTGAGGGCAGGATTATAGCTATGAAAGTCTTTTATATATGTTCATTTTCACTGAAATAAAATATTATGCAATACAACATATGTGAAAATCTATAAATATTAAATTAGTGATAAATATTAATATGTTACTGATTTCTAGCATAATGGTTATTTATTTTATTTTAGACAATTTGAAAATTGCATTTAGACAATTACGGATTTTTAATAATATAATGAGCAAACCTGCACTCAAAACAAAAACTAGGAAGTTGACCCTATGCTCCTCTTTAACTCCAAACACATAATCCCTCTCAATCCATCACCTCAGGCAACCAATACTCGGAATTCCACATTTATCACTCCCTTCTTTTCCATGGTATTCACAATACTCTCTCTCTCTCTCTCTCTCTCTCTCTCTCTCCGTGTATGTGTGATATTTGTAACTTAAAAAAGGTAATAATGTTGTATGTAATCATTTGGACATTTTTTCAGTTAACATTTTATTGTAGTTACTGATATGTTTTGACCCACTTCATTTTAGTTTATTATTTCAGTTTTGTCTCCTTTTTCATACTTTTAAGTAATAATTGTCTCACCTTTTTCTCATTGTTTTTAAAACAACCACTTCAGCACACATCACATTCATTGAATTCCAATCCTCAAACATGTCTGTAATGTTGGCATTATCATTCTAGACTTTTATTCTGTTAGTGCTTTCTCCTTTTCTTTGCTCTTATCAATATTTATAACAGTTTATAACAAAGAATAAAATTACTTTAAAAATATATGTTTCTTGCAACACCTCCTAAGATTTTAAACAATTTTCTCATCTAGATTCTCGATCCAAACTGCTCCTTGTATGGGTCTTTGGCAAAGTTTCAGAGGCTTTGTGTGATTTAAAAAAAAAAAAAAAGTCTTCACTTTTAAACAGCAGTTAGCCAGATATCACATTCTATATCCTAAGTTATTTTAATGCTTTACAAATAGCACTCCACTGTTTTCTTGTATCCACTGTTGCCCTCGAAAAATCTAAGGTTAATTTGATTCTTGTTTCTTGGGTGTGGTCTATTTACTCCTATCCATTCATTCTCCTTTCATTCAATTAATATTTACTAAATGTCTACCATTTGTGATGTACTAAGCTAGACACCGGGGTACAGGAGGGCACAAGAGAGGCGTAGTTCTAAATTCTTGGAGGTTGACCTCTAGTGAGATGCATTGAATACTTCTAAGAATATGTTTTTATGACCAGTCTTAAAGAAAGCATTACCTTCCTTTCATTCTTTTAAAGATTCAGTGTTTAGAATCTCTATTCCTGTAGCATTTAACCTTAACCAAATTTGCTACTTCCAGCTCTGCTCCTTCTATAATATAATTAACCTCACCTGAAGTGATTTAAAATTCACTGGGCTTACCTAGACTAGATTCCGTTTTCTCACAGCTGTTGAAAAGCAAATTCACATACAGGTTGATTTTATATAAGGAGAACTCACAATCAGGTGTGTCGGGGGGAGGGATTTCTGTATTCAACTTCATGCCTCTGCGCTGAATTAAGAAATATAGAAAAGGCACAGATACTGTTATGCTTCATAATGCTATTTTCTTCTTTCTAGGCAAACAAAATTAGGCTATGTGGCTGGAAAGGAGGTATATGCAGCTTAGGGAAAATTATGAAGCAGAAGGAAATGGAGTGAACAAAAGATAAATATTCAAAATATAATCTTGCCCTGAAAGTCTCAAACGTACTAAATCCTCTATGAATTGTGTTTCCTTCCATAAAAACCAGGAAATGATAATCGAAAAATATATGTGCATGTGCTTCATTAGCATACCTTTCCAGATAACTGCAGCTAGGCTTAGGCACAGATACAGAGAAGGCAAAAGAAAATGGACCCAGAGAGAAAAGAGGGATGGCAGTTTGGATTTATTAGGGAAGCCGGTATATCCTTGGAAACTGTGTGGACTTCATTTTTAATGAAACAACACAATTCAATATATATCTTCTTACAGAACATCATTAATAAAATACTACAGTTCTGGGCCTTCTGGGAACTCAGACATGATAGCAGCAGATAATTGCCTTTGAGAGGAATATCAACAAGCATGAAATCTTCTTTCCAACTAAGTTAGACTTTAATATTGGAAGCCGTGCACATAACACAACATTGATGACTTATATCCCTCTGCCTGCCTGAGGATCCTCTGTTCCAAAGATTTGAGAAGGTGTAGTGTATCTCTGTTTTAAAGGGAAAGAATACACAGTGTTCTTACAGAGATAAAGAACCGCTTGTTTATCCTGTGAATCTGGCCGTGTCCTTTGACACTGATGTGCACATGAAAGAGGCAAGCTTTCTAGTTAGGCAAGTTTTCTAGTTCTTTACTTTGCTACTAAGACACTAAATACTAAAAGGGAGATTCCTGTCTGTGTGTGGAGGGGTGTGTTTACTCAATTCCACTCTGATTCATATTTACCTAAACTGTACATATCTTCTTCCTACTCATACCAATAGAAAAAACATTTTAAATAATGATGAAGAAAGATTAGAGAATATATAATTCAATGAATGATTCTAAAGATGAAGGGAATGTTCATTATTCTGTATCATGCCAATGAGAGATAACAGAGTATACAACTCTAAAAAAACCCCACAATATCTTCAACAAATAAAAACTTTAATAGTCTTTTGAAACAATCATAGTTGGTTACCTCAATTAACAGAGCAGTACTTTGTGTGGTATATGAGAATTTCTGTCACACCTTCTCCAATATGGCACTTCTAATTTAAAAAATAAACTATTCTAGATAGGATCTTTATAAGGTAGGTAGGAGATTTCTTAGAATAAGATATGAAGACGAATATGTTAAAAATACTTAACAAAATAATTACTTAGATTTTAACAAAAATAAAGGGAAACAAAGCAGTTATATTTTATATGGGAATAAGAAGAATATCAAGCAGTATTGTGTCTACAGTATTTATAGTTTTTTAAAATTATTAAAATATAGTAAGAATGTTTGTAAACATTGCATTAGCAATAAATAATTACAATGCAATGAACACTGTGTACCTAATATAGGTACCCAATTTAAGCAATAGAGCGTGCCAATCACTTTTAAGGCCCTCATGGATCCATTACTGAGATCAGTCATTACTCCTACCCACCAAAGGTATAAAATAAAGATAGCGCTTTATCATTACCTCACTATTCTTTACAGTTTTACTACATCGGTTAGTAACCTCTAACATCCTACTTGGCATGTTTTTAAAGTTTGTGTAACTAGACTTGCTTTTTCTCTCAGTGTCATGTCTCTATGATAGAATCTCTCTTTTATGCACCTGTGGTTTGTTAATTCTCATTAATGTATAGAGTATCCCATTGTGTGAAAATACGCCATTATCCCCCTCTATTCAACTGTTCATAGACATATGGGCTTTTTCCACTATTTTGCTATTATAAACATTGCTGCTGTTAACATTCACCCATGTGTCTCCTGATTCAGATATCCTGGGACACATAAATAAGAGTTTCCCTTAGGTTTATAGCTAAGATTAGAATTGCTGAGTCATAGGGCATGCATATGTTCAATTTTACTGTAATATGACAATTTATTTCCCAAATATGTTTATTTGAACCAGGGACTTTTTCAATTTTATTTGTTCCACATCTTTGCCAAAACTTCGTATTACATGACTTTTAATTTTTGCCAATCCTGTATCTCACCCTTCATTTCAATATGTATGTCTCTGGTTATTAATGAGGTTCACAAGATACGATTTCTCATCTGTGGTATGCCTATTTATGGTACTTCCTTGTGTATTGTTTGGTTTTTGACTCTAAGCTGATATTCCTTGAAGGTTTATCTGAAGGAATTATTTGATGCCTGAGCCAAATGTAAACTAAATCAGATATAATTTGCATTTTCTCCTGTCATATGTTTAGAAGCTTTAGCAAACTTCAGCAACTGTAAATATTTGACTTGAGGTTTTTTTTTTTTTTTTTTTTTTTTTTGATTTCCCAAGTAGAATGAATTCAGCAGGCTGGAAACCATACATGAGAACCCACTTGTGGTTACTCAAATTATTGGTTTTTGTTTTTCTTCACTCATTTTCAAGGCTCAAGGAAGGCAATTATTTTTGCTATAACCTGGTATAGACAGATTATTTATAATTTACCTTAAAATGTAGCTACAGCCCTTTATGCCCTCAGAATCTTGGGCATGTCTCCTTAGACTCTCACCTTAAACCAGTCTTAGGAGATCATTGTCTAAAGTAATTGTTACACTAATAACAAAAATATTGAACTGTAAAACATATGAACTATTCTTTTAGCTTATATTTCTAAAATTATATATTTTATATGCCACTTATCAATCTATCTAGGAAGAGCTATATCATAAAGACAAGATAATCTTTATGTTTTTGTCTCCAAATATTATGACTTTACAATTTCAGAGATTTCTAACCACAGATTGGAAGCTACATATCAGAGTTTTAAAGTTTTCTATCATAAACATTCTTCAACTCTCCTGACCTGGGTGGGTTAGATCCCCACCTTCAACAAAGGTTTAAGAATTATGTCTTCCATAAATGTTGACAACCATGCACAGAGGCATCATTCCCACCTACCGAAGATCTCTAGGCATCAGCATTCTTAAATTCCTGCCTCATCTCTTAGAGTAGTCACAGTCAGCCCCACTTAGTGTTGCATCATCCTGCAGGGAGCCTCATCATCTTCCCACCTTCCCATCTTCCCACAGGAAACAAACAAATAAAAACCTCACCTTTCATGACCGCATCCAGAAACAAACAAAACCCTCACCTTTCATAAATGCATCCAGAACTTTGCAGTCATAGCATCTAGAAACTATTTTACATTCAACAGACATCTAGGGTTGTATTATGTAGTTGAATAATATTTTTATTTTGAATTACCTATGAAGGACACCATAAATTTCTGATTCGAGGGGACATAAAGTCTTAATACAGTCTGATATATTTCTAATATGAGGAGAAATAAAGTCTTAATCTGGCCCTGGTTTCATGTTCCAAAATTCATTGTTTCCTTTTCCTGATGTCTAGATTTGGACTACTCCTAAATTGCCCTGAATTCATCTGACAAATCACACTGAAAATATTTTTATATTTTCTGGAAAAATGTATGTGTCTTGTAACTGAGAAACATTTTTTCTATATTAATAGTACCAAACTCAGTGTTTATAGCTTAAAAAGCCATGATACCAATAATAGTTACCAGGTACCTTTTTTTTTTTTTTTTTTTTTGGTGTCTACTATCTGCCAGACAACATGTATGTGTTTTCCATACATTTTCTCCAGTTCTTACAATGCTTCATGATAGCTCAATATTGCCCAACTAGTAAATGCCTGCGCTGTATCCTGCTTTAGATCATTGCTTCCATGGTTTCTGCCTTCTGCTGTACGATGCTGCCACACGTTGTGAGCAAATAGCCTTCCCATTGTTCGCATCCAGCAGATGACTACAAAATTAAACTATTTCTTTCAGTGCAAACAGGTTTAGAGTTGTTTGGCAAATAATAAAATAAGAACCTTTTACTCTGAAATCTTATTTCACATCTATGCATAATGGATGTTTACCCCAAAGCCATGTATTATTTAATAATTACCTAGTTATATCACTTTATATATCAATTTATAAAGTCTGGAATAAAGAAATGGTATTGCAAATACTTTCAGCTTTTGTGTTTATGAACATCTTCCATTGTTCTCCTGCTATTAAAATGCTGACATATACACATAGAGCAGAAATAGGTTTTCTTTGAAAGATACATAAATGAAAAATAAAATAAAAAAACTTCAGAATGGAGTTTATGATCACAGCCCTTGTAGCCCTTGACAGATACTTAAGTCTGCCATCTCCTAAACCTTCCTGTGCTCCTGTTTCCTCCCTGAAAAATGGGGATAATACACATCTGACTTCTCCTAGGTAAAAGCAATTTAATGTAGACATAAATTCAAAGCAATTTGATTTCTTCAGAGCTAAGAATTTTATAAACAAAAGACATTATCGTGATGCTCTTGTTATTACTCAGAAATGTAGCCACAGTATGGGGGAAAATCCAACATTTCACATCATTGAAAAAGCATCTATCTCTTTTACTCTTCTATCTTAGAAGCATTAGTGAAAAAAAAAAGTCTGATATACTTGACAAATCAGAGAGAACTATTGTTACAGATGTAACAGTAATCTTTTTGCATGTACTGATCCAATAATATACGACTCCCAGACATGTAAAACCATTAAAACCTAGATGTGGGTAATTCAGAATCATTTGAATTCATCATTTGTTTGCTTATTGACCTATTAGCTTAAATCTAGTTTTATTTTTCATTAACTTTATTTTTATATAATTAATTTATTATAACTTACAAAGTTTTCCTGTAAAATTCAATGAAATGAGTCAAATTTATAAATCCAAATAATCAGCACCACACTGATTAAGATATGGAATATTTTCGTCATCAGAGAGTTTCCTTGTGGCCCTTTACACAGGCCCAATTTTAACTTATTAGAAATTAGATCTTATATCTAAGGAGGTGGTATTATCAGCCCCATCCTGAGATTATCTAAGGGCTTAGTTATAAATCACCTTATTACTTATAAACTCAGGTGTGCTCTTATGGGGTTCATCAAATTCAAAACTTCAGTGCCTGGATTCCTGTCAAGGGGATATAGAATCGGGGCAGTTGGAAATCATGTTTTTCTGTTAGGAGTTATTTCCTTACCAAGGCCTTCCCTGTCTAATGGCCTTATTATTCCCTCTTGTCCCTGATTTTCCCTTTTCCTTCTTTTCACAATTTGTATTTATCTTTTTTTGCGTGTGTGTGTGTTTATTTAATCACCTCATCCACTGGACTGGAGACCTGTTAGAAATAGAAATCATGTTTTCTTTATTGCTGATATGTCCTTAATTAAAGCCTTACACCTCCTTGTCACATGGAAATTCTTTATAATTATTTTCGAAAATACCAATAAATATCTAATTTATTTATACAACGTTTTTAAATACCTACTCTAGGCAGGTGGGCTACATTGTACAAAAATCTAATGGGGAAAAATAATTCTTAGTAAGAAAACCCTATTTTATGCTGAATCAAAACAATTATGTGCCTATAAAACAACATTTTGGCCAAGTGTGGTGACTCATGCCTGTAATCGCAGCACTTTGGGAGGCCAAGGCGGATCACGAGGTCAAGAGATTGAGACCATCCTGGCCAACATGGTGAAACCCTGTCTCTACTAAAAGTACAAAAATTAGCTGGGCGTGGTGGCCCGTGCCTGTAGTCCCAGCTACTCGGGAGGCTGAGGCAGGAGAATCTCTTGAACCCGGGAGGTGGAGGTTGCCGTGAGTCAAGGTTGCGCCACTGCACTCCAGCCTGGTGACAGAGTGAGGCTCCATCTCAAAAATATAAGAAATAATAATAATTAAAAAACACCTTGACTATTGCCATCTTTAGTCAGTTAAGATATTTTGTCTTTTAATTAGGATATAATTGATAATATGCATGAGGGAAGGAAGGCTACTTCTTGAGAAAAAGTATAAAAGCAACACCTGTACACTGGCTTTGGAGTTGGGCATACCTAGGTCCTGTCTGTGCTATTCACTAGCTGTTTGCTCACATAAAAGTCATGTAACTTCCTTGAGCTGTGATGTACACACTAGTGAGTAGAAATCATAGTTTCACCTCATATGGGTGATGTTAAAGTTGAATGGAAGAGATGCATAAGGCAAGGTATGGGAGAGCAGCAGGTGCATGGACCTTCCATGCTCTCTTCAGTTAAACCGCGTTCCCAACACCTGGAGGGGTTCATCAACTCTCCTCTCTCCAGGCTCCAGTTCCCCCTACCCTTCTGGAGGTCAGTGGGTGGGGCTAAAAGTTCCAGCCCTCTAATCACTTGGTGTTTCAGGTGACCAGTCCCATCTTAAGATTATTTAAGGGCCCGGCTATAAATCACCTTATTACAATAAACTCAGGTGTACTCTTAAGGGGGCTTGTTATGAATAACAAAAGACAGCTGATCACTCAGGAAACTCCAAGGGTTTTGGAAGCTCTAGGCCAGAAGTTGCAGACAAAGATCAAAAATATTTCTTATGGCAGTAGTTTAATAGATTGTTTTTTCAAATCTAGATGTAGGAAGTATAACACTATCCCCAAGGGTAAGGCTATGAATGGTGCTGAGGGAGAATATGTCCCTAGGAACTTCTTAATACTTAGAACAAAGTCATTTGACTAATGTATCCCTCAGAAAAAGTCGCTTAGAGTGATGAAAACCTTGTGTGAAATCACACAGCCAGCAAATAGCTGAGCTAATATTTGAAATCAAGGAAATCTACTTCAATGTTTACTTTATTTTAATGGGTAATTCTTACATCTGTCCTGTACCTACTATGTGTGATGTATTCTATGTCCTGGGGGCAGGAACAGCAGTGAACAAAACACAAACACTGCTCTCATGGAGATCCAGTTCTAGAATATAGGATAAAAGGACATATATTTAGTAAGCACACTTTGTACTATATCATTAAGTCCTTACAGTACTCTTAGAGTTCATCAGAGAAAATTACATTATTCCCATTTCATACTCAAGGAAAATGAGGTTGAAAGAGAGTTATTAAGCTGGTAAACTGGACTGAATAGGCAAGAATTAAGCTTGCATTTTCTGATTCAAGATCTGGTGTTTTGCTGATTGCTAAATCAATGAAAACTTCAAATTTTATCCTTCAGGTAGGAGAGGCGATCATATTAACGACAATATACTGAACCACAAGGTAAGACAACACATTTATCCTTAAGATGGAGAAAGGGGATGGGTAACAAGAGGTAGACAAATGGCGATGGAGTGGAATGCAAGGCAAGATCAACTGTCAGAGGTGAACATCAGGCCTTACCAGGTGGAAAACACCAGGCTGACTTCTGACTTCCAGCAAATCCATCTCTCTGCTCGATGTCTTCCTTCAGAGTTTGCTCTGCTCCAGTATAGCAGGGCAGGTCAAAGATGCCAGGGAATTATCACCCATTCTCCTCTCCCAAACAACCTTCAACTAATGACTAATAGAAGTTAGTAGATAAATACCCTTTGCCCCTTAGAGGGGAGAACTCTGAGGTAAAAGCTCTTATACTAGCTGCTGCCGGTGTTCCCCAATAGGATTCATCCCAGTTACTGAGCGGTAAATTGGTTGATAACTTATACTGACCTCTTTTTTTCCCTGGTCTCTTTCCCCTATCAGTGTTTCTTGGGATTAACTCCCAAATACATTTCCTACAATATAATCTTTTCACGAGAGTCTCTGTCTGATGGAAGCAAGACTAAGACACCAATTGATTTGCCCAGGTAAGGGTAGCCAGTCAGTGCTCATAGGATTAATGGGTCCCTATCAAAGCTGTATCTGGTATATCTGAAGATCTCTTTCCAATGCAATGCTTCACTTTGCATAAAGACTATGAACCACAGTTTACCAGGCCTTTTTCTGATGGAAGACTTCACTGTCAGTACTCTCTAATTCTGAATGCAAGAGATATGAAATGTAGTTACTGCTTACAAATCAAATGGGGATTGTTTCTTCCACCATCCAAACAGAATCAGATGACAGTGAGAAAAGTCTTTTCCTCTTTTTTTTCCCCATTGCCCTCACTACCAATGTTCTCTCTCTCTCTCCCAGCCTCCTTCTTTTCTCTCCTGCCTCCCTCATTTTCTTGCTTCCTTCCTTTCTTCTTTCAGTAAAGATAATCTTATCTAAATTATAGACTTTTTGAAAGAAGACATTTCTTTAGTTGAAAAGGTAGGCAGATACCAGATATGTGATTAACCTTTCCTCCTTTGATGTCTTTTGTTTTCTAAATCATCCATCAGAAGATGTATGGGGTAGACAGCGGTAACAGGTAAGAAATAAATTATTTGTACTGAGCTAGCTGTACTTAGAACTCCTTGTTATTACACAGTACTAGACACATAGATTCTTATTAATAAATAAAATTCTTTGTGAAGGAAATAATCCATTTCATTTTCCAATTGAGCACAGTGTAGCTAACAGAAATAATAGAATTAACTATAGAATTCCCAGCCCCAAACCATTGTCATTTCCTTCTTTAGTAAAATGAACACATGTGGAGAATGTATCAATTTCATTACAAGGTAGAAAAGCTAAACTCGCCCCATCTTTTTGCATTTAACTCCTATTTGGCATGAGGCCATTGCTCTCACATTCATTATATTATCAGAGCTCAAACAATCACCTATCTTGGCACTTGAGGAAAAAAACTTAAGACATTCTTGTTTTATTAAAACATGGAATCATTGGCATAGGAAACAAAATTAACATGTACTTGATAAGGGTCCCAGCCCACCATCAAAATGGTAACTGTACTTATTTGAAATAAACAAAAGAAAGCCCTTTCATACTAGTCCTTGAAGTAAGCGCTATCATCATAAAATAAAAAAGTAAAATAAAATAGGTAAACTATGTAGTTATAAAAAATGAAGGAGATAACTCAAGTAAAAAAAATAATGTATTAGTGAAAACCTTCATCAATTAAATTCAATGCAAGGTGTGCTGGAAAATGTCACTTTATTGTGATTTTACCCAAACACTGGCATGCTCTCTTTCAATGCCCACATATTAGAAGTTTAGAAGAAAGAGTATGTACTCGTTGCCAAGAATATGGATATTATTGCATAAAGTATATTTCAAAACCATTTCAACTATGATATTGAAGCAAATATATGACAGTAAATCCTGAAATAACAGAAGTGAAAAAAAATTCACGTCCTTGCTGCTTAAAGTGGAAAGCCTGGTCTCCTGAGCATATACCCATATGGCAAGTTAACCAACAAAGCCCGCACAAGTCCTGTAATGTCAATTTCATTTGGTGGTAAATAATTTAAAATATCATTTATACATTTAAACAGACATAAATATAGTATAAAGTTGAATGCAATGTTTTCATCACTTCTTGAAATAAAACCATAGCTTTCTGATAAGTTTTATACTTGTAGTTGGTCCTTTCTAGCCCTAGCTCAGACCTCAGCAGGGAAATTCACACTCCTCTGTCATTATGGATACTTTTTTGGAACAGTACTTATTAAGCTTGGTTATTATTGGTGTAAACATTTCAGCAACCCTTTTCTCTTTCTGTGTTATAAATTAATATTAGATCTGAAATTTGGCCCTTTGGTCTTCAATATGGATTCCTATCCATTTGTCTTGGTTAAAAAAATGTTAAAAATAGGAGGGCAGGAGGAAACTAGGGAGACTGCCATAATTCCCAGTGCGCTTTGGGTAACAGAAAACTCCGGATTCCATACAACTGGTTATGGGACACTTCGTTTCTGAGACTCCATTTTCTCCCACCAAATGTAGAAGATTGATGATTTATTTCACAGACACTTATATAGAAATGACCAGATGCCAAGTGCTGTTATAAGCACTGTTCATGTATTGACTCATTTATTCTTCATGACAAAGCTGTGAGTTACAAGTGCCAAGAATCATATGCAAAGTAAATCCAAGTAAGGAAATAGAGATATATGGGACAATTTTAGAGACTCTAGTCAGATATTTTATTATTTTATTTACTATTTTATGTGTCATAATTGGAGTTGACAATTTTGAATATGAAGTAACATTTAAGAAGTCCTGACTAGGCCAGGTATGGTGGCTCATGACTGTAATCCCAGCACTTTGGGAGACCGAGGTGGGCGGATCATGAGGTCGGGAGATTGAGACCATCCTGGCTAACATGGTGAAACCACGTCTCTACCAAAAATACAAAAAATTAGCCAGGCGAGGTGGTGGGCACCTGCAGTCCCAGCTACTCGGGAGACTGAGGCAGGAGAATGGCGTGAACCCGGGAGGCGGAGCTTGCAGTGAGCCGAGATCCTGCCACTGCACTCCAGCCTGGGCGACAGAGCAAAAAAAAAAAAAAAAAAAAAAAAAAATCCTGACTAAATCAAATTATCTGGGAGAACAATATTTCAGGCAGACAGATCAACAAGTGCTCTGAGAGAGAAACTTCCTTGCGGTTTTGAGAACTAGCAAGTTGGCCAGCTTCCTAGAGAGAACCTAGTAAAAATTCGAGGAGTGGGAGGTAAAATCAGAGAGGTTAAGAGTTCAGATTTACTCTATGTCTGATAGAAAGCCACAATGATTCACTATCTTTCAAGATGATTTTGCAAGTATTTTCCTAATCTAGCCTACTCCTTTACTAACCATAATAAGAGTTCATATGTAAAAAGATGATGCCCTGGGCTCATTATCTTTGCCTATCCATTCTTCTCTGGAATATATGTCCAGTAACTCATCAATACTTCCTTCCTAATAATCCTAGACTTAATTTTCTAAGAAGAGTTCTATCTCTTGGCATGTAGTGAGTCTTGATAATATGTATAACTCCTACATACATGGAAGAGGCAGTAAAAGTAGAATAGGATCCATATCCTTCAGTATCTTCTTGGGAGTATAAGATATATAAAAATAAAAACTGTATTTATTTTTCACATTTATTTATTTTTAAATTGACATAAAATTGTATTATGTATGACATGATGTTTTGAAGTATATATATATATTATGCTATGGATAAATCTAACTAACACATGTATTACCTCACATTGTTATTTTGTGGTGAGAATATTTAACAGCCACACTTGGGATTTTACAAGAAGACATTTTATGGTTGTTAACTACCAATACCATGCTGTACAATAGATCTCTTATAGTCATTCCTCCCATCTAAGAGAAAATATGTATTCTTTGGACAACATCTCCCCAAATTCTGTGACCTTTGTACCTCTGTGTAGAGTATAGGGCTATTACACATATACTTCAATAGGCTTTAATAAATGTCATTTAAATTCAGTAGCAAAAGTCATACATTGAGAATAAAAGAAAATTATTGCTGGAGTTAAATTTGCATGTTAAAGGAATGCCATTATAAGCACCAGGTTGGGAGCTGAGACAGAAAAGATCAGTCAGTGTTATGATTGCCCTGGCTGATCAGGAACTGGACAGAGATTATTTGCATAACCCATGTTATGTGAGGTCAGACTATTTAATCTAAGGTGGATTACAGCATCAGAGATATATACGGGGACTCTATTACCTAACACTATACTAGAGTCGTTGAATTTAGAAGGCATTGAATGAAAAGTTTGGTTTTATCCATTGCAAAGAGTTAGTGGTAATTTAATATACAAATATATTCATTTTACTTTCTAGCACAAGTTTAGCAGAAACCCTTTTTATAGTCTGGTTATAAATAAACATTTCTATAGTGATTTCCTGTCTGGTTCTCATTTCATAAATATTACCTACTTAACTTGATTTGATGTAAAAACTGGCTTAGATACAGTTTGGCAAAAATGTAAAATACGATAATTTGTTAACAGGGATTAAAATCCATTCAGAAAGGAGTTAAGCAACATAGGTAAAGAGAAAAGAGACATTTTTGAATATGCATTTGGGGCCAACAGTTTATTATAAAATCTCACAGCATGCTGAGAAGTAGAAATCTATCCAAATGACTAGAAACTCTGTGTTGGAGCAGGTGAGAAGGTGAGTAAAAACCAGATTGAGAGATAGAAGGCCAAAGAAGAGGCTCTATACCTTGCACAATTTTTTGCTTTAACAGCCTGAGTATTTCTTTATATTTTTATTGATTTAGGAAATTTAATTTTTGAAGGATGGCATGCAAATGGTGTCTGGGATATTGGCTAAGTATCGCAAGGACTTTCACTTAACCCTTTTCCCTCTTACATTCCAATTCCTTGAGTGACAAAATTCAAGGAGATTCTCATTCCACCTCAGTTCAATCACAGTCAAAAACTCAATGTAGCAAACAAATATATTTCTGTCTTTGTAGGACAAAGGGGATAATATTATTTTTATCATAACATTCATTATGGAAGTGAAACTGAAAGGTATGTAAACATTGGAAGTGGTAGACTAATTACATAAATTATGATGTTTGTCATTTGTTGATTTACATGTAAATATTATGCAGTTAATAAAATAAAAAGTTACATAACTTTAAAAAATGATGAGAAATAGAAACAGAGAAGACATGGTTAGAAAAATTCATTAAAGAATAAATACAAATAAACAGAAAACATAAATGAAATGTTCATCCTCAGAGTAATCCAAGAAATGCAATTTTAAACAATGAAATGACCATTTTCCACCTACTATGAAATACTATGTGGTTAATACTTCCTGTGATGATCAGGGAAGGATTTTGGTTGGAACTGGCATAGAGTATTAGAAAGAATTCCCAAGAAGGCAGAGGTCTGAATTATATTAGGTATTATGTTAAATTATGGGATTTGACTTATGGATGTTTAATGTTCATTCTATCTTCAGTTCTAAGATTCTACATCTGATATATTTTCAGTGGGCAAATTTTTAAAAGTAATACCTATTTTGAACATATTGAAGGCATCTGTTGAAGAATCAGTATAAATAATTACTTAACTAATAGCATACTTGAATTAGAGCTTAGTTTATAAAATTAAAACGAATGGTCTGTGGCCCCCAAAAAGCAGTCAGTTTAATTTTGCAGCATTATTTTGTTGGAAGCAAAAAATAGTGGCAGGTCCATCTATGTGGACACAATGGAGCTGACCACAGAACACAATGGCGGTGTCTAAAGAAGACAGAGTGACTCTATTGTGACCCTTTGGCACCGGAAAGACTAGCCCAAGATACAATTTTATATTTGAACTATAGCCTATTTTGTGAAGAAAATTAATTTATGGGGATTCAGAAGACCTTGGATCCAAGTGCTAGCTCTGTCTCTTATGATCTTTGGGAGTTTACAGAACATACGAATTTTCCTAAGTTCCAGTACCTATCATGTGCAGGAATTGGCTCATACTGGTATGTGAGAGTCACTTGTGAACACCTCTTTCCATCTCCACGTTCAGTGATGTTATATGAGTAGCTTAAAATTAGGCATGGTAGGTGAATTTACATCATGGAAACCAGCAAACACTACAAACCAGGGCTCCTTCTCCCCAAAAGACCTAGTTGTAAAACATTTACCAATATATTACTGGTTTAAATAATTGGTTTGTTGGAGAGTTAAGAATAACATGACTAAGGGATGTAAAAGTGCCTTGTAAAACAACATGCATTGTAAGGTATCGTTAATAATATTCTATGCATAGCATTTCGATAGCTCAAACCTTGAACAAATAATTATCAAAGGTACCCATGAACGAAGAAGAGTTGATTAAAAAAAAGGGTAACTAATGATGGTTCATAGAGGCTTTCTCAAACTTAAAACTTAATGCAGGTTCAGGAAAACACTAACAAAGGATGAAGTTTAAGAGCACAACACAAGTAAGGTAAAGGGAGCATGTAAGAAGTTCTGAAAAATAAATTAGTTCAACACATGAGGGAGTTTAAATGTTATGTAGAACTGCAAATAATTGGAAAGACATATTTTATTTTATTTTATTATTTTTTTTTTTTTGAGACTGAGTCTGGCTCTGTCGCCCAGGCTGGAGTGCGGTGGCCGGATCTCAGCTCACTGCAAGCTCCGCCTCCCGGGTTCACGCCATTCTCCTGCCTCAGCCTCCGGAGTAGCTGGGACCACAGGCGCCCGCCACTTCGCCCGGCTAGTTTTTTTTTTTTGTATTTTTTAGTAGAGACGGGGTTTCACCTTGTTAGCCAGGATGGTCTCGATCTCCTGACCTCGTGATCCGCCCGTCTCGGCCTCCCAAAGTGCTGGGATTACAGGCTTGAGCCACCGCGCCCGGCCACATATTTTATTTTTTTATGTTCTGCAAAAGTCTGAAGATATATTTTGAAATCATCTTTCCTGTTTTTTATTTCTTTCATGGACATTGAATCAAGGTGACTGCTCCTAAACACCAACAAAATTAACATATATGGACATGTGTTTGCATTATTAATAATCATATGTACAATGAAAAACAAAATATAATGCTATATATTATAAATAAGTGAAAGTCATGTAGTGACAAAACAAGGGTGCAAATAAGATTTTAAATGTTTTTTTCTTTATTTATTCTGAAAAAAAAAAGATATAAATGTATAGAATGTGCAGATTTATTTCACAGGTATATTAGTACCATAGTGGTTTGCTGCACCTATTGACTCATCCTTTAAGCTCCCTCCCCTTACCCCCAACCCCCACTGGCCCTGGTGTGTGTTGATCCCCTCCCTGTGTCCATGTGTTCTCATTGTTCAGCTCCCACTTATGAATGAGAACATGTGGTGTTTGGTTTTCTGTTTCTGTGTTAGTTTGCTGAGGATGATGGTTTCCAGCTTCATCCATGTCCCTGCAAAGCACATCATCTCATTCCTTTTTATGGCTGTATTTATGGGTGTATTAATTTATAGTATTCCATGGTGTATATGTACCAATTTTTTTTTATCCAGTCTGTTGCTGATGGGCTTTTGGGTTGGTTCCATGTCTTTGCTATTGTAAATAGTGCTGCAGTAAACATATGTGTGCATGTGTCTTTACAGTTGAATAATTTATAATACTTTGGGTATCTATCCAGTAATGGGATTGCTGGGTCAAATGATATTTCTGGTTCTAGATCCTTGAGGAATTGCCATACTGTCTTCCACAATGGTTGAACTAATTTACACTCCCACCAACAGTGTAAAAGCATTCCTATTTCTCCACAGCCTCATCAGCATCTATTATTTCCTGACTTTTTAATAACTGCCATTCTGACTGGTGTGAGATGGTATCTCACTGTGGTTTTGATTTGCATTTCTTTGATGATCAGTGATGTTGAGCTTTTAAAAATATATTTGTTGGCCCCATATATGTCTTCTTTTGAGAAGTGTCTGTTCATATCCTTTGCCTACCTTTTGATGGGGTTGTGTTTTTTTTCTTGTAAACATGTTTAAATGTTCTCTAGATTGAAAAAAAAAGTACAAGATTTATAAGGAAAGACTAGCTTTTTGGCATTATGTGACCAAGGCCTCACTTGCGCAACATAAGCAAGTCTAAAACGCCACCCAGGTGGATACAGTTAATGTAATGCAGCCTGGGATCTCCTACCTTATCTATTTTGTCATTTTATGAGTACTCGTAGCCACACAACTAAAGAGAAAAAAAACAATAACTTAGGACAGGCATTATGAAGCAAAGAACAAATTCTATTTTCTTTTATTTATAATTCCTCTCTCTTTTCTTTTCCTCCCAATTTGTCGAAAAAAGAGTTAGTATGTGAAAAGAGGAATAGTTGCAGTTAAAACTTCATATTATATATAAATCTAATGCAGAGTAGAAGATAAAACATCGAAAAAATGAGATTAGAAAATAAGAAATCATCATCAAGGTGTCAAAAAAAAAAAGAGTGAATGACAAGTATAACAAAAATCATCAATGATTTTGCAACTTTTTGGCATAAAGAATCTTTCCAGCAGATCCGTACACTGCCTCCTAACTTCTGCCCCACTTTCCCTCCCTCCCATCTTCCCTCTCCCTCCTTCCCTCTCTTCCTTCCTCTCTTCTTTTCCCCGTAGGTATCTGCTCTCCTCCACTCTCTCCTCCAACACATCATCTCTGTTTAGATCAGAGTTAACTCTATAAAGGTCCTTTTCTAAGGCACGTGTCTGACATGACATGCACATAATGAGAGCCAACACTTTCCCCTCTATATCCCAGGCTATCTTTCCCATCACGTTTTTCCTGTTTTCTTTCTCAGTGGACCCCCTGTTTCAACAACATTTCAATAGGATAGTTCCCAAACGCCTTACACTTTCAACCTTTCCATTGAAAAGAAGGTGGAATGTGTAGTAGAAAAAGCAGGGTTTTGGCAAAAATCACATCGGTTCTCTACCACTTAAAAGTTGTGGTATGAAGAGCAAGTTACTAGGCTTTTCAGTGCCTCAGATTCTTAATGCATAAAATAATGATACCCTATCTAGGATTTTTGTGAAAAATAAATGAGATGACACATGTGAACTGTCATTAAGAAACTTTGATATTTAGTCAACTTTAGTGATGATAAAGATGATAATGACTGTGCTGGCTGGATATTTCCCTTCTGCTGCTCCAGATCTGCCTTGTACTTTTCCCACTGGCTCTGTATTCCAAAATGCTGAACTTCATGGACTTAATTAATGGGCTCCTTTCTCTTTTGTGTCTGGTTGGAGTAGTGCAAAGGGAGGTTCCTGTAGGAGATGAATGGAGAGGAAACTTTGGGGTATTTATTCCCAAGGCTCCCTCCCAGCTCCTCTACAGGATGGCAGGGGTTGCATTACTCTGTCAAAGGCTGCAGCTTCTATAAGGTGGCTGTTTCTCATGGCTACAGCTTCTCTTCAGGTCTGACAGCTAGCTCTTCTGGCTCTTTCTGTTCTAGAAATGGTAATGTATATCATTGGAGTGTCACCTGTCCTGCCAGGATTCTGACAAATTCTGTAATTATGATTGTTGTCTTTGCTTGCAATATCTTTATTTAACCTCTTCGAAACTTATCAAGGCCCTACCCTGTTCTCAAACAATGACTAAAATGCCATTGTTTTAAATAATTATTACAATGCCATCCCTCTCTTTTTTTTTTTTTTAAAAAAAAGGATGACCTCAACTTTTCATGGACTCCCAGAATAATCTGCATGAAACTTTAATCTAGTTTGGCAAGAAGCACAGTATACATAATAGTAATCTGGTTCCTGCCTACAAAATTGTGAGCCTGTTGGAGATCAGGGACTGGGTCTTACTCAATTTCATACCCTAGAAGCACTTGGTACAGTTATTTGCACATGGAATATGAATATAAGATTTTTTAAATGGAATTAAATCCCTTTCTTGGCATCATCTCTATTCTTCTCCCAATTCCTTAAGATGAAGATTAATTTAGTCTCTCTGCTTTCTTTAATTATCTCTCTAATTCTGTCTTTACCTATTTTTTATACCCAAGGAAACCCAGAAGCTGACCCAATAAGTCTTTTCCCCTTAAAGACCAAGTGGAAGTTGGGAACACTCATGTATGAATAACTTTTCTTTGCCAATACACATTCATAATTTTGCCCCAAATATCTCTAAAAATATACCCCTATATCTCAACTTACTTTCTTCAAGGGTGTCTTTTTTGTTTCTTTCTTTCGGCACATGCTAATAACTAAGCTTTCTTTCATTGCTTATTTCTGTACATTTTTTTATTATTAAAACAATGTGTTGCTCTTTTCTATAACAGATGAATAAATATATTCTCCAAATGATTTGTGGTAGAGGTTTAAAGAAAAAAATCAGCTTACTTTAAGTTTATTAACTTTTCTTTTTTAAAAATTATTAAACCTAACAGGTACTCTATTTCAAGTATTTGACAACTGAAAGTCTCATAGATATTATTCGCTCTAAATTGTATTATTAAAAAGAATATTCTGTCAGAAATGAATTTCTACAATGTACCATAAAATGTATGTAATTATATTCAAAAGAAAAAAATACATATGAAGTATGAGAACCTATAGCAGTACTGTGCTGAGCTAAAGCTTGGCTAGTGAGAGGCTAAATGATGCCTCTCCATGGAATATCCCTGGAATATTTCTTTTGACATAAATTTCTTTTGAAATATTCCAGGCATACTTGCATCACTTGGGCACCTGCATTCAGGCTTGAGAATCAGTTCTTTATTGTAATCTCACTTTGCATAATCATTTTTTTTGCCACTGTAGGTATGGCAAGGCTGAATAATTTCATCCATAAGTGAGCTGCAGTGACTTTTAGACCAGAAAATAGTAACTACTGAAATGTATGGAAAAATGTCACTGTTAAAACTTGAGGTTCAGCTGCTCTGTGTGTGTGTGTGTGTTTGTGTGTGTGTGTGTAAAATTCCAGAAGGACTATACCTTTGAGCTTGCCATATAAACCTTTGACTGAGGAATTTCATTTGGAGGAAGCCAGCGGAAATTTAATTTTCAATTAAATTTAAAAAGATCAAACCAGGCTGGGCGCGGTGGCTCACGCCTGTAATCCCAGCACTTTGGGAGGCCGAGGCGGGTGGATCACGAGGTCAGGAGATCGAGACCATCCTGGCTAACACGGTGAAACCCCGTCTCTACTTAAACATATAAAAAAAATGAGCTGGGCGTGGTGACGGGCGCCTGTAGTCCCAGCTACTTGGGAGGCTGAGGCAGGAGAATGGCGTGAACCCAGGAGGCGGAGGTTGCAGTGAGCCAAGATTGCGCCACTGTACTCCAGCCTGGGCGACAGAGCGAGACTCTGTCTACTCTGTCTCAAAAAAAAAAAAAAAAAAATCTAACTCAATAAGGAAGCAATAAGGAGGAATGTGCCTTTCTCTTTAGGAGGTATAGAAAGACAACACTGAAAACCAAATCCCTGCTGAGGGATCTTATTGTAGAAGCTTTTGATTAGGTTCATTGACATTTTAATATTCTGTAAGTTTAAAACTTTCAAAGAACATTAATATATATTACGTAACTTGTATATTTAATTTAAGGCATTTTATTTTTTATTCTCTCTTGAGCTTTATCAACACTGTATTATTATTCAACATTGTTACATTAATATGTGTCCTCTCAATTGAAATAGAATTGGGTCCTTCAAAGAGAATGCTTATTCTGAAACCTCCTCATAGTTAACTCGAAAACTGTGGCTTCATTCTTGTTTTCTCAGGGGAGCCTGGGCCCATCGCCTCTATTTAGAGGTCTTACTGTCACATCAAATTCAATTTAATTTGTTATTTCTAGTTGCAGCCTCACCAATTCCTTCATGTAGCTAGCTTTTCCTCCATTAAAAAAAGTATTAAATTTATCTCTCTCATTATTAGATTTGTAATATTTACCACATAATAGAAACACACACACACATACATATACACATTCTGGAAGTAAAAGGACGAGAGTAAAATAGAATTATTTATTGCTGTGCTTGTTTCAGTTATCCCTTGAAAATGGTTTTAGAAGTGGTTGTTTTTAAAATATGACACACTTGCTCTTTCTATCAAGTTTCCAGACTTTGGTGTCAGTGCATTTTTAAATCTTCTTTCTCTTCATTTCCCACCTCCCATCAATACTTAAGCCTTCTCCATGGTTTTTACATGACTCCGTTTTTCTTCCTTCCTATTTTTTATTTCACCAACCATGTGTAGACTAAAGGTTACCTCATTCCTGTATTCATTCAACCAAAGAGCATTTATTAAATGGCTGGCTATTAGCAATGTATTAAGGTACTTTAATTCCTAATTATGCCAATAGCTTTCTAATTTTTCTCCAGGACTCTAGTTCCTTCCTGCACTAACAATGCATTCATATTCTTCTTATCTTTTTCTAATTCCTTGTTTTCAAAATTCCCTTGACATATAATTGTTAATTGGATAGAATTTAAAGTTTTGACTTACATTCGAAATTTCTGGAATGTGTGGCTGGATGCAGTGGCTCACACCTGTAATCCCAGCATTTTGGGAGGAGATGGGTGGATCAGTTGAAGTCAGGAGTTCAAGACCAGTCTGGCCAACATGGTGAAATCCCATGTCTACTAAAAATACAAAAATTAGCTGGGCATGGTGGCACACGCCTGTAATTTCAGCTACTCGGGAGGCTGAGGCAGGAGAATCACTTGAATCCAGGGGGCAGAGGTTGCAGTAAGCAGAGATTGCACCACTGTATTACAGCCCGGGTGACAGAGCAAGGCTCCATCTCAAAAAACAAAACAAAACAAACAAAAAAAAAGATTTCTGGAATGTGTGTGGCTACTTGGCAAAAAATGAAATATTTGCCTTTCATTATGGCTAAGTGTATTTAATTGATGGCCATTTCCAGCCAGATATTAGCTTGCTATTCTCTTTATGCATCCTCTATTTTTTTCATTTCTACATAATAAAACCATATATTCAGATTAATTAACAGAGCAGGTGACAATAACTCTCCCTACTCTATCTTCACCAGATTCTGACTATGTATACTTTAGAAAATTTGCTTTGGCATTTCTAGACAAACGTGAATCCATCTGCAGCATTCTCCAACCAAATAGTTCTTCTTATTATTTATTATTTGTTCTTTAAGGACCAAGTTAAATATACAACTAGGGTAAATATGTTTCTAGATTTTAAAAAGGTACTGTGAAAAAGCTATTTTAATTCATTCTTCCCACCAACATTGGTCCAGGTAAAATAAATTTCCAACTGCATTGCTCTACTGATACTCGGCTTTTAGAGTTCATGATGATCCTATAGTCCAGACACTCAAGATAACTACAAAAATCCCAATTAATCTCTTCATTCCTGTGTTGCGTGCAGTTTACTAAAGAAATCTTCAACTGCAGGGGCTAAGTTTCGTAAGAAAGAATATATGATATTACTACATTTTCGTTTCTAGGGCTATATGTATATCCCTATATGTAGAGAGATATATATAAATATGTATGCACTTATGATAGTTTAGAGTGGTGCATAAACTATCTACCAAGATAAGGAAAGAAGAAAGGACATAAGAAAGGGAAGAAAAAAATAATTTAAAAACAAGAAAAAAAAAGCAGGGAGGGGCAGGTTAAGGAATAATTGAGGTAAACAGAAAAAAAAAAGTGATAGAAAAATATAATGAGTCAGAGTAAGGTTATAGAAAAAAATCACTTATGATATGGAAAATTAACTTAGCTGAAAGGGTAGCCACAAATGTGTAAAGCACTATTCAAAGGTTATTATTGCTCCTTAATGAATGGCTCTATTTGGAGGCAAATGATTACACAGAATTAAAGGCACAGATGCAGATTTCTCAGCTCACCTAATTCCCTGTGCCAAGATTCTGCTTATCACAGAGGAGAGGTTTCTAAGGCCACAGCACAGCACACAACTTAAGAAAGGAAACTTGGATTTGTTGCCAACACTTGCAAATTTTCCTAAGAGTTTCTGCTAATTTGCAGCAGATAGCAAGACAAGTGTGAAAGTGTGAAAGGACACATGCTAAAGGGAAGGTTGAAAAAGGGGGGAGAAGGAGAGAATGGTTCTATTTCTGGAGGATGCCTGATTTCATTAAAATCAACAGTTAGCCTTTTCCTTACATTGTATTTACTGAATCATCATAATTTTACAAATAAGTTTGTATCTCAGTCTTATCCATAAACCTTCCTGTGAAGCAAGCAGACCATAAGATTCACCCCAGTGAAGTCTTCTTTGTGGGCCAAGGCATTCTCACCGAATAAAAACTTGTAAAACAATGTGCATTTGAAATAGTGTACAGAAAGTCCAGTCCTTGACTGGGCAAAGTAACTAAAGGAGTAGTAAGAGTACAGATAGAGGGAGGCAGGGAGAGAAAGATAGAAAAGAGAAGCAATCTGATTATTTCACTACTTTGCTTAAAATTTTCTCAACAACCCTGTGATCTATAAAGGGAGGCAGTGCTGAGGGACCGTTGGGTAAAACCAACACTTGTCTTTGTCAGTAGACAGCATAGGTTCAGATACGGTCAGCAACTTACAAGGTACCCTTGGGTACATCATTTATCTCCTTTAAATTTCAGCTTTTTCATGTGTAAAGCAAGACAATGTTTATGAATATTGTAAATATTTTCCTCTGTATGTTTGCTTCACTGAGATCACTTTACAGAGCATTTAATGCAATGCATGACAAATAAGAAACACCAGAAATATCTTGAGTATTATCACTATTATTAGTTTCAATGTGAACTGGTAGATTTGGAAAAGCCTCCAGAGGATTATGCTTTTATTTATACATCAGGGAACTCAGGACCAGGGATGCTTCCTAACTTTCTCAAAATCATTCAAATAGAAAGATGGCCTCCTGGTCCACAGTCTATAGTCCTCCTAGATGACAAAGAGAACCACTTTCTTTGAAGTTCACAAAAAGGGAAGAATTTAGAAAATAGGCCCCACAGTGGTTTCTGAACTTCTAGCATTTCCTTTAAAAGCATCTACAAACATTATTAGAAATAAATTTCTTTCTCCTGCTTTAATGCCACATTCACCATATTACCATATGACACTAAGAACACAGGACAGGTTGTCAATAATCACTCCCTCCCTTCTATCATCTTAACTCCCACTGGGCACCTGTCTAAAGCATCATTTTCATGTAGGCATTATGTGAAAAATAAATTTTGAATACATGGTTCATGTGTTTAAAATGAAAACTTCCTGAGAACAAGTGAATAAAATTCACATTGTATACCCCATTGTGGATGGTAATTATTTTCTGTGATAATGCTACAGGATCATTTGCTTCTCCAAGATACCTTTACATAGAGTTTAGCCATCTCATCTTTCATAAACACAAGCCAACATAATTTTAATACCCACTTCACATTTCCTTTATGAAAGAAGAAATCAGATCTGTCCTATCTATTTCTCGTGATAGCATGCACAAGTGTACAATTTTACAATGTTTCATCTTGAGCTTTGCTGTGGATAGTTATGTACATGAGTCACTTTCATTGAATCTGATGTGGATTTTTGAATAGTATTAAATGACTTAATATATTTCCCTGTTGAGACTCTGATGAATAATACTCATATTGTAGGAAGACTTAAAATTTATATTTCACATAAAATCTGGATTCTTATTACAAAGCTGGCTTAACAGATGTGTAAGGGTGTGTGTGTGTGTGATGTTTCGAAGTCATTGTAAAAGGAAAAGAGAGTATCAGGATCACACAGTAATAATGTCCAGGTTATTATCTGATGCAATTTCTCTTATCCTGAGCCAACCACTAGAATCACAGTCATTGCATATTAGAGGAGAAGGGACCTGAGATACCATCTAGCCCAACAACCTCTTTAAACTAATGAAACTGAGGCTAAAGGCGATGAAAATCATACATTTTACGATAGAGAGAGAGAAAGGGAGGGAGAGTGTGAGCGAGGGAGAGAGAAATAAAGGGAGAATGAAAGGAAGACAGCTAAGGGGAGGGAGGGAGAGAGATAGAAGAAGGGAGGGAGGAACGGAGAGAGGGAAGAAGAAAGAACAAAAAAAGAAAGAAAAAAGGAAAAAAGGAAGGAAGGAGGAAGGGAAAGAGAAAGGAAAAAAGTAAGAGAAAGAGAAATAAAGAGAAAAAGAGAAAGAGACAGAGAGAGACAGAGATAGAGAGAGAGAGAAATAGAGATAAAGAGAAAGAGAAAGGAAAGGAAAGGAATAAATAGAGGTTATAATTTGATTCAGCCTTCTTAAAATTTATTCTCCATCTTATTTTATAATTTGTATATGAATAAATTACTAACCAGGCAAGTTAGGATTTACATGTACTACTCAGAGTTGAACAGTTGTTTACTTTATGGGGGTCTTCTGCTAAAGAATAACAAGCCACTTGCATATTAAAATAAAAACTCTGAGAGTCATTAACAGAACTGCACAGGCATAAAAATAAGAATGTTCCCCTGCTCCCTTAAAACAGTCGAAAGGCTGTTTAGATTTTTGCTCACTAATAAAACAAACATACAATAAAACAACACAAAAATGAGTGCCAGAGCCATGAGTCCCATGAGATTTCCTGTGACTTAAGTCCTGACATTAATGAGAGCATGAGTCTGCTGCTTCGTGACTGCCAGTGGCTCGTTATCGCCAAGATAAAGACCAACAAAGTATAGTAAGAGAAAGTTTGTTCTCTATTACAATCCGTATTTGAAAGATTCAGAACAACAAACACAATAAGGGGGAAGTTCACTGTGTATGTTTTACTTGCTTTCTATTGCATCATTAGTTTTGACAGTTTACTCTGACATCTTGTAATTCTGATCATTTTTATTCTGATAAAATATGAAAACTCAATCGTCAGGCAAAAATTTCAACATGCTTCATAGAATACTTTTGCAAATGAGGTAAAAGTGCAAAACTTCACAGTAGTTAGTTGATGAAAAAAGGGTCTGGTTCCTTACAAATTGCTTTCCCCTCAGTGTCACCATGCACAACGACCAAAACTGGCTGAGATTAGAGAAGCTGCTAAGAATTCACAGGTGCCTACCTCTGAAGGCAGCTAGCTACAAAAACAAATTCTCAAGACAAGCTGGAACTTATCCTTTTTCCTTTAAATGTGATAGCATATGATTATAAATCAGGTATTAGGAGAGCATTCTAAACAAATAAATGTATGGAATTTTTTTAACAGGCATATGAAAACATGCTAAGATTAGTTATTTAGAAACCAGGCAACTCCAGAGCAAAGTGATATTTAATAAACCACATGCTCCCTTTTTTAGGATCTGTTTCAAAATCTATCACGTTTTCTGAGTGGCAAAATGATTTTATCCTTGGTTTTTCTCTTCAATTCTTACAATTGTAATAAAATACACATAACTTAAAATATACTATCTCAACCATTTTTAGGTATACAGTTCAGTGGTATCATGTACATTCATATAGTTGTACAATCATCACCACTATCCATCTCCAGAACTCTGCATCTTGCAAAACTGAAATATTTTATGGATTAAACAATAAATCACCATTGCCCCTTCCTGCCAACCACCATTCTGCTCTCTGTCTCTGATTTCAACAACTCTAGGTATCTTATCTAAGTTGTTGCATAAACCATAATTACCTTCCTTTTTATAGCCAAATAATATTCCATCAGATGTAGGTGCCACATTTTGCTTATCCATTCATCTGTTGGTGGACACGTGGGTTGTTCAAACATTTTATCTATTGTAAATGATGCTGCTATGAATATGGGTATACAAATATTCTTCAAGATGTTGCTTCTAATTTTTTTTGTGGTATGTACCCAGAAGTTATATTGCTGGATAACTGGTAAATCTATCTTTAAGTCTTTGAAGAATCACTGCACTATTTTCTACAGTGGCTGTACCATTTTAAATCCAATTAACAGTGTACAAAGTTACAAATTTCTTCAAGTTCTTGACAAAACTTGTTATTTTTTATTAAAAATATTTATTTCAATAGCTTTAGGGGTACAAATGGATTTGGGTTACATGGATGAATTGTATAATTGTGAAGTCTGGGATTTTAGTGCACCCATTACCTGAATAGTGTTATTTGTACCGAACAAGTAGTTTTTCATTCCTCAGCCCACTTCTCCCTCCCCTCTTCTGATTCTCCAGTGTTCACTACATTATACTACTTTGTCTGCCTGTGCATACTCATAGCTTAGCTCCCACTTGTAATTGAAAAAAAAAAAAAAAAACTGTTATTTTGTTTCGTTGATAGCAGTTTAATGGTGGGGTGGTATCTCATTGTGGTTTGAATTTGCATTTCTCTAATGATTTATGATTTTGAGCATCTTTTCATGCTTAATGATTAATTGGCCATCTGTATATGTTCTTTTAAAATACCTATTCAAATCCTTTGCCCATTTGTGAATAGGGTTGCTTGTCTGAAAGCCCAAGCCAGGGCAATTAGGCAAAAACATAAAATAAAAATTAAAAAACATGCAAATTGAAAAGGGAGAAGTAAAATTATTCCTGTTTGCAGATGATATGATCTTACATGCAGAAAACTCTAAAGTTTCCTCCCAAATCTGATAGAACTAGTATACGAATTCAGCAGAATAGCAAGACACAAGATCAGAACACAAAAATACACTGCATTTCTATAGTACTAATTATAAATCTGAAAATAAAATTAAGAAAATAGCTCCTTGGATTTTTAAGGGTTTTTATTATATTTGGTAGCAAAAAAGAGGAAGTAGCAATGACATAAAAATCTACATAAAAGTTTAGATTTTCATTAACAAATCTAAATTTCATAATAAAATTTTAACTCACCTTAAATGATAAGTACAGTTTACATTTCAGCAATATAGGTTTAAATTGCCTGGGTCTACCTTTATTCAGATTTTCTTCCACCTCATCTGCCTCTGTCATCCCTGAGACAGCAAGACTAACTCCTCCTCATCCTCCTCTTTCTGAGCCTACTCAGTGTGAAGATGATAAGGATAAAGATCTTCATGATGATGCAATTCTACTTAAAGAATAGTAAATACATTTTCTCTTCCATATGATTTTCTTAATATCTTTTTTATTGCTTACTTTATTGTAAGAATATAGTATACAATACACATAGCATACAGGATATGTGTTAATCTACTGTTTATGTTATTAATAAGCCTTCCAGATATCAGTAGGCTATTAGTAGTTAAGTTCTGGAGGAGTCAAAATTAAACGCAGATTTTCAACTGCAAAGAGGATTTGCAACCCTACCCCCCACCCCATGTTGTTTAAAGGTCATCTGAAAACAGAATAATTTAATTTCGGATATGCTAGGGTTTATCTATCATTTCAGCTTTCATTTTATGGTTGGGAAAGTGACTTGCCTAAGTTTTCACATGTAGGTCTTTATTCATATTGTATGCTACCTGCTTTCCCTATAAAATACACACACACACACAGAGACACACACACACGTAACCACATGTAAATGTAATTAAAGAAAAGTGGTATGAAAACTCTACAGGCATAAAACACTTTCCCTCCAACTTCTCCCTCTCAGTAGCTCTGTGGTAATGAACAAATCATTGAGCTCTCTGGGCTTAATTTTCTTCATCTGAAGAAAAAAGAAATGGAAGAGACTCTTACTGTCATCTTCTTGGCACAGGGTACCACAATGGCTTTCTAGCCGTGCTCCATTATGCTGAAGTGTTCAACAGACGACTTCTGGGACTAAGCTGAGGGCTGAGATGTGGGAGTGGTAGGGGTGGCACCTGCTGTGCAGGTGGAGCTTAGACTGATCCTTTCTGCTTCACATATACTTCAAACGGAGGCTATGCTATATCTGTGTTATAAATTAATACTTGATTACAAGATACATTTGAAGCCAGGATTCTGTTACTAATGTTAATTATTATGATGATCAAACAGACTGGTGTTTTGAAGAGAGGCTGTAAAAATGTAAGCAGTATTAATATTATTAAATCAAGTAGTATTAATTTATAATTATTATTTAGTTCCCACATTAATAGCATTTCTTAAGTGAATCACAAAATGGCCTCCCCCACGACATCTATTTGCACTGAATCAGAGTTGTACATAAGAAAAGCAGCAGCTTGTTTTTTAAAAAATATTTTTGACAAGTAAGTGAAAGAGGCAGGCTCCCATAAGCGTTCTACCTCAGGGCTTCCTATTCTAGGCTTCTAGCTATCAAAAGAAAAAATAATAAGACTTTCAGAACTTTACTTGTTACTGTTTTGGGATTCAGAAGGTCCCTGAATTTTTAGGATTTTATTTCATTCCATGGTTCATGAGGTTGTCCATTTCATCATTATTTTGTTCTAGCCCTTGAAGCAGATAGAAATCCATAAGGCTATTGATGAGCTGAAACAGTACCTATATGTAAATATATAAAATATATTTTGCTAAATACACATAAACAAATTTTAATATATACTTTCTTTTTTTTTTTTCTTTTCTTTTCTTTTTTTTTTTTTTTTTTTTTGAGACAGAGTCTCGCTCAGTCGCCCAGGCTGGAGTGCAGTGTCTCGATCTGGGCTCACTGCAAGCTCCGCCTCCCGGGTTCACGCCATTCTCCTGCCTCAGCCTCCCAAGTAGCTGGGACTACAGGCGCTCGCCACAATGCCCAGCTAATTTTTTGCATTTTTAGTAGAGACAGGGTTTCACCGTGTTAGCCGGGATGGTCTCGATCTCCTGACCTCGTGATCCACCCGCCTCGGCCTCCCAAAGTGCTGGGATTACAGGCGTGAGCTACTGCGCCCAGCTTAATATATATTTTCAACATAGTTTCCCTCACCATGTGCTTACTAGTCTTCAAAACCTGCTGCAAAAAGAAGAGAGCATTGAGGGGCTGATATTTGCTAATCATTTTCTAAATCATGAGCTGTTTTAGAAGAAGGAGATGAGAGAAAATATACCTTACCAACTGTGTATTTAATGTTCAAAATTCTAACTATTTATTTAAAACCTTTAGAGTCCCTGAAACTAATAATATGCTGGACTGTTAAAATATAAATTTGAATCATCTTCTGATGGGGGTGGGAGACACTTTTGAAGGGTATTAATGAGCCATTTATTAATGAGTGCACCAAGCTGATTGCCCTACAGCCTCCTCTCAACTGGGCTTCATTGTTCTGTGTTTTTGCCACAGTAATCATAGGTATTTGTTTTAGATAAAGTGATGGTTTTGTACAAATAATATATCCCTAGGAGATCATTCAAGATAGGCATTAAGATTTTGTGAGTGAAAATTCTTGAAAAGTTCTTTATTACAGTAGAGCATTGAAAACAAGTCCAGAGTTCAAAAATAAGGGGTTATTTAAATAAACATAGTATAAGCAGTAAAATTTTGTGTCTAAAAGATAACATTGTAGAAAATTATTTAATGGTATAGGAGATTGGTCATTAATTATACTGTTCAGTGACAATAACCAGAACACATATAAAAGAAGAGAGAAACAGAGAGTAGAAGAGGAATAGAAGGACATGCACCAAAATCACTGATAATGGCAAATTCTTTGACATGCATTTAGAATATTAATCAATTCACATGCTAGTTCCTTCTGTTTCTAGTTAAATACAGTTCACTCCCATAATGCAGTAGAATGGATAGGAAACTATCAAATCTCTGTCTCAGTAAATCCAGGACCTTGGGTCTTTCTCTTAGCTCCCTCTGCAGCCTGTCTACTTCCACTTCTGACACAGTCAAAATGTTTTTGATGACAACAGGCAGAATAATATATTTTAAATGATATCTGGATGTTAACACTTTCCAAAATGATCAACGGCATCCCATTACATTGACAATAAATCCTTAACTCTTTACTGCAGCCTGCAAGGTCCTGAATGAAATGGCCCTGCTGTCTGCTACCTCATTCCGAGATGCTCTTATTGGAGCTCACTTGGCTCGTATTTTCCCATCTTTTCTCCATTCAGGGTCTCTGAATGCACTATCTTTTTCCTGGAAGTATTCTTCCAATTGTTTATCCTTCAGGACCTAGTTTAAATATCATCTCAAATGCACTCACAACCTTAACTAAGGGAGGCTATGCTATATCTTGTATCACTTTCTATAACAGCACCTTAGTTTTTAATTATTTTATTTGTCTGTCTGCACCTTTACAGAAAAATTATTATACTATATGTTCCATGAGAGCTGTAATGCTGTTTTACAACCAATTACTGTATAATGACTGGCACATAGTAAGTGCTAAAAAAAAAAGTTACATAAATGCATGGATGGAAATAATATCTTTTGAGTATATTTATATGAACTGTAGTTGTGATCTCTATTATATTCAGAAAGATCAACAATTGTTTAACAGTATTCAAGTTTAGGTTTTTGGAGAATACTATACACCCTATTAAACCAAAGGCTTGAACAAAATTATTTCCATTTATCTGCTCAACTTTTCATTTGTATAAAAAACTGTAAAGATTGAGGATTTTTATGTTTTTTGATTACTTTATCAAAATCTTATGCAAAATTGCTCATTATACCACTATCACATGTGACAGGAGTAGCTATAGCAGATATGTAAACAATCTGGTTTCTCTGACCACACAAGTAGAGCCAGAAAATTATATTCTTTTCATAAAATTAAACATTTTCTGTTAAATAAATATACTTTGTCATTATCCACTTTAATTAAAGATGCTAGATTAATTAGCTTGGGTAGTAATCATTATAATCAACAGCATTCCTTAAAAAGAACAGAATTGCTATGGTTTTTCTCTCCTTTGTGGTTCTTGAATTAAAAGCACTCACACACACAAAACTGATTTCTAAGAATATTTTGAACATCCACAATTTACTAAAGTGTGTCATCACCTCACTATCACTTAAAATAGATTTTTAAATTAAATTTGCTTCAAGAGATATTACCTTTTATGAAGCATTAATTATTTTTAGAGAGAGAGAGGGAAACTCAAGATTACAAAGTGTTCCAAATGAATTACAGTGAGTGAATCCCATCTAGCCCAGCACACTCAGCTTCAAATCCCATGCAAGAGACCCTCAAAATGTCCATCAAGAAAAAAATATGACATGTCATCTCGTCACTGTAAGTATCTTAGAAAAGGGCAGAACTTGTCTTGAAAGCAATGAACAGAAGAATGTTTTCATCCATAAAGCTGCAGAGTATAAGAAGATGCTTTTATTAGGCTATATTTAAGCTGTGAATGTTAAGATAAAACCATACAGTATAGGACAAAGTCCTTTATATTTTTTAATCTAATGTATACATTTTCCTTCCATACCTACTTAGGTAAAGAATTGTACATATGTACCCAATTCTTTGTACTAATAAAATAAATACACATGGACACACATATGCATTTATACACCCTTACAACCCTTTAGAAATACACAGTTTATTGCAAATATCAAGTACATAAGTATGTAGATTATAACTATAACTCTGACCTAGTGAATAAATCACTAGAGATGGAAACTATTGCAATATAGTAAGGAGTTCAGATAAAAAAGCTGTTTCAGTTATATATTGATGTGAAATTTATAAAAGAAGTCATTGTGGAAATGGTTAGTCTGTGAAGGACTCTGGCAAGGCCAACTTGTTTCTGGTTTTCAGGCACACGAAATGGGCAGGGAGGAGAAGTTTACACCAAGCTGTATTAGGAATGACTGCAGTTCAGTGGTGTTCAGTCCTATTCTTTTCCATTAAAGATATTATGAAAGCCAACACAGTCCTAGGTGCTACATTTAAATGTCATAATGAATAGAATCAAAACAGATCACCTTAACGTATTTTATTTGTCATTCATGCCAGTAATTATGATAGTAATTATATTTTAAAATGTGGTATTAGCCTGAATAATAAGCACCTGATAAGTTTGATAATATAGAAATAATACAGTACATAATTATTAGGAGATAATTATTCCATAAGGTTAGAAAAATTTCCCTTAATTATGTAATACACAGTTTGTGGTTCCCTGAAGAAATATCAGGTTGGTATTTCACTTTACATGATGAACTCTTATAGAACTCTCACAATCCTTCTCAAATGCGGTCTCCTTCAAGAAGACTTCCCTAGAAATATGCCACTCCTACTTTCAATATTGTGTCATTACCTTGTGTGCAATATCTGTGTATCATGTATAATTTTTTATTGTTACTTATGTCATACGATTATGTTGCTTACATGCTTGTTGGGTCTACTAAACTATGAGGATCTTGAAAGTAAAGACTCAATTGTATTCATCGCCATATCCCTCATCCTGCAGAAAATATATAGCAAAGGATAGGTTCTGAATGGATTTTTATGAGTGAATAAATCAATGAATTTGTGGCCATCTTCTCAGAAAACTCTAATCATTCCTGGGTGGTAAAAAAGGGGACTGAACTATCATTCTTAGACTTGAAGCACTAAACACTAAACTGAACCACAATTTAAGGAAGTCTAAGAGAGGTTCCATTTTTTTTCCCCAGTGGAATACTACTGTTTTTAATGAACAGAGATCAAACTCCTTCAACAATATATTTAGACTTCCTAATTTTCTGGTGCCATGAGCATATGATTGGTGTTCTTATTCAGTAAGAAAGCACTGAATATTTAAGAATCCAAAAATTACAGGGACCTAGAATAAGTCCTAATTCTGCCATTTATTACTTATGTAATGTTAGGCCATTTACTATTTTATTTTATTTTTTTTTGAGATGGAGTTTCATTCTGTTGCCCAGGCTGGAGTGGGGCAATCTCGGCTCACTGCAACATCTGCCTCCCATGTTCAAGACATTCTCCTGCCTCAGCCGCCCGAGTAACTAGGATTACAGGCACCCGCCACCACGCCAGGCTAATTGTTGTATTTTTAGCAGAGAGGGGTTTCACCATCTTGGCCAGGCTGGTCTCCAACTCCTGAGCTCGTGATCTGCCCACCTGTGCCTCCCAAAGAGCTGGGTTTACGGGTGTGAGCCACCGTGCCCAGCCGGCAATTTACCTTTATACCTAAGGCTCAGTTGCCTCATTTTCTCATCTGTAAAATGGATAAGATTACTTTCTTAAAGTAAATGGCAAGATTAAAAGAGACCATTTAGACTGGGGGCTCAGCACATGGGAAGCATTTAATAAATGCAAATGATCAGAGGCTGCAGCCTCTTGATTATAAGGGAACTTTCTTGATTACAAGGAAATTTTTGATTGCAAAAGGAAATGTCTGTGCTGTTTCAGCATTTAACATAATCTTTAATATGGTTTGTGGTCGCTTTCACATCATATTAAAAACTGTCTTTGAAAATGTGGAATGAATATTATTGATTTAAACAAATGTGTTTTTAGTACCAATCGAAATATTCATACACATTTTTTCTCCTTTGATCTATAATGTGATCAATTACAGAAGTCCTTTTCTAATTTTGATCAGTCCTAACATTTCCAGAGTAATTTCCTCATAATTAAAGCATATTATTATTTTACTAAATTGCAGAATTAATATGTTATATTTTTTCTCCATTGTATTCTTTTATGTTACTTTTATAGTTCATGTTGTTTTGCTGTCAGATTTAGGCTAACTTAAGGATGAAGATAGGGAGTTTCCATCTTTTTTTCCAATCAGCAAATAGTATAAAAGCTATTTGATCTTCCAGCTTTGCTTAGTTTTGAAAACTTCTTGAATTTTTGTTTTTTCTCAAATGTATGTGCTGTGTAAACAAAGAAAAACATTTATTGGATATTTATTGACTAGTAGATAGCTCAGAAACATTATTTCATTTTTACAATACTAATCTATATCTAGTAATACTATTGCCATTTTCCAGATGTGAAAATAGATTCAGAGGGTTTATTTGCTTAATGTAAGCTGTTGTATAAAGGTAAAACTTGTTCATAAGCAAGTCTGACTCCATTAGTCCATCTTATCCCTAAATATGGAAACGGAAAAAAAACAAGCCTGGGCAATACATTTCAATATCCTGTAAGAACAAAGAAACAAATGTGGAGATATATTAAAAAAAAAGAAAAAAGAAAATATCACTTCTCTATTTTACAGTTCTGAAACAAAACATATTCAGCAAAAAAATAAAAAAAAATCAGCCTTAAGACAAATGACATTCATAAAATAATCCTTTGTTTTAAAATTTCTATTCTGAAGAATCTAAATTTGCAACATTGCCAATAATAGAAATACTACAAAACAACAAAAATATGTATAATTTTTATCTGTAAATATAAATTTATTTTCAATTTTAAAAATATAGGCTAAGAAATTGATTATAAAAAGTAGTAAGTAAGGTGGCTGCCAATATAAAAGGTTGGGAAATCATAATTTTAAAAAGTGAGAAAATAATTGCATGGTGGAAAAACTGAATATAAAGAAAAAATAAAAATCACCAACATCAAACGACCCATTTGCATGTTTGGCAGTGCTGCAGTATATCAAAGTTAAGAAGGCCATTGCCTCAAATGAGGAAGAATAAAATTCATATTTTTTGTATAGTGTCTTAGAGTCCTAGTGTTACAAGTTTGTGACTTCACAAAGGAAGTCTCATTGCCCAAAGAAAATTATAGCTCCAAAATATCCAAACATGGCAAAGTGCAAAACTAAATCTGCATCTCCAAATACACTAGAAGTAATATTTCTTATTGTAAAATTGTCCTATTTCTCATTCAGGCATAACCACTAAGTCTCTTCTTAATTACAAGGTCAATTTTAGAAAGCAGCAGGTGACATTTTCTTCTTGATAATTAGCAATGCCATTTACAGTGAATAGAGGAACATTCCTTCATGGTTATACAGTTTTTAATTTAAACTTGCTGGCTCACTATAAAGACTTGCTTCATCTGTGGTTATACAATTTTTAATTTAAACTTGCTGGCTCACTATAAAGATTCAGTTCATCTATTGTACAAACACATTTTTTCATATATCACTTCCCATCTACCATATGCATGTCATTGTTTGGAAGGGAGACAATAAGACAGATCAAGGGGATTAATTTACAGCTATTGCTGGGGAGGGGCCAGGGATTTCTGTATAGATACAGGTCACAGGGCTGAACTATAGTACCATTTGTTCTCTATAAAATAATATGACCCATATTCAAAGCGAATAGGCATAAACTCTGCTAAAGTTCAGAAAATTTTTACTGTCACTTCTTTCTTTCTCTGTGTCAAACTCATAGGTTTGCACAAAGTAAGATAGCCCTGTGTCATGATATTTATGAAGAACTGACTTGGAATACCTTTTTCTGTATTCAACATTCTTTGGTGGCTATGTCGAAAGGGACTAGATTTTCCCACCATGCATGTAAATTTCTCATGACTTAAGAAATGAATGCTGGAAAAATACTAAAAATACTAACCAAATTTCAAAGATTCTTGAAATGTTTAAAGAAAATAATATAGTTGGTGATTGTATAAATCACTTAATAATAAACCATTTAATATCTCCCAAGGTAAATACCAAATGGCTTTCCTTTTTCCCAAATTGTCATGATCAGTGTACACTATAACAAACAAACAAACAAAAATTCAAAGTTGTAGAACACAAAAGTAACACAGTTGCATTTCTATACACTGAAAGGAAATTAAGAAAATCATTTAATTTATAATGGAATCAAGAACAAGAATAAACTTAACTAAGAAGATGAATAACTTGTAACTAAAAACTAAAAAAAAATTGCTGAAAAAATAAAAAAGAACATCAATAAATGAAAAAAAATTCTATTTTAATTAATTAGAAGGCTTAATATTGTTAAAATGTCAACACTGTCCAAAGCAATCTACAGATTTAATGCAGTCCCTATCAAAATCCCAAAAGCATTTTTTTCCAGAAATAAAAAAATTCCATCCTAAAATTCATTGGGAATTTCAAGAGACTACAAATAGCCAAACACATCTTGAAAGAAACAAAGTTAGATGTCTCACACTTTCTGATTTTAGAATTTATTACCATCATCCCTTGGTAAATATGGGAGATTGGTTTCAAGACCATGGGAGTGCCAAAACTCACTCATACTCATCGGTCCTGTGTTCAGCCCTGGAGAACCCACATATGTGAAAAGTCCACCTTCTAGATACAAGGATTTCATATTCTATGAACACCATCTGCATTTAGTTGAAAAAACTTCATACATAAGTGTACTGCAGCTGATCAAACTCACGTTGTTCAAGGGTCAACTATACCAAGCTACAATAATCATGACAGTGTGGTACGTGCATAAAGAAAGGCACATAGATCAAAAAAACAGACAGCTCAGAAATACACCATGTCATATAAAGCCAAATGATTTTCCACAAGAGTGACAAGATCATTCCGTGGGAAAACAACAATCTTTTCAACCAAGTGGGAATACTGGATATCCATATGCAACAGAACAAAGATGGACCCTTACCTTACCTATACCATAGATAAATATTAATTCAAAATGGGTCAAAGACCTAAACATAAGAGCTGAAACTATAAAACTCTTTGAAGAAAACATAGGGGTAAATCTTCAGGACATTGGATTTGGCAATGATTTCTTGGATATGACACCAAAACCAAAGACAAGAAAATAAATGAAATAAAAAATGATAAATTGAATTCTATCAAAATTGAAATTGTTCATCAAAGGACACTATCAATAGAATAAAACGGCAACCTATATAATGAGTGAAAATATTTTCAAATCATATATCTAAAAAGAGGTTAATATCCAGAATATATAAAGAATTCCTACAACTCAACAGGAAAAACAAAGCAACCTGATTTTTTTGAAAGAATGGGTAAAGGACTTCAATAAACATTTCTCAAAAGAAGATATACAAATGGCCAACAATCACATGAAAAGATGCTAAATGTCACAGTCAGCAGAAAGACAAATCAAAATGACAATGAGCCACCAACTAATACCTGCTAGGATGGCTACTATTAAAAAGAAAGCAGAAAATAATAAGTGTTACTGGGAATGTAGATGAATTGAAATGTTTGTATACAGTTAATAGGGGTGTAAAATGGTACAGCGGCAATGCAAAATATATTGCAGGTCCTCAAATACTTAAAAATGGAAATTCCACGTGATCTAGCATTTCTTCTCTGAGTATATATATGAAATAATTTAAAGCAAGATTTTGAAGAGACATTTGTATATCCATATGTATAGCAGTATTATTTCCAATAGCCAAAAGATGGATGCAGCCTATGTGCCCATTGGTAGATGAATGCATTAACAAAATTTGGTACGCATATACAATGGAGTATTTTTCAGGAAAAATAAAAAGGGAGGAAATTCTGACATGTGCTGTAATATGGATAAACTTTGAAGGCATCATGCTGAATAAAATAAGCTAGTCACAAAAGGACAAAGACTTTATAATTCCACTTATTATCAGGTACTTAGAATAGTCAAAATCATAGAGACATAAAGAATGATGGTGGTTGTCTTGGAGATGCGGGCTCTTTTTTGGTTCCATATGAACTTTAAAGCAGTTTTTTCCAATTCTGTGAAGAAACTCATTGGTAGCTTGATGGGGATGGCATTGAATCTATAAATTACCTTGGGCAGTATGGCCATTTTCACGATATTGATTCTTCCTATCCATGAGCATGGTATGTTCTTCCATTTGTTTGTGTCCTCTTTGATTTCACTGAGCAGTGGTTTGTAGTTCTCCTTGAAGAGGTCCTTTACATCCCTTGTAAGTTGGATTCCTAGGTATTTCATTCTCTTTGAAGCAATTGTGAATGGAAGTTCATTCCTGATTTGGATCTGTGTTTGTCTGTTATTGGTGTATAAGAATGCTTGTGATTTTTGCACATTAATTTTGTATCCTGAGACTTTGCTGAAGTTGCTTATCAGCTTAAGGAGATTTTGGGCTGAGACAATGGGGTTTTCTAAATATACAATCATGTCATCTGCAAACAGGGACAATTTGACTTCTTCTTTTCCTAACTGAATACCCCTGATTTCTTTCTCTTGCCTAATTGCCCTAGCCAGAACTTCCAACACTATGTTGAATAGGAGTGGTGAGAGAGGGCATCCCTGTCTTGTGCCAGTTTTCAAAGGGAATTTTTCCAGTTTTTGCCCATTCAGTATGATATTGGCTGTGGGTTTGTCATAAATAGCTCTTATGATTTTGAGGTACGTTCCATCAATACCGAATTTATTGAGCGTTTTTAGCATGAAGGGCTGTTGAATTTTGTCAAAAGCCTTTTCTGCATCTATTGAGATAACCATGTGGTTCTTGTCTTTGGTTCTGTTTATATGCTGGATTATGTTTATTGATTTGCGAATGTTGAACCAGCCTTGCATCCCAGGGATGAAGCCCACTTGATCATGGTGGATAAGCTTTTTGATGTGTTGTTGAATCCGGTTTGCCAGTATTTTATTGAGGATTTTTGCATCGATGTTCATCAGGGATATTGGTCTAAAATTCTCTTTTTTTGTTGTGTTTCTGCCAGGCTTTGGTATCAGGATGATGTTGGCCTCATAAAATGAGTTAGGGAGGATTCCCTCTTTTTCTATTGATTGGAATAGTTTCAGAAGGAATGGTACCAACTCCTCCTTATACCTCTGGTAGAATTCAGCTGTGAATCCATCTGGTCCTGGACTTTTTTTGGTTGGTAGGCTATTAATTATTGCCTCAATTTCAGAGCCTACTATTGGTCTATTCAGGGATTCCACTTCTTCCTGGTTTAGTCTTGGAAGAGTGTAAGTGTCCAGGAAATTATCCATTTCTTCTAGGTTTTCCAGTTTATTTGCGTAGAGGTGTTTATAGTATTCTCTGATGGTAGTTTGTATTTCTGTGGGGTCGGTGGTGATATCCCCTTTATCATTTTTAATTCAGTCGATTTGATTCTTCTCTCTTTTCTTCTTTATTAGTCTTGCTAGTGGTCTGTCAATTTTGTTGATCTTTTCAAAAAACCAACTCCTGGATTCATTGATTTTTTGGAGGGTTTTTTGTGTCTCTATCTCCTTCAGTTCTGCTCTGATCTTAGTTATTTCTTGCCTTCTGCTAGCTTTCGAATGTGTTTGCTCTTGCTTCTCTAGTTCTTTTAATTGCGATGTTAGAGTGTCAATTTTTGATCTTTCCTGCTTTCTCTTGTGGGCATTTAGTGCTATAAATTTCCCTCTACACACTGCTTTAAATGTGTCCCAGAGATTCTGGTATGTTGTGTCTTTGTTCTCATTGGTTTCAAAGAACATCTTTATTTCTGCCTTCATTTCGTTATGTACCCAGTAGTCATTCAGGAGCAGGTTGTTCAGTTTCCATGTAGTTGAGCGGTTTTGATTGAGTTTCTTAGTCCTGAGTTCTAGTTTGATTGCACTGTGGTCTGAGAGACAGTTTGTTATAATTTCTGTTCTTGTACATTTGCTGAGGAGTGCTTTACTTCCAATTATATGGTCAATTTTGGAGTAAGTACGATGTGGTGCTGAGAAGAATGTATATTCTGTTGATTTGGGGTGGAGAGTTCTATAGATGTCTATTAGGTCTGCTTGCTGCAGAGATGAGTTCAATTCCTGGATATCCTTGTTAACTTTCTGTCTCGTTGATCTGTCTAATGTTGACAGTGGAGTGTTGAAGTCTCCCATTATTATTGTATGGGAGTCTAAGTCTCTTTGTAAGTCTCTAAGGACTTGCTTTATGAATCTGGGTGCTCCTGTATTGGGTGCATATATATTTAGGAGAGTTAGCTCTTCCTGTTGAATTGATCCCTTGACCATTATGTAATGGCCTTCTTTGTCTCTTTTGATCTTTGATGGTTTAAAGTCTGTTTTATCAGAGACTAGTATTGCAACCCCTGCTTTTTTTGTTCTCCATTTGCTTGGTAAATCTTCCTCCATCCCTTTATTTTGAGCCTATGTATGTCTCTAAGTCAAAAGAACAAAGCTGGAGGCATCACGCTACCTGACTTCAAACTATACTACAAGGCTACAGTAACCAAAACAGCATGGTACTGGTACCAAAACAGAGATATAGACCAATGGAACAGAACAGAGTCCTCAGAAATAATACCACACATCTACAGCCATCTGATCTTTGACAAACCTGAGAAAAACAAGAAATGGGGAAAGGATTCCCTATTTAATAAATGGTGCTGGGAAAATTGGCTAGCCATCAGTAGAAAGCTGAAACTGGATCCTTTCCTTACTCCTTATACGAAAATTAATTCAAGATGGATTAGAGACTTAAATGTTAGACCTAATACCATAAAAATCCTAGAGGAAAACCTAGGTAGTGTCATTCAGGACATAGGCATGGGCAAAGACTTCATGTCTAAAACACCAAAAGCAACGGCAGCAAAAGCTAAAATTGACAAATGGGATCTAATTAAACTAAAGAGCTTCTGCACAGCAAAAGAAACTACCATCAGAGTGAACAGGCAACCTACAGAATGGGAGAAAATTTTTGCAATCTACTCATCTGATAAAGGGCTAATATCCAGAACCTACAAAGAACTCCAACAAATTTACAAGAAAAAAACAAACAACCCCATCAAAAAGTGGGCAAAGGATATGAACAGACATTTCTCAAAAGAGGACATTCATACAGCCAACAGACATATGAAAAAATGCTCATCATCACTGGCCATCAGAGAAATGCAAATCAAAACCACAATGAGATACCATCTCACACCAGTTAGAATGGCGATCATTAAAAAGTCAGGAAACAACAGGTGCTGGAGAGGATGCGGAGAAATAGGAACACTTTTACACTGTTGGTGGGATTGTAAACTAGTTCAACCATTATGGAAAACAGTATGGCGATTCCTCAAGGATCTAGAACTAGATGTACCATATGACCCAGCCATCCCATTACTGGGGATATACCCAAAGGATTATAAATTATGCTGCTATAAAGACACATGCACACGTATGTTCATTGCAGCACTATTCACAATAGCAAAGGCTTGGAATCAACCCAAATGTCCATCAGTGACAGATTGGGTTAAGAAAATGTGGCACATATACACCATGGAATACTATGCAGCCATAAAAAAGGATGAGTTTGCGTCCTTTGTAGGGACATGGATGCAGCTGGAAACCATTATTCTTAGCAAACTATCACAAGAACTATCACAAGAACAGAAAACCAAACACCGCATGTTCTCACTCATAGGTGGGAACTGAACAATGAGATCACTTGGACTCAGGAAGGGGAACATCACACACCGGGGCCTATCATGGGGAGGGGGGAGGGGGGAGGGATTGCATTGGGAGTTATACCTGATGTAAATGACGAGTTGATGGGTGCAGCAGACCAACATGGCACAAGTATACATATGTAACAAACCTGCATGTTATGCTCATGTACCCTACAACTTAAAGTATAATAATAATAAATAAATTAAAAAAAAAAAAAAAAAAAAAAAAAAGAATGATGGTGGTTGCCAGGGGCTGGGAGAAGGGAGGGATGGAAAGTTATTTTTTTCATGGATACAGATTTTCAGTTTTGCAAGACGAAAAGAGTCCCAAAGGTTGATCGTGGTAACGGTTAAACAAAAATATGAATGTATTTAATGCCACCAAACCATATACCTAAAAATGGTTAAGGTGGTAAATTTTATGTCATGTGTATTCCACCATAATTTTTTAAAAAGTTTCCTTTTTTGAGTAAAGCTTGAAATGGAATATACACTTCAATATTAATAGAATATCCTAAGACTACATGTCAGAACAGATTCTATCTTTGCTAAATAATCCTGAGACACTCTAGCCCTAACAAGGAAAAAGAAACAGTAAACGATTTAGAACTAGAATATTCAAGTTAATCATCAATAACCTAAAACTTCAAAAAAGGAAATGAACCCATGAAACTGAATTATCAGTCAATGTCCTTTGTAGTTTCTCAGCTGTGGTTAAAGAACTACATATGCATCTTTAAAAATTAAATCAATTAAGGATGCTACCTGTCACTAAATTAGCTTACACTCTGTTCAGAACAAAATTTCCAGGGTGATTAGTGGCAGGGTTTATAATTCCCCATGGTAATTCTTAGAAGGGAAAAATCCTTTAGTAGCTCTACATGTTTATAAAACATTCACAGGTGAAGAAAACTGAATTAGGAAATACTTCATTTACTTCTACTCTATGTTTTATATAAATATGAGCTATCTGTTTTAGAGGATTAATCTCATTTAACTAAAACGTTAGTGCTTAATAGTGGTGCTTCTAGGGTTGGCTGAATAAGGTGTATAATATCTAAATCTTTGTTCCTTTTCAAGATATAATTCAGAGAAATAGAATGATGGAGTGTTTTAAAATGACTATCTTTAAATGTGGTCTTCCAAGAGTTAATTTCAGAACCAGCTACATTGACTGCCCCATTTCCTAAATTAGGTTTAAATAGAAAAATCACAAAGTACCTCAATCAGAGGGTGTCTCTTTTTCCCAGATCTCTATCAATAGTTTTAAGACTGCTATTATGGGCTCATGCCACCAATTCCCATCCATTGCCTACTCCTTGTCCACACTGTCTGCCATATTAATTTATAGGGAAATTAAGTCACTTGGTAGGATCACCTCTATATAAGCCATGACAGATTGCGAAAATGCCTATAATACTTTTTATTTACCTTCATGAAGAGGAGGAATCTCTTTCCCAACCATTGAAACTAGGCAAGTTTTTCAACTCACTTTGTGTAGAAGAACATGAAGGAAGTGAAGTTATATATACAGCTTTTAGGCCTAGGCTGCAAGAGCCCTTTCAGCTTCTACTCTTAGTTTGCTGCCACCATATGAGTAAGTACAGGCTAGCCTGCTAGAGAATAGACAAAATGTAGGAGAACCGAGGTATTGTAGCCAATAGCCAGACAATTGCCAGACATGTGAGTGTGGGCATTTGGAATTAGTCAGTCCCCAGAAAACACAACAACTAACTGCACTTATATGATCAGGCTCACCGAGATCAGCAGAATTCAGCCATGTTTAAAAACTGACCAGCAGAATTATAAACTAAATTAATGGTAGTTGATTTTAAGCCACAACATTTATGGTAGCATTTTATGCAGCAGTAGGTAATTGACATGTAAGTCCACGTCATTTAAGTACATCAATGTAATACCAAATTAATTACTATTTTTGGTTCTATAACTTGATCCAGTATTCCAGTTATTAAAACAAGGCCTGATTTCTCTTTTATACTCTGTTTTGCCAGGTGCTATGTTTAGCTACACTTGTGTCAATGAGTTCCATATGTAAGAATCAAGATTACATAAGAGGCAGTGTTGTGCAGTAGTTAAATGGTCAGGCCCTGGAATTAAACAGGACTTGTTTGAGTCCTTTCAACCATACAGTGGTTCATTGGTCTTGGATAAATATATTAATTTCTCAATTTTTTTTCTTCTACAAAATAAGGGTTGTAATACCTGCCTTATAAAGCTAAAGTGAGGACCAAATAATAGAACATATTTAATGTCTCATGTACAGTAGGTCTTAAATGGGTTTTAATTTTTAAATTTTCTACCACAGTGTAGGCCCCTCATGTTTTTGATTAATATATAATTAATATATAATTTTCAACTCCTTTAACTCCCATGGTCTCTTTTCTTTAAGTGCCTTTACATTTTGTACTTTAATAATACAAGTAAAACTCTTAATAGAGCTTACTATGTAAAACAAATAATTGCACATAATTATATAATATATATTAAATATATGTATTACATATTATATATGTGTGTATATAGTATATATACGTGTATATATTGTGTATATATAAACGTGTACATATACACATATATTGGCTCATTTATCCACACATGAGCTCTAAGAGGTAGAAACTATTAAAATATTCATTTTAGAAAAGGGAGGCGTCTAACAGAAGATAAATCACCTGCTCTGATAGTACTAAAGAAGTAGTGGAGGCAGCCTGGCACTAAAGCTCATGCTCTTAATACTGTGCTATGCTGCTGGCCTTTTACCTTTTATCATGATCTGGAACATTCCTGTCTTGTGACTGTGTTGATAAGGGCAATATCCAACACTATAGCATTTGTTAGGGATTAGGGGGAAGTAACTTACCTAGTAGAAATCAAATCCAATGAAAATCTACATTTTAAAATTAAGAACAACAAAATCAAAGATCTTATCTACTAAGGCATCTTCTCGAAAATGTAGTGTCTTCATACTCATTGCACCAGCTGCCTATGACCTGTGCTAATCAAATATATTTTCACAACATGAGCGTTGTCCAGAGAAGCCAAAATGGGAACTCTCTCAAATAGAAATGTCTTTAGAGTTTGACTATATTTTTGTTGTTGTTATTGTTAAACGTAGATAAATTACTTTCTTTTTGAAATGCCTATTCAGCTTACTTCTTTTTGAGATCTACTTTAGGCGTGTTTTCAAGATTAAATTCATCTATAACTATAATGTGCTTTGCTTCAGAGAAGATAGAGTCATTTGTTTTGAAGTGGAGCACATTTAAGATACTTTGAACTGTATTGCTGAAATCAACTACTTAAAATGAAATTCTTCTTTCTGCCTTTATGAAGATAAAATGGCAGATTAACAGATGACACACACATGCACACACACTTGCTACGATACAATGACAATAATTTATCCTACCAATAAACACTTTTGGGGAAAACCGATAAATAGCACATCCTCCTCTAAAATAAAATATCTCTCCTTATACTTATTGCCTATAACATATTAATAATACATAATATATAATAAAACATTTAATACATGTACTGAAGTAGACATAGGACTTATAATGCCAGAACTAATCTCATATATCTGAAAAAGAAGTAACATTTTGCTGATGCATTATAAATAAAAATATAAATTCAGTAAATTGAAAGTTATATTTACAACCTATTAATTTGGAAGGTAAAAAGGATGAAAATGAATTTTGCATGGAATAGCACTACTCTGCCACCATTGGTAGAAAAGCAATCAAAACATTGTTTTGTTTTGTTATTTGTTAGCTTTAAGGGACCACTACCAACAGAAGTTTTTAAATATGCAAGTATATTGTGCTGATGTTTTCATACCCTTTGCCATGTTTGTAAAAGATGAGGGTAGAGAGGTTTCCCTGAGGTACACATAAATGGAGGTTTAGTGTCCATCCAAGAGGATGGAGCTCAATAGATATAGTCTAAGGTTGTTTAAAGGGAAATTGCACCAAGCATTCTTTACCCTGCTTTTATGCCTGTAGCATTTCTGGTTGTTTTTAGAGAGAGAACACAGATTATCATCTACCTGCCAAATTCTCCTTTAACAATCAAGATGCACTTCAGATGTTACTTCTTCCTGTCCTTCCTCTGAAACTGAAAAACATGAGGTCCATATTTTTACTGGAATATTTATTTATTAATATTTTAGTACAATTTTCCTTTCAAAGGTTTAGCTATCATATATATATCATGAATGAAGACTGGCACTTAGCACATAGAGGCATTTTAGAAAACCTGATATCTGGTTTCTTACCTCTCAGCTGCTTTGGATATCAAATGAATCATCTGTTTCTCTCCTATTTATTTTTCTCTCTTTAAAAACCGCACATGAGCACTTCCCATGCAGTAAACATTAGGTTAGATGCTGCAAGGGATACAAAGATGTTAAAACACAAGAAGACATAGTCTAGAGGAGTTGAAAAACCCATTAAGAGCTCTTTCTCCCCTGAGCTCTACTCTAGATGGATAATGGGACACTAGAGGAGTTTCTTGCAAGTGGTCCAGCCCACCTGCTCTCACACATGTTCCTGCTTAAGAGATATGAAGGCCTGGTGTGTATGAATAAGATCCCTTCACTACTTAAACAACAAGCTATTATTATTTACTGAGGATTCACTGTGTACTTAGCACTTGATGTATATTCTCTCCATTAATCCTTTCCATAATCCCATGAGGGATAATCTTCATTTTACATATGAGAAAACTGAGGCTGTTTATAAAGGTTAAATCATTTGCTTAAATTCATATAATCAATATGATACAGATGGATTTTTCACAGGTTTGTCTCATTCTAAAATCTAGGCTTCTAATTTCCATCTAAACTTGTCTCTTTGTCAATCATTTTATGCTCCTATTCCATAGACTTTTAAATGAATGTCAAATTGGTCCAAATCAGCCCTCTGTGGCATAAGCACAATATGTTCATTCCAAAGGTATTCCTTTGTGTTACACATCAGGTGAAAAAGCTGTACCAGGAAACATCACTCCTTCTTTGTTAGATGAGGCCATCTCCTCTTAACCACTTCAAGATATAGGGGAAAATTCCTTATATAGAACTTGGCATAACTGATAATATTATACGAGGACATTCAATAGGTCAACCTCCCCTACTTTTTTCAATTGAGACCCTTGAAATCATGGTATTACATTATAGATCTTATTCTTTATTTCTCTAAACAGTATCACATCTGTTTCCTTTGCAGAGTCTCTCTGTGTAATACAGTCAGTTACACCCAGGACAGTAGCAGCATGAAACATCTTCGATCATTTCCCCAGGATTTTTTAACATGGCAAAATATTCCTTAATCACAAAAACGTAACGGGTTGAAGCCAGTTATAGCCATGTATCACTCCTTAATTTAAAATGATGCCTCACCTAATAATGCAATTTCACAGAAGAGTAAACAAAACAGCCATCTATTTGGCTTTTATATTTCATCAGAGGATCAGGAACAAAGGTTTCTGATATTTGAGAGGATTCTTTGGGTAATCTTTGAGAAAAGTGGTTAAGAAAATCACAATGTGAATAATAAGCAAAGGAGGAAAGGGGATCTCGCCTACCTTCATCCTCTGGCTGATGAAGCAGAATCACTGCTTTTCCACAGAGGAAGGAAACTATGAGATTGTACTAGACTGTGTTTCCATTTTCCAAAAGTAGGTTATTTTCATGTCTAATCAATTCTTTGGTTCATCAGGATGATTAATTGCTGAGAAAGTCATCTGATCAAAACAACCGGACCTTAACAACTGTTTTGCAATGCAGCGGGGTTTTCAGTCATTGACCTCAATTGACTCAAAAATGGGTGATTTATTCAGCTTTAATCAGAGCAGTGATGCTATTATAAAGCTTGACTCTGCTTTTCATCAGGATCATGGTGGGTTCAGATGTATTTGCTGCTGGTTACACAGTAGATGCAGAAGATTTGGAATACACACACCTGGATTTGAAACTGCCTCTGTCAGTTATGAATGACTTTTGACAACTTATTTGAATTTTTCAAGGATGGGTTTTCTCACCTGCATAATAATGAAGTTAATATCTACTGCATTTAGGGAGAATGCAAAGTAGTATTAAGTGGTAAACTATTAGTGCATCCTAGTTCCCTTTGTTCATCCTTATACTCAAAAGGCCTAGCCATATAAACAGAGAACATGATTCTTTATCTTGCTTTAAGTATCTAACTTGTTAAAAAAATTTTGGTTGAAAATAAAGCATACTGTTTACTTACATACTTTTTTGACAATTGTATCATAGCAGTGAAAAATAGAAACAGTACTATTCTAATAAATCATCTTAACAGCTCAGTAAGTGTTTAATGTTTGCTTAGCACATTTATCTCTTTAAAGAAAAATGAAATAGATACAAAGAGTATTCTGCTATTATCCTGCCCCAGCAAACTTGCAGAACACATTGCAAAGACACTGTGCATTAAGAAGAATATGCTGTATGCTCTGGACTGTTTTCTTCCTAAAAACCTCACAGGAGTTTAAAAATTTTAGATTAAAAAAATAGTGATAGGGTAATTGAACAAAGCCCCTTTTTCTTCCCTATATGGCATAATAACAATGTGTTAGTTCCAAAGATATTCCCTTGTGTTACGAATCAGGTTAAAAAGTTGCATCAAGAAACATCAATCTCTCTTTGGTAGATGAGGTCCATTCATTCTTAGGCACTCTTTAATATGTAGGAGAGAACTACCAATAATGAGCTCTGCAGAACTGATGATATTATATGAGGAAGTTCAATAGGTCAACCACCCCCACCTTTTTCAGCTGAGACACCTGAAATGCTAGAAATGTCCAATGACTCAAGGAATCCTTTAGTTTTAGAGTAGAAGGTGGCAGTAAAAATAGTCTTCAAGCTCTTATACACTAAACTAGCTAATTACTGTACTCATCACCACTAAAGTACTTCCATTTTCTCATTTCTCTATCTTCCCTTTTATGGCTTCTTAACCTCACCAAAGATGTAGCCCCTGGTGTTCCAACAGATTTTGAATCCATGCATATAAAAATTGAGAAGTGGGAAAAAAGAGGGAGGGATGTAAGAAACTGAAGATAACCTAGGTAGGATATTATGAAATTTGCAGTTCAGTTTCACAAATTTGTAATATTGGGTCACTGCTTTTGCAAACCCCTATAGCACCTATGAAGATTAGTTAGTTATGTCTTCAAATTTCCTACATTGAATTAGATATGTGTGTGTCTGATCCTCAGTTTCATTTCAATGATGGTTTATTGGTAACAGCTGACTGGAGCATAATGTAGAAGAAGATTATTTCTCATAGGCTTGGCAGAAGAGGGTCCTGGTCAAAGTGTCAGCCATGTGACTTAGGAGAGTGAAAGATACCAACTTTGTTTTCACTTTACCATCCCAGGCCCTAGAGCATAAAATTCAATCTTCCTAGTATGGCATATAAGATTTGTATAGCATCCTATGCTCTGTCATAGCACACAAGTATAACAAAGTACTTACAATTGACAAAATACACCATGCTGTTTCACTTCTCTGAGCCTCTGTTCACATAACTCTTTTCCTAGAATAATTTCTCTCTCATTCCAATGTCATCCTCCTAGAGAAAATCTCCTTATCTTTTAAATTCAAAATCAAAAGACTTTTGACTTCACTTTATTTCAAATAGATACGACTCATTTTGTTTCATCTATATTTTTCCTATATGTCATCAGGATACTGTCTTTAATGAACGGTTTGCTTACACTCAGTGTTGTATTAGTTATGCCTTGCTGGGTGACCAACTGACCTAAAACTAGATACTTAAAACAAAAAATGCTTACTTTTTTACAGTTTCTGTGTGCCAGGAGCTCAGGGCTGGCTCAGTTGATGGTTTGAGCTCAAGGTCTCTCATTAGATTGTGGTCAAGGTATTGACTGGGGCTGCAGTGATTTCAGCACTTACTGGGGTCTAAAGAATCTGCTCTCAAGCTCACTTGTGGTTGCTGTCAAGCCTCAGTTCCTTGTAGGTGATTAAACTGAGGGCCTCATTTCCTTGTACACCAGTGGATCTGTCCATTGGGCTTCTTAGAACATGATAACTTGCTTAGTCCAGCATGAGTGATGAGAGATAGAGAGAGAGAGAGAGAGAGAGAGAGAGAGAGAGAGAGAGAGAGAAAGAGAACTCAAGGCAGAAGCAACAGTCTTTCTTAATAACCTAATCTCAAAAGCAATATCCTATCACATCTGTCACATTCTATTCACTGAAAGCAATAAGTGTGGCCACATTCAAGAGGAAGTGATTATAGGGAACATAAATACTAGGAGTCGGGAATCATTGTGGGGGGTGGAGAAGGTGATCTAAGAGGCTGTCTACCACATCCAGTATCTTCCTAATTAGACTTAAAGCAATTTGAGAGCTGAAACCAAACCAAACTCAATTTCTCTGTTTTCCTATCATCTGCCTAGTGTCTGGCACAGTAAATATTGAAGAAAGGAAGAATACAAGAAGGGAGAAAGAGAGAGAGCAATCAAAGCTAAATCATATATTAAATCCCTTAAATAATTGGAAATGACTGATCTATAGAACAATTGTTTGGAAGAAATAAATAGAATTTTAATATTTTAGTCAAGATTGAAATTATATAGAATTACTAGCACCATGGCCCTTGATTATGGCATTGACAGAAACAGAATTTGTGATTTAACAACTCATATATAAGTCTGGAGAGAATCACTGAAGTTAGAAATAAAAAGACCAATTATGGTCATTCTCCCAGTTCATGGCAGCTCCTTGCAGTATATTCTGTGACTCTTTCAGAAAGCCCTGTGGCTGAAACATTGACATTTATGGATGCAGTTTTATGTAATAAACAGAAGTTCAATTATCTTAAATGGGCTATTTTAAATGTTTTATCCAAAGTGAATTCCAATTTAGGCTGATTTCTCCTCAAAAGCATAGTGAAAAAGTATTCCCTCTGTGTCTCCAATAATACTTAATAGGATATTTTTTTCCCCTTTGAAATCTAGTGCTCTGTTTTTACTTACTCCCTCTCTCTTTCCTTAAATATGTAGGTAATGGGAACTCATATATGATTTAAATATAGTCCTTGCCCTAATTATTCATTGTATGTACATCCAGATAAGCATTTACTAAAAAAAACCATAATGTAATATAAATAAACGTGCCATACCATATTCTATAAAAGCACTATAGGGTCATAGGAAAAGAGTGATTAGCTCTGCCTGGAAAGATCAGAAGACCACACAGATGAGATATTATTTAGACTTTTACTGTTAAGGAGAAGGTATATACTAGTTTGTCACCTTTTCAAAAATAAACAGTGACCATGGGGGAGATAGTGTAGTTATGGGTCAAACTTGTGGAAAACAGACACTGAATTTTATTAAAAGCTCATTTTGACACTAAAAGACACAATGTGAGTTGAAGTTGTACCTGAATTTCAACAAATTATTTTCCCCAATCAATATTAATTTAATTTTTAAAATAAGATATTTACTAATATACGTAAAATAGAAATATTTCAACTACAATTTCAAGAAAAAGAAAGGAACAGATAATGGAAAAAATCAAAAGGCAAAACTTTCCCTGTTATTGCTCAGAGTGGCAACTATATTAGTTTCCACTTCCTATTAACTGTGATTGATTTTGTGGCAATTTACATGTATTAAAAATAAATCTATTCACATGGGTTAATCTGATTGCAGCTTCAGGACTAATAAAGGACAGTCTGCTTTCAGATCTGAATTGTGCCTCTATTTTCTTTGCATTTATGGTCACATTAATCATGAATTTAGAATATAAAAATGTTACAAGACACACTTTGTATTAACTGAACATTTAAAATACAGAATTCTGATGTTTGTATTTAATTTATATTAATTTCCATAATAAAACATTGCAGATAAAAGAGACGTTAACTTCAGCTTGACTACATTTTCAATTTATTATCAGCCATATATACTGAAGATTAATCACAATTCCACTAGTAGAAAATGAATGTTGTTAAGAAATCTTGTTTTAATTTCTGGAGAGAGTCGAAATGAGGAGGAAATGATAGCAGTAAGCCAATAAGACTATGCATTAAAAATATCCCAATCTTGGATTTTCTTGAAAAAATATAGTTTCAGAAAGACTAAGCATAGTAATTAATTGCTACTTTTTATCATTCAAAATGGCTTTCACCTCTCATTAAAAGCAGGGTATGACAAAGACATGGAAGAGGTAACAGTAGATGGTTTCATGGGAAGGCATCATTGTATACAATTCCAAGTAGGAAAAGTATGTTAAGATGTGATCTTGCAAACAGGCTTCTTAAATTATAAAACCTAAGCCTGTCATCCCTTTCCCACTCTCCCAGCTGTGACCCTTCACCCCTATATGAAGGGAAGATCTCAGCCACTGGGTATATAGACTAGTCTCTAAAACTCTTCCACTTCTCATTTATTCCGCAAATATAATTTGCTAAAGTTCTATATATCAAGCATCATGCTGAGCCAGAAAAGCAGATAAATACAAAAAGTCCCCTCTTCTTAGGGACATGCACACCAGAAAGAGGAGATGACCCTCAAAGCCTAGGATAGTGCTGATGGAAAGGAAGGAACAGATTTAAGACATTATTTCTGAATGCAAATAAAGAAATCTTCATTAAAATCTGGATATGGTCACAATGAGATATCACCGCACTCCAGCGAGAATGGTCATAATTAAAAATTCAAAAAGCATTAGATGTTGATGTGGATGTGGTGAAAAGGGAACACTTTTACACTGTTGGTGGAAATGTAAATTAGTACAACCACTATGGAAAACAGTATGGAGATTCCTTAAAGAGCTAAAAGTGGAACTACCATTCCATCCAGCAATCCTACTACTGGGTAGCTACCCAAAGGAAAATAAGTCATTATATGAAAAAGACACATGCACATGTATGTTTACAGCAGCACAATTTGCAACTGCAAAAATATGGAACCAACCCAAATTCCCATCAACCAATAAGTGGATAAAGAAAATGTGCTATATATACACCATGGAATACTACACATACATAAAAAAGGAACAAAATAATGTCTTTTGTAGCAACTTGGATGGAGCTAGAGGTCATTATTCTAAGTGAAGTAATTCAGGATTGGAAAACCAAATATCATATGTTCTCACTTATAAATGGGAGCTAAGCTATGAGGACTACAAAGGCATAAGAATGATACAATGGACTTTTTGGGACTCTGGGATGTGGGAAGAGAGGGTTGTGAGGCATAAAAGACTACACATTGCATACAATGTATACTGCTTGGGTGATGGGTGCACTAAAATCTCAGAAATCACCACTGAAGAACTTATCCATGTAACCCAAAATGACCTGTTCCATAAAAATTATTAAAATAAAAAAAGAAGAAAAGGAAAAAAAAAGAGAGTCTCCAAAATACTAAGAACATTATTCAGCTAGAGGACAGAGACCCTCCTGGTTAGTCAATCGTCCGACCCCTGATTGTGTCTGGCTCATGCTACAGCCTGTTCTCACCATAACTATCTATCTTGTAAGAGCACTGCCAGAATAAAGTTCTTGAGCGCGCGCACACACACACACACAAAAAAAAAAAAAAAAAAAAAAAAAAAAACTGGAGATGGGACTTGAGAAATGACATATTTATCCTTCCTGCATTTGGCTTCCATCAAACAAGAGGTCTTCTGTTTCAATATTTTCCTTAAATATCTTATTCTCGTATGCTCTCAAGGCCAAAATTTTTATCACATTTACTTCAAATGATAAGGCCAATACAATCAGATATGAATATTTCTCTTTTGTTTCTTTCCTAATCCATAATTTGGACTCACTTTTATTTTATTCTCTAGTCTGAGTCATAGCTTGGATATCTATTCTTCTCTATTGTTTTTAGGTGGTTTATTGACTATTTTCATGGAACATTTGTACAAAAGAAGGAGGGAAAATGAAACACTGATATAAGCCATGAAGACTATATTTTACCATTCTATTATTAGCTTAAAGTATTCCAGGCTCTCTCTTGATCCACTATAACCTGTATATTTTTCTTCCTTACACTTTCATTTTACTTAAAAAAATTCCTTGTCATAAAACCCACTTTTTTCCCTTTAGCACAGTTGACTTTTGGGAAACAAAGTTTGTCCCTGGTAATTTTTTATAATAAAGAACATAAAGTGAACACTCATTATATAAATATTAAAATGAACTCACTACAGGAAATAAATAATATAGTCCAAATTCAAACAACTACACGCACTAAAGGCTATGTTTTAAATGAAAACCTGTTCAATTTTACTGTAAAGTAATTCAAGTCTTGTTTTTTGTAAGTCATTTTAACCATATTTCATAATTTAACACTTTAGTACCTTTAGAACGTTGTGATCTAAGAATCACCTCAAATTTTATTTAGCAGTATCACTATATATAAGAAGGGTTATTTTGCTTTGTGGCCAAGAAAACTTCTAAATTAGCAAAAATCGTGATGCCTCATATTTCTAGGACAAAATCATGCAATATAATAGAAAAATAGGAGTTGCTCACAAATGTTCTAATTATTCCTGGACTGTGAAGTTTGATGCCGAATTGTCATTCTATCTGACTTCAAGATCACTGCAAAGGACTATGTAGAATGACAACGTAATGGCAGAAAAAAACAATGTAGATTGGGTACTGGAATGCAGGCTTACACATTTGTCCCATGATCTTCAGTCCTGATGGCTAGGATTAGAATGAGAATATCCCTTCCTGCTTTTGTGTATGAAGTAGCTCTCTCCTTGGAGAATGGAGTATCAGACTAAGAAGGCAAGTGAAATGACAAAGGACAATGTGGGATTGTAGTTATTATGAGCAATGCGGTCAATAGAGAGTAATAAAAATCAACACAAAAGATAATAGAACGAACAAAACTTGGAAAATTGTTGGATAAATCAATAGAAAGGATGGACTGGGGACGTGAGATTTTAGAACAGTAAATACTCACTGATTGATTGACAGGTAGGTTTAACATTCTTGCCACTTATTTCATTCTCAGTGTTTCTATTTGTGTCTGCCAGCAGTGATCCACAATAGAAAGCAGTTACCAAGATTACTAACTTGAGAGTTTTATTAATAGTCTGTCTTTCTGTTAACATAATACGTAGCCCACTCTACAGTTTCTCAGAAGCTTTTGACCAAATTATCCATAGCAACAACCTGTAATTGCAAAGGCTTCAAATATTTGTTATGTTTTGTTTTTCACTTGGTAAACTCAGGACTTACATTTACTCTTTATACAACGAAAATAGTTTTGAGATCCTAAGAACATAAAATCTTAATGGAAGATTAGTTTCTGCCAAGACCTTTGCAACCTAATAGTTTTAACTATTGGCACTGAACATAGACATATGTCATAACACCTGGAGACAGTGATTCTCAGGATTCTGGCAGGAAACAGACGGGACAGTCTGAGAGAGAAGAATAAGGAAGAGTATTTACAAAAGCGTGGCAGAGTATAGAGAAATGAATAAGAGATAAGGCAGTACTGCATGGCAGCAAGAGGAGGAAGTCCTTACCACTGCAAGGCCTGATGGGGCAAGGGTAAGGAACGGTTCCTGGACTCTTGAAAGCATAGTTCTGTGGAGAGGGTCATGTGATAAGAACTGTAGCTTTCAATAAAGAAGAAGAGCCATCCTTTGAAGACCTAACAGAGTGAACTGGGGTTCAAATACCTCAATGTGATGGTTACTTATAGGTATCAACTTGGCTGCATTAAGGAATACCAAGATAACTGGTAAAGCATTATATCCAGATGTGCCTATGGGGTGTTACCAAAGGAGGCTGGTTTATGAGTTGGTGGACTGAGTGGAAAAGGTCCACTCTCAGTGTGGTGGTCACTATCCCGGGCTGTGGCCCAGATAAGACAAAAAGGCAGAGGAAAGGCAAACACTTTTCTTACTTTGTCCTAGAGCTGGGACACTGTTCTTCTTCTGCCTTTGTACATCGTAACTCTAGACTCTTCAGCCTTTGGACCCTAAAACTTACACCAGCAGCCTCCCAACTCACCACATTCTTGGGTCTTCAGCATCTGACTGAGAGTTATATCTTGGGCTTCCCTGGTCTTGAGGCTGTCACACTTGGCCGCAGACATGTTACTGGCATCCCAGGGTCTCCAGCTTGCAGACAGCCTGTTGTGGAACTTGTCAGCCTCCAAAATCACATGAGCCAATTTCCCTAATAAATCCCTTCTTACACACACACACACTCACTCACACACACACACACGTGCAAACAGATCACTTCTATCTCTCTGGAAAACCCTGACCAATGTATCTCTTCTCCCCCTTTCTCATCTCTTGATGCCATCTCCATTTTTTAAGCTCAGGAAGCCAAAGGACAAGGGACCTACATACATCAGACTTCTTGAGACCATACAAAGATAGAGAACAATGGAGAGGGGTTCTGAAGGACAAACAACATATATTTGGCACAGAAGGCCCTATCATAATTTTCCAATGCAGCACAAAAAAATTCTGCCAGGTATATTTTTTCATATCATTTTTAACAGTTTAAATTTTTACTGTTAACACCATACACCCAATTACCTACCCCTCTTCTAAATGTATTTCATACAAAGAAAACAACTTTTTTTCATACAATAATTATCAGACAAGTGACTTAAGAATATGGGGAAACTTATAAGGTTGAAACATTGGCTTTGGCTCCAGTAATCTAGTTTTCTCCTTTCCTTGTCACACCAAAGGCCTAGGGCTTTCATGATGGTTCCGTTTCTGATTATATTGATTTCTGTGGCTACTGGGGGAAAAAACAAAACAAAACAAAACAAAACAAAACAAAAAAAACAAAAAAACTATCATCCAGCTAGTCCTCTTCTGTCCCAAACCAGCTGGGATGGTGAATTTTATGGGTCAATTTGAGTGAGCAAAAGGATGCCCAGAGAGCTAATAAAACATTATTTCCATGTGTGTCTGAGAGGGTTTTTCTGGAAGCGATTTGCATTTAAATCAGTAGATCTATAAAGAAGATCCACTATCTAATTTGTTGAGGATCCAAATAGAATAGAAAAGTAGAGGAAGGATAAATTTTCCTTCTGTCTTCTTGAGTTGTGACATCCATCTTCTTCAGTCCTCATACATCAGAGCTCCTGATTCTTGGGTCTTCAGGTTGTGGGGCTTAGATATGTGGTCCCACTGGTTCTCATGTCTTCAGCCTCAGACTGAATTATACCACCAGCTTTCTTGGTTCGTCAGCTTGCAGAATGTATATGGTGGGACTTTTAGGCTTCCATGATCACATCAGCCAATTTCTATCACAAATTTTCTTTTGCATATCTACATATATCCTATTTGTTCTATTTCTCTGGAGAACCCTGACTAATGCATCAGCTATTGGCAAGTAGTGATGAGGACTTAAGTTTACAAATCTTCACTACTGCCATTGAAGGTCATCAAGGGCTAATATCTTTGTCTTAAATCGCAGAAAGCCAGCTGTGGAAGATAGTTCTGATGTTTAAGGAAGAAGAAAATATATGCATATATATATAATGAAATATATATAAATATATATTTACACATTATATATGATATATATATATAAAATGAAAATGCCCAGTAAGCAAGGATCCTCTGGCAGTCATTAGTGCTGTTCATCAAATATTTATGGTTCTCTTGGGCATATTGTGTGACTGTGTTCCCCTGCACACTGGGGTTTGGTATGACCATGTGATATGGTTTGGTTCTGTGTCCCCATCCAAAATTCATGTTGGTTTGTAATTCCCAGTGTTGGAGAAGGGAGCTTGGTAGGAGGTGACTGACTCATAGGGGCAGATTTCCTCCTGCTGTTCTTGTGGTAGAGTTCTCATGAGATCTGGTTGTTTTAGAGCGTGTGGCACCTTCCCCTTCACTCTCTCATCCTCCTGCTCCAGTCACATAGGACGTGCTGGCTTCCCCTTTGCCTACTGCCATGATTGTAAGTTTCCTGAGGCCTCCCCAGACGTGGTGCATGGCCTGCAGAACGATGAGCTAATCAAACTTCTTTCCTTCATAAATTAGTCAGTCTCACATAGTTTTATATACAACAGTTTGAAAATGGATTAATATACCATGAAACTAGCTTTGTTCAGTGATATGTGTTACTCTGTGAGGAAACTGTGAAGTCTGTTGTATGATTCATGTTGCCATCACCCTCTCTCTGCCATGGGGCTGAGCAATATTCCAGATAGTGGCTTCTCTGAAATCCTAAATCCTGAATTGAGTATAACTTGATGTGTACATGCCAGTAGCAAACTAAATTTGGGCCGTTGTTAGACTCTGAAATTTGGTGTTATTTTTCACCCTGGCATAACAGAGCCCATCCTGACTGATAACAATCCTTAAGGGAATAACTTAATACCATAAATGTCTTGTTTTTACACAGTGACATTTTGTTTTCCTCAAAATCCTGATTTTTATTATTTTGTTTTTAAAGAGTAAAATTATACTCAGGAGTAATTGCATTTTGTGAATTGAAGCATCTGCAATTTAGGATGCTGAAAACATTTCTGGAATACTAAGTATGGATACATAAGAGATTTTTAAAAAATATTTCATAAGTCAAATGTATGCAAAAAGGTGTGAATACTGAAGGTATATAAAGTTACAGGTATACTTTTAATGGAAGACACAGGACATTTATAAAATGTTTGCTTCTGGAAAAATGTCTTTTAGCACTTCAGAAGAATTTGGAAGTACTCCCCCTTCGGAAAAGCAAAGCCATCAATTATGAGGTCAGAAAATTACCTCTGATATTAACATACCATTGGTCTCATGAATTCTTCCTATATTTTTGGCATCTTAAACCTTCCAGAGCTTAAGTTTAGTCATGCCTTTTAGAAATACCACAGGGTAAAATACACAAAAACTCTGAAAATAACAAAAGTAATTTACCTTTGGATTTAATAACTAAAGGAATATAAATATCTCACATAATGCTTTTCTGTTTCAAGTATGACTGCTCTATGAAGTAGGATGAAAAAAAAAAAAAAACCCAGGGATCACATTAGAACAAAATTAATCAGCTGAAACATAGTACATATGCCTCAATGATTAACAAGAATATTTTATTTCTATCAGTTATGCAAATGAGAGCAAAGCATTTTAAAGTTTTCCCAGTTCACATACTTATTCAGAATATATAAAAAAATTTGAATGAAAATGACCTAAAGGCATATCTGTAAAAGTGTGTATACAAGCTGCTGTGGTTTGAATGTTTTCCTGAAAAAGCATGTGTTGGATACTTAATCCCAAATGTAACAGTTTTGAGGGGTGGGGCATAAAGAGAGGTATTTATATCAAGAAAACTCCACCTTCATGAATTGATTCTTGAGACTTCCAGTTCAATTTCTTGCTCTCTCACAGTTTTTTCTATCTTCCTGGGACCGTGCAGCACAAAGGCCTTCACTGGTTGCTGAGGCACCTTAATACTAGACTTCCCAGCCTCAGAATTGTGAGAAATAAATTTCACAAAATGACCTTAGTCACAAGTATAGCATTATAAATTCATTGGAGGGTTTGTCTGTTTGTCTGTTTTTTGGTGCATTAGCCCATTCTCTCTTCAGAAAGTTTATATATTAAACAAACTTTCAGTTAAATACAGAAGCTCTTTGTGTAATGAGAAGTGTGAAATCTACCACTTTGTTTGTCTTTGATAGATTTTAGCCCATACTTCATGTTATTTCTTTGTCTTTGATGGATTTTAGCCCATACTTCATGTTATTTGTTCTCAAACTTCAGTGAATATAGGAATTAACTTAGGCACTTATTGAAAAAGCAGATTCCTAGGGAATGTGACTCCAGATAATTTGATTGGGTGGCCAGGGTCAAACATCCCAGGTTTTCTCATACCAGTTGTCTAGGCATTACACATTGAAAAAACTGCCCAAGACACGAATTTTGACATCTTATAAGGGCATTGATTTTCTTCTTTTTCATCATGCATTTACAGTTACCACGCTTTTCATAAAAATCTACTTCTCTTAATAACAAAGAAGAAAATAACATATTATCCTATTGATTTGTTTTCCTTGATGAATAGTAAATTATTCTTCCTTGTATTATTCAAGTCACCTATTACTTGAGATTTATTGCAAACAAATAACTCTCTAGAAGTCTCTGTGGCTGTAAAAATTATATTTTGATAACTTATTGTGTTTAAGATTGTTAGTTGTCTCTGACTTCATTGAACTAAGATACTCCCTAACTTCACCCACTGTTTTCTATTGTAAATGCTCTTCAAAATTTACATTGATTGGATCTTTTTATTTTTATATTTTAGAAAGCTTTTCTGCCACAGGCAATGTCTTTGCAATGTATCTTTTTCTATTTGATTTGTTTGAATTTTAATATTTTCCCTGGGATCACAGAGGTATTTCTTAAATTTCCTGAACATAATTAAAACATTGTTCAGTTTTGCAAATTATTTAAAAAAAGTTTCCTAATTGTCAGCTGGTCAGCTTACTTTGCATTTTTGTTTATTTCATCTTTAAGGACATAAAAAAGACATAGTAGAAAAATAAGAAACTAGTTAGCTAAATAATAAGTAAATGAATGACCAACCCAAATCCTACCACTAAGATATAACCACTGTTAAGTTTTTGGTTTGTATACTTCTTTGATTGTTTATGCTAAGAGTACATCATAATTTTTACCAATAAACAATGGATTAATGATTCCACATTATATACATATATTGAAACATCACACTGTGCCATGTAAATGTGTACAATTAAAATTTGTTAAAGAATAATAAAATATTTTAAAATGTACTAATGTGCCATATTTGTTTTATGAACTTTTTTTATTTCCTTCTTCAATACTTAACAATTATTTTTCTTTGTTATTCTCTCTATTTTTAGGGCCACAGCTACATAAACTTCCATTAAATGCATTCATTTACTTTCTTGTTTTTAAACATGGACTCTCTTTGAAACAGCAATCAAGAGTTTACATTCAGGAGAGCCAGAGGCTTCTGCTAGGTAATTAGGCTTCTTTACATCTTCTCTTACAGTGTTGAAAACCATCAGTGGTATAAGCATTCCTCTGACAGTTATATATATATTCTTACAAATTCATGGCCATTCATTAGTTGAAATCACAATTCTATGGTTATGAAGGCACATGAAGCTTTTGGTAGTAAATTTGCTTCAATTATAAAGGATCAAATCCTTGCTTTGGTGGAACTTCATTACATAGTATGTATTTTCAGTATACTCAATATTAAAATTATTAGCCCCAATGTTGTTTTATTTTTATTTTTTCACAAACTGAGGACTCTTACAAATGAGATTGTAACATACATGGATGGATAAGCTTTAAAATAAGGAGTACCTCAGTTATAATTTTACATAGACCATGGCATGTGCATGAGTGGAAGAGGAAAAATGATGTGTTGATAAGTCAAATAGACAAGAGGCATGTATATGAGAAAGAAGGGACAAAATGATGTAAGAGGAAAAAGGAAGATATGCTTTTATACCAACTGTCTCACTTCATCTATCAGGTGCCTATTGCTGTGCTTGTTAAAGGTTCTGACTGGGTAAGTACATTAGGGTAACAATAACAATAATAAAAGCTAACGCCATGTTCACCATGTACCTACCAGGCACTGTGCTGATGGCTTGATGGATAACATCATTTAAACTCATGGTGGCAGAGGCCCATCTGGAGCAACTGTTGTAGGGATGCCAGCTGCAGGTGGGGAGGCATGGCTGGGGCTGCACACTCTGTGGAGCTAGCTGAAGCAGGGAACAGGTAGGAGCCCTGACCCCTACTGAGTTGGTGGGGCAGGAGCCCCATGTTCCTGAGTGCAGCTACCCCATGGCTCTAGACTCGGGCATCCTTGTGCTCTCGGGGGACTGGTAAACTCCCTACCCCCTCCAGGCTTGATGTGCCTGCTCCTGCTCCCTGGCCTCTCCCCACTCCCAGTGGCTGCTCCAATGTGGAGTAAAGTTGTGGCTGAGCCTGGGTGCTGTCACAATCTGGCCAGGTGTGAGCACTCTTGGGGCAGTGCTGACATGCCAGACCCCACTGCTTGGGTCCCCTCTGGACTTTGGGTGTCAATGAGTGTGGGAAGAAGGCCAGGGAGCTGACGGTGACTTGGTGTGGGCCTGTGAGCGGCCCTCAGCATGGACAGCCTGAGCACCACAAACAGCACATTGACAGTGGCAGGAGGCAGACAGGTTCCTAGGTTGGGGGGAGTGGTCTCTTGTGGAACCTTACCTTCAAGCCAGGGACAATCTGAAGCCTGGGCCTGGGCTGGCAGTTCCAGGGGGAGTCCATGACCTGGAGTGAGCACTTATGGTGCTTTTTCCAGTACCACCCATGACTGCCCATGGATCAATCAGCATAGACTTCCTCCCATCTGAGCCCATAAAAACCCCAGACTCAGCCAGACTCAGACTGCCTGTGGGTAGAAGCTACCCACTTTGGGTCTCCTGAGAGCTGTTTTGTCACTCAATAAAGTTCCTCTCTGCCACGCTCACCCTCCAGTTGTCCATGTCTCCTCATTCTTCCTGGATATGGGAGAAGAACTCAGGATCCACCCAAACAGCGGGAGGAAGAGAAGCTGTAAGATGTTCCTGGCCGGCTCACTGAGCTGCAGATGGTGAAACACTCTTGGACTGTGGGAGTGAAGAGTGGTGACCCTTCTAGTGGCCCAGACTTCCGGGTTGCCCAAGCCAAAGCTGCTGTAACACTATAGCCCTCCTGTTCTCTGCTGGCACTGGTGGTGGCCACCCCATGCAACAGAAGCAGCAGTGAGGCCAGGCCAGCCCATGAGTTGTGGGCCAGAACAAGGCAGCAGGACTAAAAGAGCTATAACACAAATGGGCTGAAACATGCCCCCACCTACCGACTCACCATGCTGCAGGTGACATGAAAGAGAGAAGAGCTGCAGTCCTTCCTGGAGTCCAGACCTCAGGGCTCCCCAGGCCAGGGCTGTGACAGGCTATAACATCCTCTTTGGGCTCTGTGGTTTCTGGTATCTCTGAGCTTTCAAGCACCACCACATTCCCCTTGTCCAGACACTGGTCCCCACAGTGGAAGTTTCTTGTGGTATGTCTGGTCCAGCTGGAGCCTTGCATGGAGCCGGCACCTGTGCCAGTGCCTGGAGTTGTCCACCCCGCTACAACAGCCAGTATACCTGGCTGTGTGCAGTAGTCAGACCCCACACTCATTTACTTACATACCCCTTGCCACTCTGCACCTGGCTTGGCCTTAGCAGGTGTGGGATCCAGGCCAGTAGTGCAAGCCAAGTGCAGCCTGCTGGGCCAAGTGGGCAGAACGAGCCCAGTGAGAGCAACCAATACTCAATCATAAGGTGCTGCTGTCTACAGAGGTTTCCAGCTGGTGAAGTGACACCCCAAGGATCCTGTGACAGAGCCACCAAAGAACCCTATCATTACCTCACTTAAGTAACTTAGCCAAGGTCACAGAGCTAGTGACTGATAATGCCAGAAGCCAGGGACCAGAGCCTGTGCTCTTCACCTTTCCACATGACAATGTTATCAATAATAATATACATTCTTAACATGCTACTTTTTATCCTTTGTTTTCAGAAGTTATTGTTATTTCTTGATTCGGTAAGTCTGAGCCCTTGTCAGTGGGAATGGTGAAGTTTCTGTATTGCAAAACAACTTATTTCCTCTCACTTGATAGTTGCCATGTTCCTCACATTGTCTCAACGGGCTGGAAATACCTGGTACCTCCACCTCATCCTGACCACCTTGAAGCTTGTGATCAAAGCCACTGAACTTGCTCATCTTCCACCGATCTAGCATAATCTGACATGTCTTGGTTTGCTTCTCTTGGAAAAGGAGTAAGCTAGAAAAACAGGAAATAAACTGGAGATATAACTACGTGCACAGTAGCAGGCTTGTGAAGGAGACAAAATTGTATCACCATCTATAGTGGTCTATCAACATTTAAAATTGTTATTTTTTTTTACATATTTTATTACTCCATTTGTTCCATCAGAATAATGTGTACAGTGTCCACATGCAATTACAACTAAAAGTATATTACATAGAAAGCAGTATTCAGAGTTGTCAGAGAAACTTGAAGTAATACATTCTGAAAGCAAATCTGAAACAAAAATTTAAGAATACACAAGGCAAAACTACACCTGATTCTGACTGGTGACAATGTTACTTATTGTTGGCAACATTTTTAAAGATGAAATCCTGTGGCTATAACCTTTTGTGATTCTCTGTTAACCCAGAAGGGGGAAAAAACCATGATTATGGGTTATGATTTACTACCTCATATTACTAAGGGCATCTGAATTCAAAAAAGGAGAGATTCTACCTGACCTCACATACAATTAATTCTCCTGATCTGTGCAAATGGTTACAAAGTAATTTGAGGATATATATCACAATTTTGATATTATTAAGCCAGACAGGGTGAGATAGAACATTACAGAGAAAATACATGATTTTATAATTTGGGGAAATTTTTTTCTTTCATTCAAGGATCCAAAGGAATGTTTATTTTTCATTTTACCTTGAATATCTCATTATGATTATTATGTTTACCACCAGGATATGGGATGAAACAAATTAAGGAACCCCTTATTTCACAGGTTCTCTGAAGAGTCATCAAAGCTAATTCTGAATGACAGATCCTGGATCTGCTCCATTATTCATTTTGAATTGCACATGTCTCTCCATTATGCTGTTATGCACATTCAAGCATATCCAGTTTATAACATAAAATTTCAAATACTGGAATGCTTGGCCATTTTAAGCTGGGTTTCAGAGGAGCATACTGGTAACAGCACAAATTTTAAACAAGGTCCAAATCCCTAACACTTATTAGCTATTTGTCCTTGGGCAACTATTATATTTAATTAATATCCACCATGCTGGACAAGCTTTGGCTTTTTCTTTTTGCTCCTCGCCACATTCAATCAATAACTAAGTCTTATAATTTCTATTTCCTGAACCTTTTTTGACTCTAATCACTAATCTTGAACCCTTTTGTTATTACGTGCTCCAAAACTGTTATTTTTCTCCTTCACCTCTGCAAAAGCCTTCAAACTGGTTTTCCTTCACCTACTTATGCTGTTTTCTAATCCATTCCCTACAGAGTAGCCAGAATGATCTTTTTACAGTGCAAATCTGATTATATTTTACTGTTAATTAAAACAAACAAAATACAAATAAGCAAATAGGCTTTCTGCCTTCCCATTCCCTTCAGGCTAAAATCTAAAATTAATAGGTGGCCTGCAGGAAGACCATAAATGATAGGAAGCCTCTATGCTCCCTCTCACTCTCTGCCAGGGAGTCACACCGGATGCCTTTTATTTTTCTGAAAAGTGCCAGACTCCTTCTCTATCTCAAGATAGGTGTTCCTTTCTCTGCCTTAAAGAATCTGCCCTCTCGCTCACTACCCCACTGTCGACATCCCTTTGGATATCTAACTCTTATCAGGATTTAGAATAACTGTCACTTCCTTAGAGAATCCTTTCCTGCCCCTCCATCCTAGGTCAGGTTTGCCTGATATCTGTCCCCATATGACTCTGGATTTTCCTGTATTACTTTTCATCATTGCAACTGTTAGGTCTGGATGGTTGTGTCCCTAAAAATTCATATGCTGAAACCCAATCTCCAATGCAATAGTATTAAGAGGTGGAGACTTTAGAAAATGATTAGTCATGAGGGCTGTGTCCTTATGAGTGGAATTTGTTGCTTATAAAACTCAAAGGTATCTTGTTTGTCCTTCCACCGTGTAAGGACACAACTAGAAGGTATCATGTGCAAACTAGAAGAGTGAGCCATCACCAGACATGGAATTTACTAGTGCCTTAATCTTGGACTTCCCAGATTCTAGAACTGTAAGAAACAACTCTGCTGCTTATACACCACACAGTTTATTGTATTTCATTATAGCAGCCCAGATGGACGAAGACAGCAACCAACTGAATTTTCCTCTAATGAGTTTGAGGTCAGCCTGGGGAACATAGTGAGATCTCATCTCTAAAAAAATTAAACTAATAGATGTTTCAAAATATTGAAATGGTTAGCTTTTGCTATTTTGAAATGATTAATAGGATCTTCTCTCAGTATTCATTAAAGTCTAAATGCACAGTTAACATGGGAGAACTATATATGTTGCCAAAAATGCAAACAACTTTATAACACAAAACTTTATATTACTTGCTTGATATAGGAACTCATCTCTTTTTATTGTGATGCACTGGGCATATTGGGAAAAATTTTTAAATAAGAACACACATTGATTACAGTAAGGCAGTGAAATGTCCTTTAACATCTTTGTGGGTAAGATGGAGGATTATGGTCATTGTGGATGATTTATAATTTGCTGATTTTAATTGATGCCAGTTAGAAGAGAAGTCTCTATTTCTGTCTTTGTACCACTCAGTTTTATCAATGAATTGCTAAGCTTCTCTGTGGATCACACTACCTAGAGCTTCGAATGAAGGGGTATGTGCAGGGAGAGAGACAGCTAGTCTTTTTTACTGGCACAACTGATTAAGATCAAAAAATATCTTGAAAAGATAGAATAGAGGACAAGTAAAACCAGCATTAAAATGCTGTATGAGTTTGAAAGTTGTGGACCTATAAAATGGAGAATACTTGCCAGGTTGACAGCAGGTGGTACAAAAATCCTTGCAGCATTTAATAGTCAAGGACATGACTGGTACTAAAAGTTAAACAACAGCATATCCCATAACACATTTTAAAACTGCTATAACACATTTTTAGATTTTATTAATAGACAGTAGAATCAGAAAGCATTCTGATGTTTAAATTTCAAGGCTCATATTTTGAACTCTTACTGATTAGACAAAATGCAGGCAGAAGAGGACGTTTGTTAAAAAAATACATATTGTATACTTACTACCGATATAAACCTATTTGCTAAAGGCAATTCCGGGGGAGGGACAACCAGTTCTTGATGCCCAAGAACATATAGCTTCCAAAAAGGAGATGATCAGATGCAGAAAAATGTAATAGAAATGAGAAAATGGTAAGACCTAGAAAAGAAGGTAAATCTAAAAGTGCTATGGAAATTGAAAAGAAAGTGATTTATTTCCTTCTGATCATAAAGATTAGGTGGAAGGAGCATTTAAGGTAGCCCTGAGTGACTGGTAAGATTCTGCATCTGGGGAAAACAGTACAGCAAATAGAGGAAAGAGTGTGATGAGAGAGTGTGGCCACAATACCTAGGGTAAGTTTGGGAATGTTAAGTTATCCAGTTTGACTAAAATGTAGGACAAGTCAGGGATGTATCAAAGGAAAAAAGAAAAGCATTACCACCAGATTGGTACCACATGGTGAAGGGCCATAAGTATCACATCAAGGAGCTAGGCTTGATTCTGTTGGCAATGACAATCCATTCCGCCTATGTATTCACATTTGTGTGTGTGTGTGTGTGTGTGTGTGTGTGTGTTGGGAAGGTAGATTTTATTTGGTTGTTTTAATATTAGCCTTGCCTATAACAAACAGTTTTCTTGTGTCTTTCTAGCCTATGAATCAAGGCATCATGACACAGCCTGTCTATGGGATGCTGTTGTTGGATTTTGCACTAGCTGTCTCCACTGCATTCCAAAGTTTACTTACAGGAAAGCACTGGCTGGATTAACAAAGCATCTTGAAGTTCTATGGTAGACAAGGTAGACTAATTTCTTACTTCATGCATATTCTGCCACAGTATCCACAAATAGTTTGTTCTTAAGCAAAGCACAGAAGTGCATTTCTTTTTTTTTTTTTTTTTTTTTTTTTAAAGCGGTTATGGGCAATGTTTAAAATAAATATCCATAAAGCCAGAAAAGGAGTTTAATATTTAATAGTTCGCCTGTTGCCAAGGTTCTTTTGAATATTGAGTACTGCTACTTAAAGTAGGAATAACAAAGTAAAATGCTATTTTATATAATACTACTCAATACCCAACAAGTTACTGGTCTACTAAAGAGTAAAACAAACCAAAATCCCAAGGTTTTTTTTTTTTCCCTCTCCCTTTAAAGAATCAATTCTTTATTACCATAGGACAAGTCTGGAAAATGGAGATCAGCTAGAATATTTATAAAAGGCAGACTTGAAATGTTTTGACTGCCATTTCTTACCTGATTTTCTTTGCTTTGATTACTAGTCCCCACCTATTGGTTCAATATTATCTACTTTATGAATCCATTCTGAGACTGACTGTACAAAAGAAAACTTGGTGACACCATCCACTGGGACTTGAAATTAAGTCACCAAATCAGGCTAAATTATCCAGCAATTTCTGCCTTTCTTAGAGTTGACTAAGGCCAAATCTCATTTCCTTATCCCCTGGTCCTTGCGTTGCAGGAAGGAGGGAGTGTTAGAATGTTCTTGGATTCATAGGCACACCATTCCACATTACTCATGCGTCACACTATAACTTAGACTCCCTTCTTGAGATGTCTTCTTGCAACAATCAGACTTGTGGATTAGATTTCCCTGTATGCAAGATGTCTGAAATACATCTGAACTTGTATACCCCTTGAACATTGTTCTTTGGACTGAAAACTATTCTCTCTCACAGTGCTTCTGAAATGTAATCTGTGGACCACTTGTAACAGATTTAAGGACATTTCTTAAAATCAGACCCCTAAGTCCAATCTAAGACCCATCAAACAGATAGAGCATTGGGTCCTGTGAATCTGCATACTCACAAACTTTCTAGATGAATTCTCTGTTCATTAAAGTCTGAGTGTAAGTGCTTTATAAGAAGTGTTCTATTTAACAAATCATCAAAATTTTAAAGACAGTAAAAAAGAGTGGGCTCTTTGAGCTGCAGAGAACAATTAAAGCAGTTTTGGGGGAGGCCAAGGCCACAATCCTTGTTGCTAAACATCTAGAGTAGTAGCATTAATTACAAAGATTTGATTAGATTCCTCTTTGATCCTTTTAACTTGGAGGCTCAGAAAATGACCAAATAAAAATAGTACTTAATCACTGAAGTCTGATCAGTCACATTGGAATTAAACATTTCTCTACTTAATTAGTTTCCTTATCAAATCAACCTAACCCAAGAACACTGTTCCTGTTACCATCAATCCATGCTGTATGTGAATACAGTAGAGTGTTCCTGATGATGGGTAGAAGTACTACCATCAAAAACATAACCTTTACATTTTTATGACTTCTTAAATGTGTATATTAACTTGGCTGGAAGAGATTCCTCATGTTTCTATTTTATACTCTTTTGTCATTATAAAAATAAAAGTTAAACCACATAAAATGAATGATTAATAGTTGTATTTAAATGGCCCATTCTCCTCATTGATTTTATCACTTAATTGTAGTGAACAGTATACATGAGTCTGAGTCCTTTCCTTCGTTTTGAATAGAAATAGTCTTAATTTTCTTTTTCAGTGTTTAAATTGGTAGAGTAGTTTAAAAGACTACAACCGTATTTTCAAAGTTAAAAAAGATAAAATTTTTGAATGCAAGTGTGTCAAATTGTTTAACAAAAATACAGTTCCATATAACTAACCAATAAGGATCAATTATTAGTTCTAATTCTTCAATATTTCCCTGTGTTTATGAGAACTCTACTTGGGAATAATGTTTCAATAATTCACTTACAATGTTCTTTATGAACATTACTCTCAATAACATTCTCTCTCTAGATTTTAAAATTATTATCTGAAGAAAATAATCATTTCATAGAAGGGAAAGAGAGAAGAAGAGAAAAAAATGGCAGTAGAATGCTTATCTCACTTCTCAGGCTATAGTCTAACACCAGGAAAATAATGTTTAAACGATGGCATTGAATCTGTACACAAACAGGTTTGATAAAGTTTTACTTTTTTAATTGAATCAACTCGTGGGTTCAATAAAACAACTGAAGAAATTCAGCCAAACCGATTAACAATCACCAAATACAAAAATTCAGGTTGTTTTTATAAAATCTTTACCTTGCCACCAATTGGGTTAGTATTGAGTAGAAAATGTTCTTAGTGTATTTTTCAACCAATTATTCATTAAAATGTATTATGGGAACAATATTGAAAATCTATTTAGAATGAAAGCTAACTAAATTTCAGATAGTAAATCTAAGTATCTATATTTGCACCTTGGCTACATTTTGCCATCAGTCTGTATGAATATTTTGGTATTATATCTTATACCATAAAGAGATTTAGCTACACCCAGTAGCCTATTAAATATTTTAAATATAGGCTTTAATATAGTTGAAATAATTGTACTCTCCTTTAAAAAATTCCAACTGAATATGTGCATAATAATGATCAGCATGAAGTATTTATCAACATTAAGTACTATAAAAATGTAAAATTTTAGTGTATATTACTTTTAAAAGTTCTTGACCAATAAAATATACTGCAATAGAATATTGAGCATATGAGAAACTCTAACATTGACATAGGTAGAGTACACTACAAAATAAATTCTCACTTTATTTACATGTTTTACTTATTTATCCAACATTCATGTGCACTAGTTCAAACAAAATCACAGCAAATAAGATGGATGAAAAGTGACACTTTTTTAGTCTTTTCATTGAGATATGATTTAGAATATTTCCATGTGTAAACTAAGTCAATATTCAGACAATTACTCACATTTTACTAAGCAAAAGAGTAGCAAATTTTACTGGGTGCACAGTCCCTGATCTCAAGGACTCACACATCTTAAGAGAATAATCGTAGTAAGCAAAATAATAGAACAGGTTTCACAAACTACCTTGAGTAGAAGGCTTGTGTCCTATGGGATGTTAAATGATGTGTGAAACATGTATTCCATAGAGAAATACATATGGGAAACTCTGCATATTATGAGGTCTGCTCTTAAAGACTCATGATAAACACAAAAACTGAAAAGGCTCTGACTATTCCTAGAATAAAAAAAAACACTTGCTTAATTTTATTAAATACATAATTTTCCAATTTTGACCCTAGAATATTCTTTATCCCCTACCCCCTTCAATACACTCTTACCACTCTGCAGGGCTAGTTCCCTCGGAACATGGTTTATGGATAATAGCAATAAAAGTATAAATTAGGGAAAGTGATTGTATACAAGAAGTGATTACATCTGTTGGTCAAGGAAGGTCTTAAATATAGAAATGCCTGGGATGGGTCTCGAAGAATTAGTAGAAATTTGCTAGATCCAAAAGAAAGAAGTACAGTCTAGACAAAATGTAAGAACATATGTACAAACATGGGTAAGAGCCAAGAGCTGTGGAAAAAGTGAAATGTACTGAGTTAGAGGAGAGCAGTAAGAGTTAACCCTGAAAGAATAGGCACGAGACAGATAATCACAGGTCTTGTATATCTTGCTTAAGGAGGAGTTTAGATGTTAAACTTTATTGTGCAAAACTTAAAAAGCCATGCGTATTTGCCAAATATATAAAATTGGGGAAAGTTTAAAATTAGCATTAAGATCAATGACTCTGATAAAAAGATAATCGATTTAAGTAGGATGATACTGGAATAAGAACTCGAATGGCAATATATAATGTACCATAAAGTTTTGAAATGGTGGTTAACAAACATCTTTATTTATTCAATATTTTCTCAGCATCTTCTGTGTTCCAACAACTATGCTAGTCACTGGGGATATGAGAGGGAATAATAAAGAGTCCCTAGAAATTCAATTTATTGTGAACGATGCTCATACAAACAGATAAAATATAGTGAGGTGCATACAATTCCGTCATTTGACACTCTGTACTGTATAGCAAATGTTTGGTTAATTTTTTTGGATGTGTGAAATGGATGAATGTTGGAGGTAACATCAGTGTTCTATTAAAATACAAAGAAACCTGATGCAACATTCTGATCTATTTTGCTTGATAGTAAAATTTTAATACAGTCTTTTAAATTGTGAAATAAATAAAATATTCAGACACATTTTTAAGTTAAGACTCAAAGACAAAGAAATTTTGTGATTGTCTTTTCTTTGTCCTTAGGGATATTTAAGTTAAAAAATTTTAAAACACTACATAGATTATTAGGAATCTCTACAAATTTTTCAAAAGAGGAGTAAAATGGTCTAATTCAGATTCATAGAAAATCATACCAGATTTCTTGCTAATACTAGTATATAAATGTATATTGAGCCCTTTATCTCATTGACGCTCCTTTTGCTCAAGATCTTTTTGGAACTCCTCCTTGGCTACCACCTTCAGAACCCACAGCACGCGACTCAAAAAGCTTCCTAATTCTTTACTCAGTGTCAGTGTCCTTAGAGTTGCTTTTCTGATTAGTGCTTTAAAAAATAAGCCTTTGGATGGCTCTTCTGAACCACATAGATATTGCATATGAATACTGACCCATGCCTTTAATTTTTGCTGCAGCTGCCTTGCAGTCTGTCTGCATTCATGGCTGGAATGGTGAAATGAGAAGATCGAAAGATTAAAATGGACCAAGGAGTTGGAAGTAGGCTTTTAATGAGACATGCTAAAATCAGTCTTGAGTAATGAGAGTGTCACTGTAAATAGAGAACCACCGCTCACTGAGATAACTTAGAAGGTAAGTAAGAGGCTGGAATGCACAAATCCTGTTAAGACATTAGTCATACTACTTCATTTTATTAACTCTCAGATTCTCAGGTTGTAAACAATAAATATCAATATATACCGACACAAGTCAATTTTCCATTGCTTATATTTGTCTTCCTTTCATGACACTTTGCTAAAATTGTTTTTCAACTTTTGCACTTATTTTTAAGCTGTGTCTCTGTTACCTCTCCTGTAGAAATAAGCACACACATGCATACAAACACATGATACCTTCAAACAGTGAACTCAAACAAAATTTCCAAAAGGGTTGATATAACACCTGCAGAATAATGTATTTAAAAGATGAGTATACAGGCAACAGATAGACATTAGAGGGCATAGTAGACATGAGGAAGTCTATACAAGAAAAGTAAGTCTCAAATGCATTTAAACAGATTGTTGGTATTTAGGATACATACATATACATATTTTATATATACACACACAATGTACATATATATTCTGTATTGTATAAGTTTTGATCATTGAAACTGCAAGATAAAGACACTTGAATGAAATAAGATGAAAGTGTGGGAAGCAATACTGCAAAAGGAATCAATTCAAAGCAGTGAATTATTACAGCTAATTCCTTTAAATAGGTTTTTGCACTTGACAGATATCATAGAAAATGGATTTTTCCCTCAAAATAAAGGATGACAAACATTTCTGAAACTTCTTTTTTCCTTAAGGACAATTTTAATATAGATGAAAGAGCTTTAGATAAATGAGTTAACAAAAAAATACTACTTAACCATCTGCTAGAACATAATGTGATACATTTTTTACACCTCTTAGCTTCTTTAGCTGAATTTCAAAATGCAGCCATTAGTATTAAGAACAGGTACTAAGGATTTTCCAAGTCATTTTGTTATTCTCATCAATATTTCTAGTATTCTTTTAGATCCCTTCACTCACTTTCTCTATTGCTTTCTATTTCCTGAAGTTTTAAATAAAATTTCCCTTCTGTTTGTCTTGTAGGAAAAATCATCATGCTTGCCACATAGAATATAAGTTGTAGGAGAAACACAGTGGGAGACACTGGTTAAGGGACAAAAGACATTAACATTTTAGGTGATTGTGAGCTCATAATTTTTCCGGAACACAAGTATTGCATGGCTACTCTTATATACTAGATTATTAAAATAGTTATATCTTTGCCCTACCTGATAAACACTATTGGTATAAGTGAATATATTTTTAATATTAATCCAATATATTTCATGAGAAATACTTGATTTGCAAAGTAATCTGGGCATTAAGATGATTCCCTATCTAAATACTTGCATGGTGACAATGAGGACAAATCTACCCTCTCTCTAATGTAGTTTCAGGCAAGCTATACTCATATAATAAACAACCAGAACATACAATCAAAACCAATGCATGAGTGTAGGATGCAATTAAAGTCAAGAGCCAAAGAGTAAAAGATAGGTATGGGTTTTGAGAAGGGACTACACTAAGCGTAATGTATTTAATTTGTAAATCTGTGCTTTTGCGACAGTCTGGGAGAATAGGCCATGCTACTTTCTTGCTTACAACCCAGCAATGGCATTCGATTATTCATAGGGACAGGTACAAACTACTTACATAAAATATTATAGGCTTCATTAGACAGCCTTTATCTAATTCTGAAATCATATCTCCCACATTCCCCTGCCTTGAAATGAATACTCTTGAAGTACGAACCATTTTGCAGCTCTTCACCTACACCATGGTATCCCAGGTGCTATATTCTGATCATGATGCCCTCTGTATCAGGAAGGCACTGTTTTCTCATTTGCCAGGTGGACACATACTTTTATAAGACTCAGTTTAGCATATTAGTAGTAGAACTACCTTCTATATTCCCATGTGTTCTCATATATCTCATTTTTATCTCCTTCAAGCTTTTTATTTCTGAAATAATAACTAACATTTTTTAACCTGTTGAAAATGGCTAGTAATTTTTGAGTGTTTATTTTATGCTGTGTTAAGTGTTTTATAAGTCATATGCTATTCAATCACCACATAAACTTTATTGAGGTAAGTACTATTGTTATTGCCATTTTACACATGAGCAAAGTGAAAAAGACTTATCAAAGTCACATACTGGTTAGTTCTAAGACCAAGATTCAACACAAGGCAACTACAGGGGCTGGCCTGGCTTGTCAGTTTACGAACACACTTCTTCCTCCAACCTGAGTTGCTTCTATACTGGATTGCCTCATTTACAGCCTCCCAAGACTTTTCTCCATTCTCTCTCTGTCTTCTAACTCAGAGGCATGGTAGTGCATTTCTTACAAATCATAAAGACTTTCAAGAAAAGGAAGAGAAATCAATATAAAATGTGGAAAGAGTACCAAAAGAGAATTTGGGCTTGCAGAAGTCTCCCTTGATTTCAGAGCCTTGCACCATTCTGACTGTTCATTTTCCAGAGCATAGACAACAGACTGTTTCAGATATCTTTTGAGAAATTGCCCAGTAGTCTACCCATTGGAATAAGTGCCATCTTTCTTCATCCCAAACTATGACCTTGAAGGCCACATGAAGGTTTTTGTTTTTTTTTTTTTTGACATGCATGACACAAACTGAACCTACAAACATAAAATATTTGTTAATTTGAAGCTTCTAGTTCAAGAAGTTCCTGTAAAAATATAAGAAATGAATTGGAACAAGGATTCTTTTTGGTGAAAACTCTTCTCTCATTATGAAAGATCACTGGTCTTGCTACAGACGTAGGCTATGAACCATTTTGTGTTCATTCCTCGTGGGATTTATTCAAAATAATATTTGACTACTTTTACTATACATGTTATCTTTTCCTCACCCCTTCCACATTTGGAGAGCCTCCAGAACTTGGAAGCAAGAATCATTTTCTACAACTCATGAGGACAGAGTACATTCCTGAAATTGCCAAAGTGCTATAAACTAGCCACTGAAATCATAAGTGAACATGATCACTTACAGAGCTAATTCCAGAAGAAAGACAATCAAGTAGTGCACATCATGGAAATATGTAAACCTAGAGAGATTCAGGAGAAACCTTGACCCATCACAGTGGTTTATAAAAAATGTTCATGAGCTCTGTGTATGACAGTCTTCTTGCATAGGCACAGTATCTTTTCCTTGCATGGGACCAACTATATAGCTAATCACGTAGTACAATGAAAGAAAGCCTTTCAAATAGGACTGAAGTGCTGGCAAAGCACACAATGAAGCCTTGAGATAATTTAATGTGACTAAACTATATGCCATAACCTTCAATCCACAATGATGTCACCATGTCACAAAGTTTTTGCTTGTTTGTTTTAGAGATGGGGTCTCACTTTGTCCTCAGGCTGGAGTGCAGTGGTACGATCATCGCTCACTGCAGCCTCAAACTCCTGGGCTCAAGCAATTCTTCCTGCCTCAGCCTTACTAGTGGCTGGGACTACAGGTCCGTACCACTATGCCCAGATAATTAAAAAAAACAAAAAACAAAAAACAAACCAAAACAAAACAACACAGAAAAAAAACCTAAGAGATGGGTTCTCGCTATATTGCCCAAGTTGGTCTCCAACTCCTGGCTTAGGTAATCCTCCTCCCTCAGCCTTCCAATTAGCTGGAATTATAGGTAGGAACCACTGTGCCACACTGAAAGTTTTCATGTAAATACTAGTTCCAGGAATATAAAACTACCTCCAACAAAAGAATGAGAGCAACATTGTACATGAATTTCACATTAATGGTTTCCTTTTCTCTCCTGTCATTGCTACTTTCTTTTCCCCTCATATAAAAAGTTACTGGGAGGCATAAATTTTCATTAATAACACAACTCAGCCAAAGCATTCTCACTGAAAAGAATTAGCAATCCAGGCAGGGTACCGGAAAGTGAATCTCAATGAGAATACTTCACAAGGAAAATTACAAAGGAGACTATAATTATCAATTTCTTTCAAAGCTGTTCAGCTTAATAGTATATAGAGAGAAAACTGTTGGGAAATTGACTTGATGCGGATTTATGAATTGGTAGGACTAGTTTTAAGAGATCAACAACAAATTGCTCTTGTAGCCTTAGATCACAATATGAGCCACATATCGTAAGTCTCAGGAGCATGCAAACAATTTGTCAGAAATCATTCTCTGAATGTTCTTTTAAATTATATTTTATTTTTACTTAATGAAGGATGATTTCTGCAGCTGGATTACATGTTTCTTAAAGGTGCAAGCTCCTATATTTTTATATGTACCAGGACTAACATAGTGACACTTGTTCATAGCTCAAAATCTACTTGCTGATTAACTACATTTTCTGTGATTTTCATTTGTCTTGTTATTTGTCTCATGATAATTTTTACCTCTGCTCACTTCTGCCCCAATATTCACCATGAAACATATCCTGCATTTTAGTTACATTAACAGAGTCACTGTTAATATACTTGGGTCTCTTTTTCTTTTCTTTTTTTTTTTTTGCATATAAACATATACTGCCAAGATCTGGAGCAAACACTTGGTCATCCTCTCACTGATCTTGTAAAAACCTGAAGTTCCCCTTCCAAAATTCACTTGCCATTAGGTGGGATCCTTGCTACTTGCTTCTCAGCTCTGCTGGTACCTGTCTGATGACCACTGACAGGTTCACCTAAATTTTGATAGACAAACTCCCATCCTCCCACATCCTACTTCTGAAGCTTCCTAGATTAACTGTCCACTCTTGAAGGTTTGCCCTGGCTACAAATGTTAAAGCCATTGCTTACCTTGAACTTTGCTCAAAAACTACATACTCTAAAAATTGGAGAAGAGAAAGTCTACAAAAAGCTATGAAGCATCAAGTAGTACATGCCTATTCTTGTAGGATTTGAGATACAGGAGCAAGCTGTTAAAGATATATAGAGCCCAAATGTGAATTATGATTTTTGCATTACTAAATTGCAATGCAACATGATTTATTCAATAATTATCCATAAAATAAAATCTTGGCATCACTGAATGTATATATATGCTCTATTACAACAATTCCAATAGTACTCTACAAGATTATTTTACATTAATTTGCAAAAAATAGATGATGCCTTAATTATGAAAATAGTGATATTAGTAAACTCAAAAAGGCAATCAAAATATATTCCACCATGATGTTATAGCTCTTTCATCTGATCTTCTGGAAACAAGCATTTAAAAGGATGGGAAGGAGAAAACTTAAAAAAAAAAAAAAAAAAAAAAAAAAAAAACCTCTGCACATGCTATTGTTTTCTTGAATCTTCACAATAACCCCAAAAGTTAGGTAATTACATACTCATTGTAAAGTTAAGGATTATGAGCTAAAGAGATTTAGTAACAAGTTGACAGTCAATAGGGATAGTGATACGCTTCAGCACATTGGTTAGTTGTAAAAAATACATGAGAGTTGAATCAGTTTCAACAAACACTGAACATTTTCTATGTGCCAGAAAAAAAGTCTATGTCACCTCATTTTATGTTTCCAGGTAGATGAATGGACATTTAGTATGAATATTAATATGGAACTAGGGTCCCATGTAGACTTTTTGCTCCTTAGAATCAGAAATAATATCTTCTTCACAGTTGTATTCTTAGCACTAGACAATATTCTCAGTCCAAAAATGGTACCAAGTAAATATATTATTATTATTATTATTATTATTATTATTATTTTTTTTTTTTTTTTTGAGACGGAGTCTCGCTCTGTCGCCCAGGCTGGAGTGCAGTGGCCAGATCTCAGCTCACTGCAAGCTCTGCCTCCCGGGTTCACGCCATTCTCCTGCGTCAGCCTCCCGAGTAGCTGGGACTACAGGCGCCCGCCACCTCGCCCGGCTAGTTTTTTGTATTTTTAGTAGAGACAGGGTTTCACCATGTTAGCCAGGATGGTCTCGATCTCCTGACCTTGTGATCCGCCCGTCTCGGCCTCCCAAAGTGCTGGGATTACAGGCTTGAGCCACCGCGCCCGGCCAAATATATTATTTATCAAATAAATAAATGATAATCTGGCATTCTTATAAGACAGTTGCCTAGAAATATTTGAAGCTTCAAAATATTTATATTGTTAAGTAATATTATTGTATGTGCTTTGAAATTTAAAGTGAAGACAATATGTTCGCATATTGTTACTATAAAAAAATCAGTCTTCTGAGATCATATTAGATAACTTACAAACATAATGCCATATATCCAATAAAAACCAATAGTTGATGCGGAAAAATTATTTTAAGAAGGCATATTACACATTCATGTTTTTCATAAGTTGAATAAATGAGGCATATATTTATTCTTCTGTGTCTGATGAATTTACTTCTATATCATAGTAATCATGGTTTCGTAATTTTTCCAATCTGTAAATCTGAGTGTGTCTTTTATTTTTATCTATTGTTATTTTGCCAGCTATCCCTTTTTGACACTCATAGTATATCTGATTTAAACAGACTTACTGCCTTTTTCTAACTCCCTGCAGTCTGGAAAACCAGATAATAGCACCAGTTGAAATCATTGTTAATATAGGAGCAAATTTTTTTTTTTTTTTTTTGAGACGGAGTCTCGCTCTGCCGCCCAGGCTGGAGTGCAGTGGCGCGATCTCGGCTCACTGCAAGCTCTGCCTCCCGGGTTCACGCCATTCTCCTGCCTCAGCCTCCTGAGTAGCTGGGACTACAGGCGCCCGCTACCGCGCCCAGCTAATTTTTTGTATTTATAGTAGAGACGGGGTTTCACCGTGGTCTCGATCTCCTGACCTTGTGATCCTCCCGCCTCGGCCTCCCAAAGTGCTGGGATTACAGGCGTGAGCCACTGCGCCCGGCTAGGAGCAAATATTTTATACACAACACTCACATAAGATATATCTCTTCTAAAATCTCAGAGTCCTTTTAGGATCTTAGTTATTTTCTTGGGAATCAAGGTTGCAAAATAAACGACCTTTGGATAAGTGAAATATTGAACTGTTTGCGAAACTATCTGAGAACTATTAGCAAAATATAGCTTATGTCTAACTTAAACATATTTCCCAATACTAAAACTCAGCCTTGCAGTGTAGGTGACTTTTAAAGTCCAGATTATAGAATGCTTGCTCAAAGAGAAAGATGCTATTAGAAACATATATAAGAATACAGTGCAATAGGCGAAATGAAAGCCAAATAAATAATTTCATGTAATACATAGTAATGGAGAAATGGGAGAAACTGAAAATCTTCCTGGTGTGTAATCAGAAAAATGATCTTTCAATGAAAAGATACTATATAAAATATAATGTATCTGTAACAGGAAATTTTACTCCTCCCTCTGGGAATTAATTCCTCTACTATGCCGGTATTTGGGAAGAAGTGGTACGATAGATAGTATATCACAGTAATGAATTTCTCCCAGTCTGGAGGGCAAGTATGTGGTTTGTGTGTGTGTGTGTGGGAGGGGTGGAGCAGTGTGAGGTGAAGAAAAGGTAAGTGAGCAAGAACTCAGCTTCGTCATACAAACAGACTAAAAATGTCTAGAACCCGTTGTATCACTTCCCGTTTACTTCAACCTAATTTTTTTTTTTAAACTCCACGATCTCTAGTTGTTTCTAGTGTAGAAACAACTAGAGAGTATTGAAGATACAATATTACCCTAAACACTTGGGCATAAACTCATTCTTGCCTGTCTTTCTTGTTTATCGTCATAGTCTTTTTTTTTTCTTATATGAAGAAAAATCTACAGTTTGCCACAAATATTTGATTCACTTTTATAACAACATAAAATGATAGAAGATAGTACTGAAATTGAAGTTGATTCTAAAGGAATACAAATCAAAATAATGTTCCGGATGGGCTTTTTGAAACATATTACACAATATCGAGATAATAAGACAATTTTTGATCTGCCTCACTAGGAGCCTAAAGTGCTATGCAAGCAGCATTTTCCCAGTCTCAGTGCTCTCTCCCCACCATTCATCTCTCACTAGCATTTACTTGGGGGCTTTCCGAAATGGTGTTTCCTGGCCATACAGGGTATCTTCAATTTGTATTTACTCCATTAAAAATAGTAACACATTTTGTATCAAACAAAGTCCTCATAACTTAGGTTGGGCACATACTATTTTTTCTTGACTGGAAATAACTAAAAAATGAAAATAAAAAGAAACGTTAGATTCTTAAAGATGCAAACAATTGCTCTAATGAGTAACAAATATTGAGAATTGATGTCCTGAAAGATCGGGCTCATTTCCCTACAGCTGAGGCACCAGCTGGTCTGACTTAGCACAGTCTGCGAATCAGTGTCATTGTTTATATTTGCAGGGATGTGGAGAGGAGAGCAAGAGGATAGTTTCTGAGAGTCTAATATGGACAAAAGTTACAAAAACATCAGGTTCCAAAGGCAAGTAGTAATTCCTGATTATATTTGTTAATGATTCTCAGGCAAAGAAAAGTAATTGTTGTGCAGTCTATGACATTACAGCAATGGTGACAGCTCTACATATTTATCTCGTTGAAATTTTTCAACTACTCTGTGAGTTATTAGATGTTAGCAGTCCATTTTACAGATGAGGGAACATAGGCTAAAAGAGTATCAGTGACTTAGTCTAATGTGACAAAGTCAGTACCCACAGAGCCAAGATTTGAAGCATCATCTGTCTCCTTTCAAAATTTATATTCATTCTCCTCTAATGTTATTTCTAATCTTAACACTATTCTTTATCTTTGTTTACGTTAGTCCTAAATCATGCTGCCTTCTAATCTCATAGAATCAGAGTAACTGAATGGACTTCCTAGAGAACCTGACTCTATCCATTAGGGTTAGATGAAGAGAGAACAGTCATATAGCTGCCATTATAATGGTTAGTAACTGTTGCAGAATCCCTAAGGTGAAATTATTTCAGTTCAAATAATACAGAATTATGGCAGATAATTTGATTTTTAACATTTTTTTACAAATAAAACAAAAACCAATGCCGTTATTTTCATTTTATGATCAACAAAAAGGGTCACATGCTAGAATAACATTCATCATGCTCTAGCTAAAAAAAAAAAAAAAAAAAAAAAAAATTCTTATACCTGAGTTTGCAATGACATCTCACTTTTGAAAGAGATCAAGCACAGTTGGTCCACAACTGAAGACCACAAATGGGGGAAAAAATGGAGTTATAAGTTTCTGTCACCTTTCTCTTCAATCATTATTTTAGAGGGCTCCAAAAATTCACATAGATTACACATAAATGATTTTTTAGTTTGTGCTATTATTTATTGAAGGGATAAAAATTTATCATAACTCTTACTCAGACTCATAGGATATCAGTGATGAAAATATTTTGGGGCATTTTCTAGTCTAATTACCTCCCCCTACAATGTTTAAAACAAGGAAACAGTGGCTCAATGAAGTAATGTGGATTCATAGATTAACTTGGTTGTGAGTAGTAATTAAGTTCTGAGCATTTTTCCAAGGAACTATCTATTATGAACTAAAAATTGAAAAATGACCCATCATAGGATTTCTAAGCCATCTTGGTGACACCTTAAAGAGCAATACTTCTTGACATTAAGTTTTGCAAGACAGTATATGTCTACAAATTGTGGGAACTACATGCAGGGTTAAATATCCTGGACAAATAATACTAGGGTTAGAAGATGACATTTAGGTTCTGGGTTACAAAAGACACTTCTGATATACACTATTATCCTCAGGGAATGATTAATAGCATTTTTTTCTCTATCAAAAGTTTCTTGGTTTGGGCAACAAATTTTATCATTTCACAAGTTACCCTAGTCTTTTTTATTGGTATCTATAATTATTTACCTAGATATGTAACATCAGTTATTAAAGGAAAAATGTCATTGTATAGGAGAGCTTAGCCATTACTTTCAATTTAGTGTGAAGAAATTTATCAAATCTCTTTTATCTGATGCCTAAACTATAATTGATTTTTTGAAGGAGTTGAATGGCAGAACAAAAGAACACTGGCCCCAAAAGGCCAAAAATATATAAATAAGTAAAAAAGAAAGAAAAATGGGATGAAGAAAAATGAGAAAAATGTTCACCTGTCTTCCAATTTTGCTCATGGATAGTCTGGATTATAGGTATACTAGGATTTTTCATTTCTATTGAGAAAAAGATCAAGCAATGTGAATTAAATAGGAGGGTTTTAGCCTTGAGCATTAGGGGCAAATGGCCTGTAAAAGGTCATGTGAACTGCCATAAAGGAAAAATCATGGGCATTTACTTGACCTTACACAGACAAATATATGTACATGTGTGCTATTGTATACAAAAATATTCACTTGAGATGGTTTCACAGAAGGGGAGAGAACCAAGATGAGCCACTGAAGAGTTTTAGAATTCAATCATAAAAGCAAATTGAAAAAAACCCATAATGATTTACTGAAAATAAGATAAGCCTATGGTAGCTGTTTTAATTGAGTGCATTTGGCAGGGAAAAATATCTTTAACAGAGCCAATAAATTTAAAGCACCTTATATTCACTCCTCCCTGTCACAATAAAGATAATTATTTATTTATTTAAAGTTAGAAGAAATGAACCTGTTTTCATCTTAATATACTCCACATTATGCCTGTATAAGGAGGAAATCCATAAGTCATAGAGAATCAAAATGTTGCTAGGGTTTTCTGCAGATTTATCAAGACAAAACATTTCTCTAACATTTAAGGTTGGGAAGCAAATATTTTGTTCAGGGAAACTACCTCACAATTCTAGTAGTTTATGGTATGAATCATTATTTTATAACACAATATTTCAATATTTCCCCATGTAATTAAATTAGCAAATACATTTTATACAACATAGGATATAAGCTAAAGAGTGATTGGCATAAATTCTATTCCTATGTTACAATATAACTACTTTGCTATCTCTCAGATCTGCCAAGAAAGTAGTTATGATCAGAAGGGTTTAGCACATTTACTCTGATGTGACTATGACACATTTTATGCTTTTATCAAAATATTTCATATACCCCATAAATATATATACCTACTATGTACCCACAAGAATTATAAATTAAAAATTAACAAAAGACAGCATTCCATTTCACTAAAATTGTGACGTTAACTCAAAGTGTTTTTCTCTTTTATTAAACTGAACACAAGGCATGAATAAAATTATCCAGCTATCTCTGCATCACATGCATATTGTTAAACTATAGAAATGGTGTTATAAATTGGTTAAAAATGACTAAAATTATTGTTTATACAAAATTAATCCAAACTAACTCTGCTGATAAGATACAAAGGCAAAGTGGGTGGATCTGTCCTACTAATAAAAATAACTTAACCCTAGCTGACTCTTAACCTCAGCTCTTTCTTCTTTCAAATCGTATACTAGAGTAGCGTACAACATAGTAAAAACAATATTGACATGAGAAACTTACAGATTCGGCTTTCCCTATGATGAAAGGCTTATAACATATTTTTTAGTCATTGGAATTCTTCTTTGTTAATGCTGAAATCATATATCTAACATGAACCACAATTCCTTAAATACCAAAGCATGCACTTTCTCCTTCAAAAGTTAGCTCATGAGACTGTTGCTTGTTTGAACAACAAACTGATTAAAACTAGAAAACTAGAGTAAAATTGAAGAAGTAAATATTTTTATTACATATTATTATTTATTTTATATTATTTTTAATGAGTAAAAATTGGTTGATCCACTGGAATATTTTTAAAGAAGTCTAATTCAACACAGTGCTTATTGGGGTCATAGATTGCAAATAAAAGTCACATAAAAAATTAGTCTTTCCCTTTGAATCATATATTAGAGTAGGAAAGAACATAATACAACTGTGTCGACATGAATAACTAACTGATTCTGCTTTCCCTGTTTGAAAGGTTTATAACATATTTTCAAGTCATTGAAATTATTTCCAATGCTGAAATCATACATCAAAATAATATACAAAATATGCAACATTGTATTACATTCACAATGCATTTTGTTAACAACTTTAAAAAAATAATCAGGAAAGTAGCAGAATAGAAAGCTCAAAGCCCTTTTATCCATCACAGAAAACAAACACTAAAATAAATAGATAAACTTATAGACTGATTCATATAATTTAATAGTACCTCTGATAGTCAGAAATCTACAGAAACCAAGCAAATGCCCAATCAAGAAAAAGCCACATTAAAAATGGTAAGAAATTTCATAGTGTTTTACTTGCCTTTGCCCCATTCTTTATCCTATGTAGTGCTTCACAGGTGGAAGATGTTGGCCCAATAGCCAGTTCCCTCACTTGGGCCAGAAAGAGCAAAGTAGATCATATTTGCAAGGTTATAACCAGTGTGAGCACTGCCAAGGCACTGGTTTTTCACCCTCCTTACTTGGAGCTCAGAAGAGGAAAAAGCGGCATAATTTGGATCTTAGGCTAGAAACCATGTAAACCAGTGGCATGCATGCAAAAACTACAGGACAGAGGGGCAGTTGCAGGTCCACAGAAACCCTAAGGTAAGAGATTATTGGGAAAATAATACAATAGAACATCTAAGGCTCCAAGAAGAAGCTGAGTTGAGACTCCTTGAAACGTAAAAGGGTCTGTGAGTGACATCAGCAAGTTGTTAGATTAGAAAGCTCTAGGCCCTTATTTACCCACAGAAAGTTTAAACACGAGAGACTGACTAATACAGGTTTTTTAGGAGCTCTGGAAAGCAATCACAGTTCTACAGTGTGTATAAGAGAGAAAAGCATAAACACATGCCCAGACAGAATATATGCTCAAAAAACGTCTGAGAGGACTTTATGTGTTCATAGTACATTGATTAGTAAGTTTTCCGCTGCACAGAGCCAGTCTGCAAAAACTGGGAGATGTGGTCTCTTTTGTAAATGACCAAATTTCAACAAAAATATCATAAAGCATTGAAAGAGATACGGTAATATGGTCCACCGAAAGGAACAAAGTTAATCTTCAGAAACTGTCTTTAAAGAAATACATCAGCCTCACTAGATAAGACTTTAAAATAATTGTCTTAAATATGCTCAAAGAGCAAAAGAAGAATGTGGGGAAAAAAATTCAAGGAAGTAGAGAAACAATATATGAACATAATTAAAATATTGATAAATATAGAAGTCATAAAAAAAGAACCAAGCATAAATTATGGAGTGGGAGAAATACAATATCTGAATTGAAAATTCACTAGAGTTGTTCAACAGCAGCCTTGAACAAGCAGAGAAAAGAAACAGTGAACATGAAGAAAAGTCATCTAAAACTATTACGTCTGAAGAGCAAAAAGAAAAAAGAGTAAAGAAAAGTGAACAGAGCAGAACATAAGGGACTTACAGTAAACCAATAAACAGAGCTGTACACATTATAAGAATCCAAAAAGATAAAAGAGAGATAAAGGGGTACAGAGATTATTTGAAGAAATAATGGCTGAAAATGTTCCAAATTTGAGGAAATGCAGGAAATCTATAAACCCAAGAAGCTCAACAAATTCCAAGCAGAATAAAGAGATTCAGAAGAAGAGACATTACAATCAAATTTTTGAAAGCTAAATATAAGGAGAGAATATTGAAAGCAGCAAGAGAAAGAACACTAATCGTGTACAAGGGACCCTCAATTAACCTATCATTGAATTTTTCAGTGGAAATCTTGCAGACCAGAAAGCAGTAGGATGATATATTTAATGTGCTAAAATAAGAAAAACAAAACAAAACAAAACAAAAAAACCTGCCAACCTAGAATCTTGTATTTGGCATAAAGCTTCTTCAAAAATAGGGAGAAATTAAAACATTACCAGACAAACAAAACTGAGACAGTTAATTACAACTAGACTTACTGTGTATGAAATGCTAACAGGAGTCTTACAACTTGAAATAAAAAGATGGTAGGCAGTAACTCAAAGTCATATGAAAATATGAAATTCTCCAGTAAAAATGAACACAGGCACAAACACAAATAACAGTATTATTTTAATTTTGGTTTGTGACTTAACTTTTTATTTTCTACAGGATTTAAAAAAATGTATAAAAATAATTATAAGTATACGTAAAGGAATACCCACTATGTATAGATGTAATTTGTGAAATCAGTAACATAAAGAGAAACCGGGTGAAGCTCTAAAGCAGTAGAGTTTTTCTGTGCATTGGAGTTAACTCGGTATGTGAAAAAGCTCTGGAGATTGATGTTGGTGATAGCTGTACAATAATGAGAGTGTATTTAATCCTACAGAACTGTACACTTGAAAATTGTTAAAGTTGTAAATTTTTTGTCATATATATTTTACCACACTAAAACAAAGAAAAATTTATTTGAATTTTGCTAATTCCTGATAATATGGCTTCATAGGCAATCATACCATAAGACAACATAGTATTAAATGATGCACACACAAATTGTCTCAACAACATATCATCCAGGCTCTCACACTGGAAACTAATAGTACTGGAAATAAATCAACCATTACATAGCTCACCAGAGGAAATGCCTGGGAAAGTGATGGAGCTGTCACACTTGCTGCATGGTTGAGAGCCCTAGGCCCTCTGTCAAGATCATGCTGCTCTCCTGGATCATTTTCATGCCTGTTGCCCATGTGCCATCCCTAGTTTCAAATGGCTGAACAAATAATTAGTTTTCCCAACACACGAATGGGGTATGCAATCATTCTCTGCAACAAATTTTAATCATCGCCATTCAGCTGTGATTCTACTGTCATAAGATAGGTTGGTACCCAATGAAACAGGACAAAACTTGATAGATTCTCATGTATTAATTAGCTAATGGGAAAGTCAAAAAAAAATAGATGTTGAATTTTAAATTACATGGGATTGTCAGACTTGCAAACAATTAATGACATAAGGTTTTATATGAATTTTATATATAATTATATATATTACATATATGTAATAACTAATATACAAAATATAAGAAATATATAACATACCTTACATGTAATTTTCTTTATATATATTATATATAATTTTCTTTATATAATAGGAAATTATAGGTTTTTTAAGCCTTGAATATTCATTTAGTGGAGGCGAACAAAGTTACTATGCTTCTTAATGCCTCTTCTAAATGTCCATGTACCCTTTTAACTTAGAGGAAGGAATTGTTGATCTGGTATAGCAATGCCATCTGTCTTCGTTAATTTTCTGTTGCTAAAATAGAATACCCAAGACTGGGTAATTTGTAAAGAAAATAAGTTTAGTTGTCTTACAATTCTAGAGGCTGGGAAGTCAGAGTGTACGCTAGCAGTTTCTGGCATGGGATTTCATACCGTGTCATAACATGGTAGAAAAACAGAAAAGCAAGAGAGTGCGTGTAAAAGAGACCAAACAAGAGGATGGCCTTACTTTAACAGCCTGCTGTCTTGGTAAATAATCCAGTCACTTGAGAGCAAGAACACACTTACTCCCTCAAGAATTAACAGGATAAAACAAGAGTGGCATTAATCTCTCTCAGTGACTTAATCACATCTTAAAGATCCAACCTCCCAACGCTGCTACACAGGGAATCACATTTTTCACATACATAAAATAACCATGTATCATAGGTTGTGAATTGTGGGAGACACACTCAAACAATAGCACCATTCTTACCAGTTATAGCAAAGTTAATTAAAACCACAGTGGGATACCACAATATACCCAACAGAACAGCTAAAACAAAAATCTCTGATAATGATTACCAAGTGATTATAAAGATATAGAGCTACTGGAACTCTTATACTATGTCAGTGGGAATACAAATTGGTATAACTCTTTGGGAAGGTAGCATCTATCTATCAACAAGCTTTTAAGCCACATAAACACAATTACACAGCAAGAGAAATTTTCACACACATGTCCCAAAAGATATGTATAAATACGTAAGGTCCAAAATCTGGTCATGATGAAATACATTGAAAATTAAACTATTGCCACATATAGGAATCTCATATACACAATATTGAGACCAAGACGCCGACATAAAACAAGTGTAAACACTATTATTACATTTATGAAACTCAAAAGCAGGCTAAATAATCTATAGTTTTAGAATTCAAGAAAGGGGTTGCCTTGTGAAGGAATGGAATTTGTGACTTGGAAAGAAAAAAAGGGCCCTTGCAATGGTGTTGATTATGTCTTATTTCCTAATTTGAGCGGTATTACACAGTGTTGTAGACATTCTGATAATTCATTTAGCTATTCATTTATGATTTGCACACTGTTCTTATGTATGTTTCGATACAAATACTCGCTTAACCTATGATACATGGTTATTTTATATACCAGAAAACAGAAGAGACTAAAGTTGAAAAAATAAAAGTTACTTCTTATTCCACTAGTGCATTGACTTCAAGTCTTTTATTTTTTAATACGTAGGTTCACACATGAGTAATTACTCAGCATTGGTAGTTTTTCTAGGTTAACACAGATTATCAAAATATGTTAAGGAAATCAAGAAAATCTTGAATAGACCAATAACCATAGAAGCATGAGAAATTAAAAAAGAAACTATTAGACTCAAGATAATCTTTGTCTAAGTTTACTATTAGGTTGTCCTAACACTTAAAGAACAAGTAATTTCCATGCACTACAAAAAATCTTAGACCACAGCAAACAATTTATTTTTTAAAAAAACTTTCCATTTATTTCTTCAACAAGATTTTTTCCCTTGCAATTGTGGAATTAGTGCTTCTTTTTTATTTATTTTGGTCTCTTGTTTTCATAAATAATTACCTATACATTTGTTTCTGTTTTCCATACTGGTCATGTATTTTCTCTCATTGTTTTTACAGTTTATCTTTGCCCTCTGCAGTTCTGAAGAAACTGAGTGCTCCTTCAGTTTCCTTTGCACAAATCTGATTCTGTTCTTTGTTGCCTCCAAAGACAGATATCATTCTTCTGTAACATTTTGGTTACTTTTCAATTGTTTGTACTTTAGTTTATCCAATCTCTGTGTTTTTTATTTCTGAGTCATTTAATGCATACGCAAGGATGGAAAACAATTTTCTAAAACATTTTTTCTGGTTTCTGTATTAATTCTTGCTTTACATATGCTTTTCTTCTGAGATTTTAATTTTTCATGTCAAGTAATTACTACTGACAACCAGTTTTGCCTTAATGGTTTTGTTGTTATTTTTTCTTTACTGATCTGAGATTGTGACAAAAATCTATTGAAGTGTAGGATTTTCTAACAGACAAGTGACAAGATTGACCATTAGCCCTTGGTTCTACTGATAACTTGTTTTTTTTTTTTTTTTTTTTTTTTTAGCAGAAACCTTCTCAGCTTCACGGTTGAAGAGCAGATTGTTATGAAAAAGCTCAGGACCAAATTCCAATGAGTAGCAAGCATTCTATTAATGCAATTTTTCTAGAATGTTGGTAGATGGTTCATCATCTTTCCCCACTCTGTGGTCTTCTCACCTTGATCTGATAACATCTCTAGAGCCTCTCTCTCTCTCTCTCTCTCTCTCTCTCTCTCTCTCTCTCTCTCACACACACACACACACACACACACGCACACACACACTTGTGAGCATGCACACACTACTACTGTCTCTATTTCCACTATTGTAACACCTACAGTGCTTTTGGGACTATATCTCTCTTTCCTGGGACATAATGCATTACTGTAAGTTCTTCCTACCTTTCTTCCATTTTCAGAGGGATCAGAAAAAGTAATCACCAAATAAATACAGATGCAGAGGTATTGATTGAAGAAAGGTGCCCATGTATGACTGCTTAATTTTCTGAGTGATACAAATCTTGGATCTTTCAGTCAGGGGGAAGAAGCATAGAGTCTCTCTACATTACTTAAGGCCATAGGTTTTCTTTACTTCCGTTTGTGAATTTCAATTTAGCAATGTAGAGTCTTCCCAGAAACTAATAATAGGTTGACTGAAAGTGTCAGTTTTGAATATTATCATAAAATGTCATCTTTCTCTGGGCGCTTACAGCCATTTTAAGCTAAATCAAGCACTGTTAAGCTGGTAGAACTTAAAAAAAAATACTTATTTCTGACATCTTAAACTATGATAAAAAAACATTCCATCAGCATAATTTTGAGAAAAATTCAATCTTCCTTTAATGTTTACTCACAACCAAAAGCTATTCCCGAACATCTGTGTAATATTACTTTGACACAGATGGTAAAATAGTTATTAATAAAATAGCACATGTAAATATTTGGATCCATTTCAGTAGAACTGAGAAAGCCACAAAATCATCTTACGAAGTAAATTTTCATTGCTGACTCAATGTGCATTTTACTTTGCACCCAAAAGTGCTGCAATTTTCTTTGGTAGTTTTGAAATAACAAGCAACGTTTATTTTCAAGCCCCTTCAATGTAGTGTGGAAATGAGTACGTTTTTATTTCATAGCAGGCCAGGATCCACATTTATCTCTCAGAATTGTACACAGGTTGGTATACTGCTTTGAACTGACAAGGTCTAGTCTCCTAAATACAATTTAACTTACCTTTTCAAAGAATAAAAAAATGAAAAAAGAAGAGACATAAAAAAATCTTGAGAAAGTTTTTCAAAAACACAACACATACTGAATTTTTACAAGTCTTGATGTCTTATAAATCAATGTAGAATAAGTCGTTCCTACAGGCTTCCAAATGTTTCCCCCAATTTTTTAATGTCAATTGTTTCATACAACTCTTTTATAATTTTTGTCATTTTTCATTTTTCTTGCACCAGTTTCATTTTAACAATTTGGAAGTTGATCTTCTTGTCCCTTGGACCATAAAACAGGTTTGTTACTGTGTGTTCAGGAAGCCAAGGCTACTATGAAAAGACCTGGACTAGGAGATGGAAAACCTAGACTGAGTGTTACACTTGTATCACATGAGTTTTACCAGTGCTGTATGGTCAACTGTCACCTGTCTGTATGGTCAGGCTGATGTCAATCTCTAAACAATAACTGGTCTGCATCATGAGGATTTATGGAGATTGGGAGAAAGTATGAAAAATGTTATAGAAATGAGGTAATTTGTTGTTTGTAGAATGAGGATAAATAAGAATAAAAATATAAATCTGTATATTTTCTATCTTCTTTTTATCATTTTTTCTAGCAATTAATTTTTAGTAATTTTACAAAAACATTCAATCTGCAATGCATAAAAAATAAACTGACTCAACTCACAGAGAGTCTGAGAAATACTGAGCTCTAAGACATCCAGAGAGCCAGTTAATGTCTCACAACCTGAATTTCTTTATCTGTAAAAATATGAATAATGAACTCCACTCTGCATTTTTTACAGAGTATGTGAAAACTAAACACAATTATGTGTTCATAAGCTGTCAATAAATATAAGGTCTCATATAAATATATAGTCATCATGTATTAAGTAATAATTATTTGTGAAGTAGCATGGTGTCTCAGCTAAAAGAAGCCTGGCATATATTAGATACTAAAGGTTTTTTGACTTTATAAATAAATACAAAAGTAGAAATTTTGTCAATGGGTACAATTGTATACAAAATAACTGTCTCATGGAGCAGCATATGATTTAAATGCAAGTCACATCATCTGTTAATAGCAAACTTTCTTCCTCTATAAAACAAGGATAATTATCACTACTAATTTCAGGTTGAGGCAAGGAACAAATAATACAGTAAAGTATTTAGTGGTTAGTACTTGGTACATGAAAAGTATTCAGTAAGTATTAGTCATATCTTTAAGTTCTTTATGCTAAGAAAACTACTGAATTCTTTATATGCAATGTCTTAGTTAATTCTTATAAAAATTTAACCAGATAACTATGATAATCTCCATTTTAAAATAAGGAAACTAAGACTCAATGTCAGCAACTTCCACAGTCCTACACAGCTACTTTAAATCCATGTCTGTCTATAAAAAAGTCTGGTCAAGTTTCCCACAGAATACCACCTCCTGAAAGTCTTCCAAGTCATGAGAATAAATTTCACAGTCTACATTTTAGAAGCTTTCTCATTTTTATTTATAAACTATGAAGACTTCCTGCATAGACACAGAATCAACAGATTGCCTGAAACATAGAAAAAGGGGCCCACTTACCAGTTTGAATTGTTGGGTTCTTCATGCTGGTGGTGGCCACTTTTGGTGCTCTGCTCTGAGCTTCTTCTCATAACCCTATTTCCACGCTGCCAAAAAATAGGAAATGAAAAGAAAAATGACACTCGCTTGCTTCAAGAAGGATTTTAATATATTAATGGCCATACCGGTAATAATTAACATATATAGTATTTGTTTTATAAATGTTTGAAAGAAACACAATAGGGATTAATTCACTTCACGTGTTTGTGATTTTTCCATTTTGAAGGTAAGTATATTGTTACGTTTAATTGGAATTCATAGAACATAACAATCTATTAAACTTAATCATTAAATTATCTTCTCTTTTATTAAATAGATGAATAAAAGAAACTCATGTTTAAAGCCATTCATATATCTGAAGATCTGTGTACTGAAACTCCAGAAGGCAAAATGGTATTTTGTTATAAAGCAATGAGGAGAAAACAGACCGGAAGGAGAAAAGGCTTGCTGTGTCAATAAACCTTCCATTTCAAAGGTTAAAATTTGACAATGTGGTCAGCATGCAAGTCAAAGATTATTCCTTGTGGTTTCAGTATTTAATATATTGGAAAAGTCAAAAATAGTGATGATTAATTTATAAAGGAAAATTTAAACGCAATCAGTTAAAAACTGTAATCTGCTTTTGGAATTGTAAAATTGTAAAAGGAAATGAGATATTCTTTTCAGGATTAGAATATGACGTTTCCATTTTCTTGATCAATCATTTGCTTCTTACCCTATACCACACCAACTCCCTTCTGTGACCCACAGAAAGAGAGAAAGATAAGTTGGCAGAAAATAGTAGAAACAATTCTAAGATAATTTTCATTCACTCAAAAGAACTATATGAGAAAAAAATGCTTTCTGAAAATTAATACAATGTCAATCATTTTCCTTTAAACTTCATATTTACATATCAGATTTCCTCCATGACACTGCCACTTTTGTGACCAATGATAATGGCAATAATTATGTATTGTTTACACTGTATCAGGAACTGTTCTTAGCATTTTGGGGTATGATCTAATTTAATATTTACAACAACCCTGGAAGGCAGGTGTTATTAATATCCCTACTTTTAACAATGAGAAAAATGAAGTGCAGTTTAAGTGAACTATTCAAGATCCGCAGCTAGTAAAAAAACAGAGTAGGATTTGAACTTTTTCAGAACCCATTCTGATTTTATTTTATTTTATTCATTTTTTATTATACTTTAAGTTCTAGGGTACATGTGCAAAACATGCAGGTTTGTTACATATGTATACATGTGCCATGTTGGTGTGCTGCACCCATTAACTCATCATTTACATTAGGTATATTTCCTAATGCTATCCCTCCCCCGCCCCCCACCCCACTATAGGCCCTGGTGTGTGATGTTCCCCTTCTTGTGTCCAAGTGTTCTCATTGTTCAATTCCCACCTATGAGTGAGAACACGTGGTGTTTGGTTGTCTGTTCTTGTGACAGTTTGCTGAGAATGATGGTTTCCAGCTGCATCCATGTCCCTACAAAGGGAATGAACTCATCTTTTTTATGGCTGCATAGTATTCCATGGTGTATATGTGCCACATTTTCTTAATCCAGTCTGTCATTGATGGACATTTGGGTTGGTTCCAAGTCTTTGATATTATGAATAGTGCCACAATAAACATACATATGCATGTGTCTTTCTAGCAGCATGGTTTATAATCCTTTGGGTATATCCCCAGTAATGGGATGGCTGGGTCAAATGGTATTTCTAGTTCTAGATCCTTGAGAAATCGCCACACTGTCTTTCACAATGGTTGAACTAGTTTACAGTCCCACCAACAGTGTAAAAGTATTCCTATTTCTCCACATCCTCTACAGCACCTGTTGTTTCCTGACTTTTCAATGATCGCCATTCTAACTGGTATGAGATGGTATCTCACTGTGGTTTTGATTTGCATTTCTCTGATGGCGAGTGATGATGAGCATTTTTTCATGTGTCTGTTGGCTGCATAAATGTCTCCTTTTGAGAAATGTCTGTTCATATCCTTCACCCACTTTTTCATGTTTTTTTTCTTCTTGTAAATTTGTTTGAGTTCTTTGTAGGTTCTGGATATTAGCCCTTTGTCAGATGAGTAGATTGCAAACATGTTCTTCCATTCTGTAGGTTGCCTGTTCACTCTGATGGTAGTTTCTTTTGCTGTGCAGAAGCTCTTTAGTTTAATTAGATCCCATTTGTCAATTTTGACTTTTGTTGCCATTGCTTTTGGTGTTTTAGACATGAAGTCCTTGCCTGTTCCTATGTCCTGAATGGTATTGCCTAGGTTTTCTTCTAGGGTTTTTATGGTTTTTGGTCTAACATTTAAGTCTCTAATCCATCTTGAATTAATTTTTGTATAAGGTGTAAGGAAGGGATCCAGTTTCAGCTTTCTACATATGGCTAGCCAGTTTTCACAGCACCATTTATTAAATAGGGAATCCTTTCCCCATTTCTTGTTTTTGTCAGGTTTGTCAAAGATCAGATGGTTATAGATGTGTAGTGTTATTTCTGAGGACTCTGTTCTGTTCCATTGGTCTATATCTCTGTTTTGGTACCAGTACCATGCTGTTTTGGTTACTATAGCCTTGTAGTATAGTTTGAAGTCAGGTAGCGTGATGCCTCCAGCTTTGTTCTTTTGACTTAGGACTGTCTTGGCAATGTGGGCTCTTTTTTGGTTCCATATAAACTTTAAAGTAGTTTTTTCCAATTCTGCGAAGAAAGTCATTGGTAGCTTAATGGGGATGGCATTGAAACTATAAATTACCTTGGGCAGTGTGGCCATTTTCACGATAGTGATTCTTCCTATCCTTGAGCACGGAATGCAGAATCCATTCTCTTAATCTTCAAGGTATTCTACTACCTTTCAAACTTGACCCAAATTGGAACTCTTCATTTTCCTCATATACCTTCTTAAGTCTTCCCCCATTTTCTAGGAAACTGAAACATTTGCCTTGTATTCAATCCAGAAATGTAGGCATCTCCTTGATACCCTTCTTTTCCATGTGATTTTACAAGCTAATTATCACTAAAATCCATATAGTTCACTCCAATACTCCAATTGAAGCCACCATCATGTAACCCTTAGAATATAGCAAGAGCTTTCCACCTATTCTCACTGATCCCACTCTTGACACCTTCTACCATACATTAATTACAGAATTCAGAGCATAAATCATCATTTTACTTCTTCAGGTAAAATTCTTCAATGGCTTTTTAGTGCACATGGAATAAAATGCAAGCATCTATCGTGGCCTACAACTTATGACATGAGGTGGCTGCAGCCGATCTCTCAAATATTACCATAGATAGTCATTTTCCATTTTGCCAACAACTCATTCTCTAATAAGCCATGGTCTTCAGCAACTAAGGACTTTGGAAATCAACCCTGGAAGGCTCTGAGACTGGATACTTTTCATCCTACAGGTCTCAGTTCAAAAGTCACTTTCTCAAAGAGGTTTTCCCTGACACCCAAGGAGTCCTTCCTTCCATCATAACCTACAGTCATGTTTTAATTTATTTGTTTAATTTTCTATTATCTCTCTCCTCCTCACTGAAGAAACCAGTAGCTGTCAAATAGCCCTGAAGTAAGCTTGTAAAATGAGGCATCAGAATGATTATTTCAGGACATATATATTGGTTTTATTTATACAAAACAACATTTATATGTGATTTTAACTAGTAGCATTTTTTTTTTCTATCTGAATCATTCTGCTAAAACATATGCAGCCCTCTAAGCTTTGTTTCTGATTTTTTTTCCTTGGTTTGATTTAAAGCATTACTTCTCAATCTTAAAGCAAATATGAGTTACATGGAGATTTATATGCACATTCATCAAACTGCATATTTTTCATTAAGTGAGTCTAGGGTAGGACTGCAGAATCTGTATCCATCACATAGGTTACTCTGGTGGTGTTGATCTACTCACCACACTTTGAGTAACAAGAATTCAGAAGATAGATCACAGTTTTAGATGGTTTCAGAAAGATTCTTGAATGTTTCCTATTGTATATTTCTGTGTGTTTGTGTAGGTTTTCCATGTGCAAAAATATTATTATAACAATAAGTTTTTTAAACGTACATTTTCTTCTTCAGACAAACACCATTTCTGTGAGATCAACAATACATCATTAAGTAGTTAACAAATCATACATACTTCTTCTCTTATTTACTTTGTAATTTGTCAGTAATTCTGAATAAAGATTGTCCTTGCCTTGAAAATAAGTGTGCATCCTGATGTCGCATAATGCAGATACCTTTAAATTTAACAACACATATAATATATAAAATACTGGATTTTTGTAATTGGCCAATATTTGAGATAACTTCTGCATTTTTCTGTGCTTTGTTCTATATTTCTGATTCCTTTCACAGTATACATTTTAGCTTTCATTTATGAAGTCCTACAATACAGTGTGCTAAATATGTATGTTCATATACTTTTATGTACTTATGTTATTTCATTTAATTGATAAATTGATGGAATTAAAGTTAGTGGTAGTTATTATTTTGGGCTCTTACTAATGGCAACGCACTGTATTATTGCTTTGTATATATTAATTATCATTACAAAAATAAACTATTAATACTTAGAGACAGAATTTTGGGATGGAGGAATTATTTCAAGCATATATGTTTTATAAGTGGCAAAAATGATATTAAATTCAGGTATGCTCAGTCTTGTTTTTATAATCACGGGAAATCTATTTTTTTAAAAAAATCATATCTCTGCTAGAAGATATTTTAGGTAGCCAATTATATTACAAAAGAGAACATAGGTACTAGCTCTGTATTATATACTTTATAAAAGGAAAATATGCCAAAATAAGAAGTGTTTGTGAAAGCATAGGAAATGTCATTATAAATGTTACAGAATATTGATTCTAGTCCTTATTTCCAAAACTTAGCAAAAGATCATTTTATTGCTAAATATTACTGCCAAAGATCTTTCTGAAAGCATAGGTTTTAATCAATGTTGAAAGAATGAAATGAAATAAGTAGATGTTTAATAATGGCCGACCCATGTAAAAAACAAATGCTTATGTCTGACATATTTTTTCATTTAAGAATGATAGACCCAGGTGACAAGAATATGCTTATTTCTTACTTGTCTTTTCAGCAAAATTTCCAAACAACAATGTATTTCAGGAACATTTCTCCAGTTCCTTTAAAGAACACTCATTGGTCCTATCTGTAATGACTATTTCTCCCATATGAGTACCATACTGAAGAATGTCTTAACTACTAGACCCATGTCATCTGTGTGTGTGTGTGTGTGTGTGTGTGTATATATGTACACACACACACACACACACTTTGAGAAAAACTTAGAGTTACTTCCTAAGCAAAATTTCAACAACCATAATAAATTGCTAATATTTGTTTTGATAGATTATTTAATGCTATGATTTCTGTGAGGTTCATTTACATTTACAAAGAGTTGCTATTTTAATCATTGTAGGTCAATAATGGTTTCACTTAGATTCAATTACCAAAACAAGAACTTTTAACAACACAGGAAAGATAAGGTATTTGCCCAGTAAGTTAGTATGGCTCCTTTCTGAGAGAGGTTTAATAAGAGCTGGCCAGTTTATTTTCTTCATTATTTCTGAGACCCACCTTATGATTTTCTTTGCCCATATGTTCAAATGCTATCTTCAGTAATTTCTCTGAAAGGGAACACTTAGGTGCCTTTATAATATAAAGCATCTTGACTCTGATTATATTTGAAAGCCAGTTATTCGAAGAAATTTATTCTTTTTCAAGAGCAGATGGGAACAGGCTCAAGGAATCCATGGCAGAAGACACAAACATGGGAGTAAAATGACAATAGTTTAGGTAAATTTCTGATAGGAATAAAGAGAAAAATAAATTGTAGACTGAAGTGTTTGTTGGAAGGGAAAATAAGATTAAAAATTAAAGGGGGAAACTATTGCCAGGAGGAAGAATTCAATAACTGTAATATCCTTGGATTAATGTCTTACTGGAATAACTTACCACTTCACCTCGCAACTGGCTTCTCAGATTTCAGTCTCTTTCTTGTTCAGGTCTACTCCTAAAATGCTTCCAGGCTTTCTATCCAATTTTCTTACTTTATTTTACTTTTAATTTTTTATGTTAGTGTCCTATCTGTCCTTTTAGGCCTTGATTCCCTTTCATAACTTACAACTTTATAGAAGGTTAATTGACTTTCCTGAAGAAACAAAAGGCATTGCTACTTCTCTATTTCTATGACTCCTATCACCTCTTGTCCCTTACTGCAACAATTTCTTAACTAAGTCATCTGCCTCAACAACAGCCCTGCCTCCTTTTCATACATCAATTTTGTTCCCAATTTCACCAAATTAAATTCTCTAAACCCGAGCTATAATATTTTCAACTCATTATCAAAACATTTCTCAAGCTCCTCTGTGTAATACAGGATTGGAGAATGGGTATGGAGCCCCATTTCTAACTCCAAAGCCTGGGCTCAAAGTCTTTAAATGTTTTTGATTTACCTTTTTGGACTCATTTCCTATGTGCAAATTCATAATGCAAAAGTGTATTGCAAATAGTTAAGATCTTCAGAACTGACTAAATTCATGCTCAGAAAAAAATATGCAAAATAATTATTAATATCCATATTTTGTAATTAGACAATTGAAACATGGAGATGTTATGGCTACTCTAAGCCTTCAGTTAACCTAATAAATAGTAGGAACCAGGGCTTCTACCTCTGCAGCCTATACCCGCCAAAATTTATTTGTCCTCTAATTTGCATGATTAGTCACTTCCTTAAATACTTTATTTTCCTTTCTCTGAAGACAGATTTGTGCATATTTATATTCAGAGGAACATTGCTTTCAGTCTCTTTATTTTCAAGTATTTATCACCTTCCAAGATCTAGATCAAATACTAACTCCCTCTGTTACTGTCAACTGGAAATGCTCTCTCCCTCCTCTGTATAAGTTTTTACTGAATTTCTCTTACAGCAGTTCTATCTTCTGCCATTTTTTAAGTTACTTGTGTACGAACTACTTCTCTTGTTTATATATAAGCTTTTTATTGGGCTGAGAATGTTGGCCCATCAGAGGTTATGAGGCTCAGTTAGACACATTTTTAAGAAAGATTTTTCTACCTAGCCCATGTTGCTCTGTTCCAAGATAACTTTATCACCTGGTGGTAGTTATCTAAATTGCAGGCACATTGTATAAGAAGAATTAAACAGTCTCAAATACTAAATTTGCATTTCAAAGCCTAAAAGGTGGAAGGCATTGGAATCTCATTTCAGCTATACTAGTTCAGGATGGGTAGATTCATTTAATGTAAAACAACTTTTGTTAGAATTAAGATTGTTTCTCCTTAAGTGTATTGTCATCATTTGTCTAGATCTTCACTACCATTGAAAATCTTGCTGATATTCCTATCTCCAAAGCAATGGACTATCTGCTGATAAAGTGTTTATTTTGTGTACTGCAGGCATTTTGGAAATAGCTCTCGGATCAAACTAATAGAGTTCCAGTATAAATAAAGAACTTAAGACATTGCAGGTGGCACTCAGCAAGACATTGGTGTGACAGCTAGAGATGCGGTGTGACCCTCTGTAACTGATGTTTTGTATTGAGTGCAAGGTCTAATAAAATGAGTTCCATCATGGAACTTGTGTGCTGATTGAAATCTATATTAAACCTAAATATGAGGTTTAACTGCTGCTTTAGTGACAGGAAAAAAAAATGATAAAAACCGAACTGTAACTAGGATGGTAACTTGAGTCACATTCAGGCCTTAAAATAACTGTTAAATATGTACTTTCTGTTGTAATCAAAGTGAGAAGTGAAATAATATTTGTATTATATATGTTGTCTCTAGGTATATGAACATCTAGGTCATGGCATTACTTCAGATATACTGAAACATGATTTACTTTATTTATTCTAAAACTTATGGCACACTTTACAGTTTGATTCATTTTCTAACATTTTCAAAGCTGTAGTTCATTAAATTACACTTGTTTCATATAAGCCACCCAGAATATCCACTGTTAACCTAAAAAGATTGGGAGGAAAATGGTTATTTTAAATACATTCTATTTCCTTCATGTAGATCGATGAAGATGGCTTCCTAAAGAACTACATTTTCTCACTGTTGCAGGAAAAGCTTTAGATTATGGTAACTTAAGTAGAGAGAAAGAAATACTACCTCAATACAACAGGCTAAGCTTTATCTACAGCCTGGGCATTTAATTAGGGGTTCTAGTGTCAACAATAGCTTCCAGTAGCAAGGTCTTTTTTAAAGTAACCTTCACCTGAATGAGGTGAGTAAGAATTGCTGATGAGGTTAGATTATCATCCATTGGGAATAGGCTGATGACTCAGATAATTACACAATCTTCAAGTCATAAGTGATTCAGGTTGTCCAGTCTATCTCCCACTCAATGTGGGGTATACCAGCTTTTGTTGACAAGGAGGGCCCATAATGTGGTTCTCTTGGCACCAAGAATGGAGCTTGAAACAGCAGCTCCAACTGTTGGACAAATCTGTTTATACAGAGTGGAAGGCTTGTACCTGTCATACATCGGTCCAAGTTTTGCCCTCTAGAGCTATTCAAAATACACAGAATCCCAGTTTCATGAGGCAGCTCTTCAAGTAATTGAAGGAAGTTATCACTGCCATGAAGGGATATAGAGCATCTTTCAGACTCAACATTACCACTTTCTTGTATACAAAATGACAGCCACATTTCTCACATGGCATGTTTGTAGACACTTCACTATTCTGGTCACCCTCTTTTGGATTTACTTCAATTTGTCAATGACTCCTTTTAAAATATATTGAACACTGTGTGACATTTCTGGAGCTACTAGCAAACATGGAACACCATGAGAATAATAGTAAATTTATCTGGCTTGTGACTAGTGACAAGGTCTAAACTTAAATAAAATTTGTATTTCTCAAAAGTGGTCAGAGAAGGAACTATTACAATATTAATGGATTGAAAATTCAACTCTAAGTCTGCTGGTGTTACAAAGTAGTGTCAGAGAGAGACATCGTCTACAGGGTGTAGTGAGCAACCTACAGACAACACTTCAATCAATTGTCTGTTAAGTCTCCAAAATATTGAACTCTTTGAGAGGGATGGAAAGAATATCTGTTAGAGAAAGGACATCTAGGTCATGACTCTCCCCTCAAACAGCTCAGTAAACTTAGACAAGTAACTAATGCCTGTGGTTCTCAGTTTCTCCATTATCAAGTGAAAGCATTGACTAAATCATCCCTAAGATTCCATGTAAGCCATAATATTTCCTGGTAAGGGATTTCAATGATTCCCAGCTTCTTATTTGTCAGAAATCATTCTAAAATCCTGTCTTTGATTACAATTTAGACCAAATTTAAATAGTTTTATCTTCAATAAAAATCTGAGAAAAGTGCTTCTCCAGTTCCTCCAGTCTTCCTACTTACTGGTTCATTGGCTGATTCACTCAGCAATTTACTTTGTTACATACTATGAGCACAGCACAGTGCATGGCACTCTGGATGATACAAAGTAATATCCACCACAGCTCTTTCTCTTGAAGAACTTACAGTCTAGTTATGCAGATATACCTATACTATAACCTAGCTAGACTATAATATGCTACAATTTAAAGTGTAAAAGTATGAGTATCAAGTAAACGATAATGACAATAAATAATAGTGGAATCAGATGAGAGAAAGCGCATTACAGCCTGAAGAGATGAAAAATACTTCGTGAAGGATATATAAGGAGACAGTAGAAGTTGATGAAGTAGGATTTTGAGCGCTGAGAGAAGGAATTATTTGGGTCCTGATAAGATAAAGCATATTTTTTGATAAGGAGTCTTCCATTGCTCTAGAAATTATGTAGCCACAGCATGAAACAACCCTGAAACATGGTTGCTGAAACCAACCTCTTGTATACCTTTCCACCCTGCTTAGTTAGCATTGATACAACCATCAGTCATTTGACACTCCTGTGGGGCCTGTGCAGCTCTGTAACTATTAGGAGACTTAAGAACAAGAGGGGATATTTACTTTTGGGTTCTAAAATATACTCAGAAGATGTAAGTGGGAAAAAAAATCTTGTTGGCAACTGGCTTTGGAGGAGGTGACTCTGAGCTGTGTGACTGCTAAATCACTGTTCTTATTCTTGGTGTTTCTACTGACTGGTATGGTAGAGGTTACTTTAATTATGGAGCCAGGTGACACAGCTCGAATGACTAACTTTTTGGTAGGAGAAAAGGCACACACTTTCAGAATTAATTTCAATTAGTCTGAAAATACATCAATTTAGTATGGATGAGGAGAGCTGAGGATATCCGTCCAATGCTGATTTGAAATCCAGCACATCCAGACTATTGAGTGTTGTTTACCTCTTCTAATAATCTGCTTGAGGGTAACATTAGCTGTTGTTTGGCCTAATCATTTTCTTGAAGATAACAGGCACAGCAATGACAGTTGAAAGATTCTGTGTGGCAATTTCTTACACACAAGAAAAGTAAATGTAGGTAGTTATGTTTGGCAATTTATGTGTTACAAATGAGTGATAGAAAGTAATAGGTGGTCAGTAAATATTTACTAAGTAATTGAAGTCTGACAAAAAACTCTGTGTTATTTAAAGAAAATAAACATTTATTCCAATCAAGAAATTGTCTCCTGGAAATTTTCCCCGGTGCCTTATCTTTCCCAAAGAAAGTACATATACTTACGTATGTTCATGTGCATATGCACATGTGTGTGCATGCATGTATGGGATGTGTATGTATTGTTTTTCTATTGCTCAGATTTCCTTTTAAAAAGGTATTCCTCATGTACAGGAGACATCTAGTTCTGTTATACTGAATACTGCTCTCATTCTATGAGGCCTCCAAACAAATGAAACTTTAATGTAAAAAAAATATTGGGTTGACCCTCCTTCAACTCATGTAACACAACCTCATGTTCTTTTAAGACATGTTCTTTTAAACAAAAACAAAAAGAAAATCAAAAAACAAAAAAAAATACTAAATGGAATTTAAAAAACAATAATAAAATAGTCATATAAACTCACAATCTATGACTGGGGATAGAGTTTATAGGACATACAGCCAGACTCTCTTTTGCAGGATGCTTGCAGTCCTTCCATTAAGGGTGCTGAGTTATTTGAGACAAAGAGAGAAAACATTCAAGAGGCTGAGTGCCAAGCAGAGATGGCAGGAGCAGTTCCAGAGGAGGATGGCCTCAAGGTAGAGTGAAAGAAGGTATGGAGTCAAAACTATATCCCCTATATAGAGTAAACCATAGAGAGAAAAAGTGGAGCTCTGCTTTGGATGGAAGCAAACCCATATAAAGTTAAAGTTACTCACTAATCTAACAGACAATCTTGTAGAGACAGACATTGGTCCCCATGGTGCAGGAAACTAGCTTCTTTTCATCCTCTGTACCTCTCCAATAGCAGGTGGTCTTCTAAGAGTTTATAGAACACTGAAATCTTTTGATAAATATTCTTTTAGTATGCTTTTCTCACCACTGTGATTTGGGGAATGCATTAAAGAACAAATTGATATTTTCAATTTCTTCTCACCAGGTATTTCTGGAATGCAGGTAAGGTGATTTCGCATAAGCCAATCCTACTGGAATAAGCCTGATATTATCATTTTAGAAACAACTAGATAGAGTTTGGGTCATATGCATAATAACTTTTATGCCAAAATTTTTAAGGAAATTTATCTAAAAACTATTGAAAGTCACATTTATAAGAGTCAATTAATTATAATCAATCCTCCCATGAAACATCCTCTACTTCTTCTCAACTCACATGAAATGTGTTGGAAATGTCAAATTTCCCAATGAAAGGTTGAATAAAGTGTACACAAATACCCATAATATACCCAAAAGAAATACTAACACAAACAGCAGCATAAATCTTTATCTTTTCTGCACTGTGATACTTTAGACCTGAGAATGCTGCTAGCTATATTCAGACTTGATCCTAATTTATTGCTGATATGACATAAATGTTAAATACAGCTGCATCCATTAACCCAAACTCATTAATTAGAAAGTAAAATTACGGAATATTTTTTCAGCTTAATTTGCCAAGATGCTCTCAGTCAACACAGGTTAGGTGTTTGATGAGGCTTCCCAGCTTTTAATATGACTCATAACGGATAGATCAAAAGCCAAACAAAACAGAGAAAACAATTAGCTATTTAGCCTATTTAAAAGTATACACACATGTATACTCTGAAAAGCATGCTTTTAAAGTATAGCCCTGCTGACATCTATTTTGAATATATACACATTCTTTCTTGCCAAACCAAATGATAGTCATTTCACTAGGATAAAAACATTTCTTCCACTTTCCCCATGGAGGTGATTTTGAGTAGCAAAAAAGCTACATGAGTCATAGGATAAGAATTTCAAGTGCTAAAAATTAACGTGAATTCTTAAAGTTTCTGTGCTTGTTAATGTTTGGCAAATAATTGGGAGTGCCTGCAGAACTCTGAAAAGACATTAAGAAAAAAATTTAAAGAGATGTAATGAAATCCCACATAAATAGGGAAACTTACTAAATACTTTAGCAAAGAAACACTGACGCAAGGAACTGAAATCTGTTACCTTACTAATTAAATAATATAAATAGATCCAACTTCTTCACAGAATCATCCAAAGTGAGTTATCCTAAGACCATTAAGGCAAGATAATATAGAATAGTGGTTAAAACACCAACTCTAGAATGAAACCTTCAGTTAAGATCTTAGCACTGCCATTAATTGTTTATATATTAAGCAGGTTATTTGACTTATCTAAGCCCACCTTTTCTCATTTGCAAAATAAGGAAAACAGCAGCACATATTTCATGTACTTGTGAGAATCAAAGGAGATTTTTTGTGTCCTTGGAACATAATGAGTCATATATGTAGTTATTTTTAATTTTGCAAATATCATTATTATTAAGTAGTATCTCCAAGTATAAAACCTCAATGAAAGATTTTTCTAGAAATAATTTGATCAGCGCTATCTTAACATGATGATCCTTGTTGTACTAAATCACAGTTCAAAGTTAAATTGTAATGTTGCTTGAGTTAATCATATTACTTGCTGTCATTGAATTGTGTGGTGGTGAATCAGGCTGGATAAATATTGCTCTATAAATGTTTGACCAATAAACAAATACCTTACATTTTGTCCAGCGTTTTGAAATTTACACAATGTTTTGAAATAAATTATTTTTATTTGTTTAGCCAATGCTATCGAGACCGAGGCTTCAAGAACTGAAAAGATGTTTAAAGGAAGCAAAAAAAGCTTATATTCTAATGATGCATATAGGGTAGAGGTGGGGAATTCCTCTACCCACTTCTCTACCTTCTGGCATAAATCATCAGTTTCCAGAATACTGACTGAGCAATATTTATAAATGATCGTGATATCATACTTTAAAATGTCACACTTCAGGGAGGTAATATAGCTTTTCTTCTACAATTCCCTCTTTTTTAAACATTTTTATTTTATTTATTTATTTTCTTTTTTTGGGGACAGAGTTTTGCTCCATCGCCCAGGCTGGAGTGTAGTGGCCTGATCTCTTCACTGCAACCTCCATCTCTGGGTTTCAAGAGATTCTCCTGCCTCAGTCTTCTGAGTAGCTGGGACTACAGGCATGGACCACCATGCCTGACTAATTTTTGTATTTTCAGTAGATACGGGTTTTCGCCATCTTGGCTGGCTAGTCTCGAACTCCTGACCTCAAAGTGATCCACCTGCCTCAGCCTCTTGAAGCATTGGGATTACAGGTGTAAGCCACTGCGTCCAGCCCATCACTTTCCTTTTAATATTGTGGCTAAGTTAAGAAAGGGCTTGTTCTTTGAGGATAGGCCTGAACTTTTGTTCTCTTGTCTGTTCTCGTATTTTGTTGCGACTTTCTAAGTCCGTTAGCCACCTGCTAAAGCTAAGGTTTAGGAAGATAAGGAGGCCAGGCGCGGTGGCTCACGCCTGTAACCCCAGCACTTTGGGAGGCTGAGGCGGGCGGATTACGAGGTCAGGAGATGGAGACCATCCCAGCCAACATGGTGAAACCCCATCTCTACTAAAAAAAAAAAAAAAAGTAGCTGAGTGTGGTGGTGAGGGCCTGTAATTCTAGCTACTCAGGAGGTTGAGGCAGGAGAATCATTTGAACCAGGGAGTTGGAGGTTGTAGTTAGCCGAGATTGCGCCACTGCACTCCAGCCTGGCAACAGAGCGAGACTCCATCTCAAAAAAAAAAAAAAAAAAAAAAGTAAGATAAGGAAAGGCATATAGGTATGATTTATGTAATAAATAAAGCTTATAATTCCAATTAGCAGATCAATATTTATATAAATGGCTGTAGCTCTGCAATGAAAGGTTGAGAAATGGATACATATTTATATAAATAAAAATCGTCAGCAATTTAAATAATAATTTACATTTACTTAGTTTTCCCAAGCATTCAACTTAATTTTAGTAATCAGTTTTCTTTATTTTTCCATACACATTTCATTATCATTAATTTATAGAAAGTTTAAGTGAACTATGTAATTTCAGTAATGAGAAAAGCTAGCATCTAAAGGTTTTTGGGCAGAGAGCCTCTTGGTGACAGCAGAAATGCTTCTCTGTGTTAGAGTGACTCCAGCTGGGAGTACACAAGTGTGTTTCACATAGGAAATGGAAACTTGACTATTTTGGTGATTATGTTAGAGGGTTATCAGGTCACCCATTGAGAGGGTTCCTCTTGTACATGGGCCCCAAATTAACAATAAATTGAAACCTGCTTTTACTACTTAATATTGTCCTTTGTGTATTTAGCTCTCTGAAGAATGCCCAAAATAGGAAGGATAACTGGCCCATTATGTTTGGCCACTCATGTATTGACCAAATTCCACCCACACTCGTATAATTTACAAATAAATCTGACCTTTTGTAAGATAATGAATGAAAATAAAATCAAAGAGCAAGAAAGTGCTGAATTCAGTCTTGGCATAAAATCAGTCAGCAAAGTCCCAGGTTAGTAAAAAGGTATATGGTGTGAGCTGCTTTCAAATCCTTCCCCAGTAAGGTGGTTAAAATTTCTAGGTAGGGTTAGGGGAGCAGGCCCAATGGAACAAGTAAACTTCAAGTCCCAATATAACCTTGTGGGAAAGGCAAGCTTATATTGCAGGAGTTTAACAAAATAAAATGTACTCAGGCTTAGAAATATTGAGTAAGTGGTTCTCAAATGTAGTCTTTAGACTGCTCCTTACTAGCTGTACAAGAATCAGCTCAAGTGTTTGTTAAAAAGCAAATTTTCCAATCTCTAACCCAAAGAGAGTCTGATTGAGTAAACTTAGGTGAACTAGGAATGTGCATTTTAAAAGCTTCCCAGATAAATCTCATAGAGAGGGAGGTTTGTGAGCAACTTGGTTAAACAATTTGCACAGAGTCATAAATGCAGTGAGTGCTAATGCCAGAACTAGAAGCAATTGTGCTCAGGGTTCCCTCACTACAGATTTCCTAAAGGTAACCTTGAATTAATTTAGTTTACTTATGTATAAAACAATAGAAACATAAACTCAGATTATGTGAGGTGTCCTACCCAATGGCCAATATAAACCTATATCTTAAAGATCAACATTTTAATAGTTTTGGCAAGGGTGGAGAGAAATAACATTTTCACATAATACTGGGATTATATAAATTAGTTTAACCTTTCTAAAGGGTAGTTTTTCATAATCTATCAAAACTACTAGGTTATTGTACATAATTTATCATCCAATAATTTCACTTCAAGAAAATTATTCTACAGCTATGCATCTCACATTTATCAAGGGGTGTATGTAAAAGATGTTTCTTGTAAAATTATTTGTACATGTTAAAATCTGGAAAAAATACAGATCTTTCAAAAACAAAGAGAAAACAATGTATATAGAGTGATTAGAAAATTCTTTGAAGGATACATGGATAATCGTTAACAGTGGTTAACTTTGGAAAAGTGAGACGGGAGTATTGGAGTGTGTGTTTCTTGTTGCCATTGTAACAAATTACTACAAACTTGGAGGCTTTAAACAGCACAAATGTATTTTCTTAAAGTTCTGGAAGTAAGAAGTCTGAAATGAGTCTTATGGAGCTAAAATCATGGTGTATGCAGGGCTGATTCTTTCTGGAGGCTTCAGGGATAAATATATTCCTTGCCTCTCGCAGCTTCTGGAGACCTCTTGACATTCTTTGGCTTATGGCCACATCACTCCAATCCCTGTGTCTGTGATCACATTGCCTTCTTGTCTGTCTTAGAAGGACCCTTGCCATTCCATCAGGCCCACCCATGTGATACAGGATAATCTCTGCATCACAGAATCCTTAATCACACATGCAAAATCTCTCACCAAATAGAGTAACATTCACAGGTTCCAAGCAGCAGGGTACAAGCATTTTTGGGTAACCAGTTTTCTGCCTACCACATGTTCGAAGTGAGTATTCTTTTTATTATCCTCTTTTTTGCATTATTTGACTTATTTTAACTATGTTTTTGTATTAACTTTAAAATAAAATTAAACCTAATTAAACATTTAAAATCAAATAGAAACCTGTGACTTTCTTAGGCAAACTGTGATATATCAGCTACAAGTGCAATAATTCATTTTTGAAGAAGGATTTATTTATGCCCCAATTTGTTCCAAAGAATATTTAGGCAGCTTATAAAATAGGCACCTATAGTAAAATAAATAAAATTGAAAGTTAAAAAGGGATTAAAAGTATAATAACATGAGAACGCTTATACGATAATCTTATGAGTCAAAATACTTGCTTTGAATAGGCATAAATCTTGTTTTTAGGTTCCTGACTGCTAAAGCAAAAAGGGAAACTGGGGGAAAATGGTGTATTATTTTTATTGTTGTGAACTGAACAAATGTATCAAATTATGAGGAGGAGACAGATCTTTCTAGTACTAAGCTCATAGAAAATGTTGCGTGGGCATCATTGTATGGGGCACTTAGTGTTGTCAATAACTTCGAAAACAAATTCATATCAGATTTCAAAATTTCAGCTTTTGCTTTCTCTCCCGTGATTCCTAATAGAAAAAGATGTTGCCAGAAATGCTCTACACAGAGCTAAATTCCATTCGGTGTTATGTATCTTGCATGTGCCAGTGAGACTAAGTGGAATACAAGAACAATGTCTGATCAATTTGTCTAAAACTATCCAATCCCCCAGTTTTAGTGTCTTGGGGAAAAAACTATATGCCAAACAAATAAAGCATTGAGAACACATAGCATTAACTCATATGCTGAAAACCTGAAAGCTTTATGCTAGCCTGTAGCAAAGTTTTAGAAAGAATCCAAAAGTACAGCAAAGTATGGGTATAATATAAATGCTGCCACCGTTGTAATGAAGGATATGCTGTTGGCAACCTGAAGCTGCATAACATAGCTTTAGGTTACAATAAAATACCACATACTCCTGTCAAGCTTAATGTTGTTGTTTTTGTTAAAAGTAGGGCATTACAAATCATTCTGGGTCTCTTCCAAAGTTCCACTAAACTCCTGAAATACTGACAGCTATTAATTATTCCCCCCATTGAAGAAGATGCATGGAAAGGTTTCAACTAAAGAGATCTCTAACCGTCAATGAGTCTCTGAATTCCAACCAGCATCTAGAGGGACTACTACCATAATACAGAAGTCACTGCCATAATACAGGACACTAGGCAAGATCTTTCACCTGTCCTGGAGGGAAGAAGTCAATAAATGCACAACTGCAAAGGACTCCTAAAAGAAAAACAAAAAGGTAGGTGGTGGAATACTTCATCACTGAGCAACTATCCTAAAAGCAGTTGCAGCTCACCAGGTTTCAAAAATTTACGGAAGTGTTAACCTATTTTATTGGTGTAGGTACAAATAATAGAAAACCCAAAGAACTCTGACAGATGGAGGCTCATGTTTTTCAAGTCTCTAGGCTGGCTGAGATGCCTAAAGGTGTGTGTCTTTAAGGAAACAAGTATCCCCTGTCATCCTGATCCATAGTCCTTAGTTTGTGATGTTTGTCTTATTTTATTTCCAGGCAATTATTTGCATTTCCTGACATAGGAAATGACCAAAGGAATAAGGTCAAATTGTTTTTCCTTATGAGGCTTTGCCTTTTTGTCCTAAAGAGAATCCCTTTGTTAATACTTCCACCTACATTTCTTTCTCCAGAACTCAAAACATGATCATCTCTCATTGCCAGGGTAACCAAGACAGAAAGTATTTATAACTGGCACCTCACTTCTAAAATCAACATTGGGGGTCTGTTAGTAAAGATAACAAGTGAGGATGGATATTCAGTAGGCATTCAGCTGAGAATACCACAGACATCAAAAGAAGACATGGTAATAAATCATTGGAGATATATTGGTAAATGCAGTACCTACTCTCTACCCATCTCTCCAAGTCTTTTCTATCTATTTCAGAGTAATTAAAGTGAGTAATACAGATAGGTCATATGTTACTTATTTGAAAAATCATGAAACAAACAAATATGTAACAAAAATCTATTAAAATCCTAGTGTGATGGTTAATACTAAATGTCAACTTGATTAGAGTGAAGGATGCAAAATATTGTTCGTGGGTGTGTCTGTGAGGATGTGGCCAAAGGAGATGAACATTTGAGTCAGTGGACTGGGAAAGGCAGACCCACCCTTAATCTGAGTGGGCACAGATCTAATAAACTGTCAGCACGGTCAGAATAAATGCAGGTAGAAGAACGTGCAAAGACTAGACTGGCTTAGCCTTCCACCTTACACCTTTCTCCCGTGCTGGATGCTTCCTGCCCTCGAACATTGGACTCTAAGTTCTTCAGCTTTGGGACTTGACTGGCTTCCTTTCTCCTCAGCTTGCAGACGGCCTATTGTGGGACCTCATTTTGTGATGGTGTGAGTCAATTCTTTTTAATAGACTTCCCTTTATATATACATCTCTGCTATTAGTTCTGTTCCTCCAGAGAACCTTGACTAATACACCTAGAATTATGAATTCTCAGATTTTTAGATTTAGAATAAATGTTAACATATATTCCTTTGGTGCAAAAGCAATTGCGGTTTTTGCCATTACTTTTAAGTCACAACAACACAATTACCTTTGTATCAACCTAATATTTAGGCTACTTTGATCAGTAGGTGTCTAGTGCATGAAAGATATAAGACAATAAAAATAAAAGACTATATAATAAAAAGAATACTACATAGTGTGTTAGAAATAAAGGTAAACATTGTAAAATATTAAATTATCCACTATGATATTTTACCCAAAGACTTTTTGGTCTTTAAATATCAGAAAGAAGGCAAACCTATGGGGACTTAACCTATATTCATAGTATCTGCAGGCATCTTCACCAGAAAGTAGCCTTTGATTCATTTATCCATACTCTGAAGAGTAGCTTATTTAACTCTAACAGGTTATAACTGCTATAATTTTTCCCTTCTTTAGCAAACCAAAGGTAAGTCCTGGGAGGTCAGTTGGAGATACAGAGGAATGAAGATACCATTTTCTAGCCTTAGAGTGAAAGACAGATGACTTGTTTTCTGAGGCACTCAAAGTAGAATATGGGGAATTAGGAAGTGAAAAGACCATCTCAGTCAGACCTACCTGGGGGTTTGAATATCACTTTTATCTTACAATTTAATATGTGTATAAGAATAGACCTAATAAAGTCTTGAGTGATCATAGTTCCAGGAGCCTGTTGTCAATGATCAACATTCCTTAGCCTTTGGCCCTAAGTAAATGAGAGGTAAGTATCTTGTTCTGTTGCAATTAGTTCAATTCAAGTGCTTGACAGCAATTCTAATTTAGACAATTCTAAATTAGACATGTTTAGACATACATGGGTTCAAACCCAGATTTCCCACCTGACAGCTGAATGACTTTGGGTAAGTTACTCAATTTTACTAATCCTAGTTTTTTTCATATATATAGAGTGATGAGGATAAACTTCTGAAAATTAAACAATATAACATACATAAAATCACATAGCACAGTACATGGCCATAGTGGATGTTAAACAAATGGCATTCCTTCATATTATTCCCACTGAAAAGCCATCACTTTATAGACGTGACATTTCCAAAGAAGCTTGCAGAACATCTCTCCCCTACAATCCCATTTCTCACAGGAAGACTTTCTAGACTAATTAGAAAATGGTAGATAACTTTCTATATGTCCCCACTGGATGTCATAGTTGCACAGTCACACAAGCCACAAAAAGTATGTCACCTCCTAGAAACTTCTCTTTGTTGGTAGTCAATGAAAATGATCCTAGACTTGAAGGTAAATTGTGACACCAGAGATTTTCCTTAATATTGCTTTTCCCCTTAAGTAGCAACCTCTATCTCTAGTTCTCACCAGTAAGGAGTCATCTGCCCCTCTCCCTGTTTTGGTCTTGGCTGATGCTGAATCATTTGCTAACAGGATAAAACTCTGAATAGAGCCACTGTGTGTGTCTTTGGACTGAAGATTTCGAGATGGGAAGCAGGATTAAACAGGCAGAGTTGTGCCTCTGGATTCAAGGAAGATGAGGGCTTTCACACCAAGAAAACACACTACCAACATATTTCAACTTATTAGACATCCTTCTCCTCCTTCCTAATCACTGACCACGTGCCCTTGTCCTTGTAATCAGAAGCTATATGCCTCTAAAGGCAGAAAATGTTAAATCCCCAGAAATTTGAGGCAAACAAACAGCATTAATATTCACTAGAATCCTCAAAGATGAAAGGTACTACTATAGCTAGAAAAACAATAATTAAAACATATTTTTGTGAAACAAGTAAAAATAATTGGATGCTAGAATTTTAAAATGAGCTAAATAGATTAGATATAAACTGAAGTCAATTGGTTGAAAAATTGAGGCAAGATATTTTCTCAGAATGCACGATAAAAAAATAAGGAGATGAGAAGTAAAATAGAGGAGTGTGGAGGCAGGAAGAGTATACTTCAATGTTTCAATATTCATCTGATAAAATTTCCAGAAGAGTATAATAGAGATCATGGAAGAGATGATTTTTTAATTAAAAAAAGATATAAAATATCCCCAAATGAGAAAAATAAGATGGCTCCAAATAGAGAGGTGATCGCTGAGTACTGAGCAGAAAGAATAAGAAACGTAAAATTGAGGCTATATTTCCAAAGTCAAATTACAAAAAGCTCCAGAAGGAAAGCAGCTTGAATTCAAAAGAATGAATATTAAATTAATATAAGGTAATTCAGTAGTTAAATTGGAAGACAGAATATAATAGTATAATGTCTTCAAAAACCCTGATCTCATACACAGGAAAATAACATGTAAGTAGTAGAGAAAAATAAAGACTTTTATTAAATTCTATCTACCAACTGTAGGTCCTTTCTGAAAATATTGCTAAGAGATATATCCTAGCAAAACAAACAAAAAAAGATTTCCATATCAAGAAATATGTCAAATTCATGCAACACTGTTGAACAAAAATGTTATCAGCATATTTATATAAAATAAATTATACTTGATGTATCATACACGAATTGTTGGTAATTAGGAAGTATTTATTTTTGCTAAAGATAAGGCAGGGCAGGTAAAAGAAGAAGCATGCTGCATTCTTTGTTTTATTTGAATGTGGCTATAAATACTAAATAATTCCAGATGTTGGTAGAAAATAAAACTTTTTGAAGTTTAAATAAAATATTAAGCATTACCACTATCACATTGTAAATATGATGGAGAAATTTAAACTCATACAAATAACTGAATGAAGCAAAGAACATTAAATTAATCCAACAAAGTCAAGTGGGGAAAAGGGCAATTTAAAGGAAACATTGCAAGTAAAAAAAAAGATCTACACTAAAGTGCCAAAAGTAATTCTAAAAATCTCAATGACCACTGTAATGTGTAATATGAATGTTAATTTATTAAATTTTCCTATTAAAAGCCAGAGACTCTCAATTTGGGGAAGGGATGGTAGAGAAAAGAAAATCCCTCTGTCTACCTAGGTTCTGTTTTTAAGAAGCATACCTAAGAAACACGCACACACCTCTACATACAGGTGATACTTCTACCAGGTGATACTTCTACCAGCTGATACTTGAAAAATCTCTTTAGCAGAAATTTACACCTAACATCCTGCTTTGCAATCCAGATCTATTGTCCATTTCTCCAATGATTTACAATGTAATTGATTTAGAATGCACGAAAATTCACAGAAGAAAAACAAATTGCCAATAAATAGATAAGAAATGGTCAGCTTTGTGAATAAGCATGGAAACACAAATTAAAGTGAGGCATTTGTTTTGCAACTGGCAAAAACAGAAAGAGAAGGTAGGAGGGAGGAAGAAGAGAGAGAGAAAAAAAGAAAGGAAGGAAGAAAGGGAGGAGGAAGTAATGGATAAAGGGAAGAAAGGAGGGAAGAAGACAAAGGTTGATAAGGCACATTGCAGGTTTTGGTTTCTAAGTCTCAAGATGAGAAACACACACACACACACACACACACACACACAGAGTCATTTCTGTGGCATCACACAATCTCTTTCCGAAGATATTTTCTTCTTAGATTTTCATGACACCACCCTCTACTTGTCTGTATCCTTCCTTTCTGCATATGTGGTCTCATGGGCACTTGTTTATCTGCTACTCCTTAAATATCAGTATTTCCAGTATTTCAGCTTGACTTCTCTCTTGTCTTCCCAAATAATCTCATTAATTTTTCTGATTTCCACAACTGATGACTCATACAAAAGTATTTCCAGCTTAGACCTTACTAATGAAATTTCAGGATTTCTATCCAAAGGTTCACTCATACATTTCTGAGAGGGATCCTAAACTCAGTGTGCCACAGAATAAAAATATCTTTTACACATATTTATCACTTTAGCCTTACAATAAATGCTTCGTAAGGCAAATACAACAAAATATTATAAAATATGTCTTTTTAGAGGGCAGCAAAGATAATCTCACAACTATTTGAATATTATAGTGACATCTGTTATTCAGCAGTTTGGATTGATAACATAAATTTTAAAATTAGAAATTGATTAAGAGAATAATGCCACTCAGCTCTAGAATATTTTATCATTTTACACAGTGCAACAAGCCACTAAATATAGCACTTAAAAACAGTCCTTGATACACAAATGTTGCCTTTTAGTGCCATAAAAATGTACTTTCGGGAGAGTAGCACATTATCATTTAAGTGAAGCTCTTCATTAGATAGTATGAGAAAATGAGGCATGAAAGGAAGATGGCAAAGCCTCCTTAATAGTTCCTGTGCAGATAATGTAGGCCAAAGACAATCAATAGCCATGGCTCATTTATTTTATGTCCATGAGCACTTAGAGGCAAAATGTTAGTGTTTGCTATCCTGTTGGCTTTCTTTGTTCTGCATCAGTAATGAAAAAATAAATTTGCATACTGAGGTATAATTTTTACGAATTTGACTCAAAAAACAGGCTGTTATTGTTAACCAATATAGAAAGAAACACTTTCTGTATTACTTTGGGTTCATTACAGTCACTATGAAACAGCTCTGATTATAAATTTAGTAACTTTAGAAAGTCAAACTACGAATACGAAAGTATATAAATACCTTGTAAAAAAGCATTAAATGTACATAAAAATTAAGAATTCCATAAAATATCTAGTTTAAGATATGTCATTATAGTTGATGAAGGCATCCTAAAACCCACATATTGAAGATAAAATGTTCTTTTAAAAAATCTATTGATGGTGCTTCCATGTGACACATATTTAGCTATCATGTTTGATAACCCATTTAGCATCACCTTTAGGGGGATGACAGATTGGAAAGCAATGCATGTCTACATGAAATCAAAAGGCTTCTTTCATTATTGCTGTTATATTTATGGGAACAGAGCTTACAAGAGAAAATATTCAGTGAAAAAAATATTGTTATTTTAAAAAACTTCAGTTTTCCATAAAGAGAGTAAAACTTAAATGCCATATAGTTAGATTAATATTTGTTTTATATAAGATAATTAAATGTTAGACATTATTCTTTGGAAAGAAACTCTACTGGAAGGGATAAAATAGTCAGTAAAGTTCTTCCATAGGAAAACTCCACCTGCCACATCTTCTCGAGGTATAAGTCAGAATGTTGGTGGTGAGCAGGAGGAATTAATTAGTGGGAACATTACGAGACAGTAGAAAATCAGAGAAAAAAGATACAGGGAAAAAAATAAATAAAAAAATTTTTTAAAAAGACAGATTGAACAATAAATAAGATACTAGGAAGGGTGGAACAAGAAAACATGATTGAGTAAGAAGACAGTTTTGGAGGTTCTCCTGAAATTTAGTGGATACTTCTTTAACTGTCTATCATGTGAAGAACAGAATAAAGCCCCATACAGCAGAAAAACTATCATTAAAGGTCAGATTCATAGTGCCTACAGTTCAGTAATCTATTCTGATTTCAACAGTTATACCTCAAAACACATTTTTTTTGGAAAACACATATTTCATTAATTCCTCAACTTCAAAAAGCTAAGAAAATGTTCTAAATAAAATAATGCAAAAAATCATACTTCATCATTTTTCTATATTTTCCCACATACTTATATATTTAGGCCATTTAGTATTGTTTATCATTTAAAACATTGTGCCAAACTTTTTACCTTTCCCTTTTCCACTACAATTTTTAATTTAGATATATTAAAAATATAGTAACATAAGCAGCAAAATTCAACTTGTCATGGTATATAAACATACTGTGGCATAATGCTTCACAAGGGGCCTACTTCAAAAAATGTGTAGAAGTAACCAGTACACAAATAAGGCTTGTAAATTGGGATGCTAAAAAATAAGTCCCTACTGTGCTATGTTTACATTGGCACAGTTCTAACATGATTGTTTAAAGCGTTCTTTCATCTATTTCTAACCTCACTGTTCTTTTACTGCTAGATTTTTTTCACTACATTTTAATGCATTTAGCTTCATCATTAAAAATGGACAAAATATAAATATTTTTATATATGCATTTTATACCTAATATATGTATTAAAATTTTAATATTTTCAAGATATTAAAAAATAGTCATTGTAGGAAAAATATGTCATTGTAAGTGCCCTAAATCAGCTTATAAGTTAGCTGGGAAATAAAACTGAGAAATGAGAAAGAAGTAAAGAGGTAGAATATATTTTTTTGGTAAAACAGAGTGGGATAAGTGTATTTGGAGTTAGAAAGGCTTCATAGAGGAGGCAAAACAGGAACCATGGATTGAAATGATGATGTAGGGTGCCAACAAACAGGGAAAATGGCATGAGCATAACAGAACAATGAGGAGACCAAAATGATGGCAGAGAAGCGTTCAAGTTAGAGAAGGATGAGAAAGCAAATGATTTGACTTGCTGTAAGCCAATTTAAGAGGGATTTTGAATGCCATGCTGAAAAAATAAAGTTTGCCTTGTGATAGAAGGAGCAACAGTAAGTTATTACATTGGTTAAAAATTAATCAATCATAGTGATTTGGCCATACACATTGAACAAATTATTTTATGTTTAAGAAAGATTACGAGAAATTCAGTCTAGAAAGCATAAAGGGGAAAATATGAGGCGTTTTTTTCATGAAACAAAGGAGACTCTCAAAATACCGAAGTGACTCTCAGGTAGGCCAAAGGTAAAAAATAAACAAAATGTTCCTCAGCATCTGTGGTTTAATCTCCTAACTTGTACTTCATGGGCAATATTTAAGGGGTTAGACAAATGAGGGTAAATAATGCCATTAACAAATTTGTTAGATATTGTTTATAACATTTTATTAAGTTTTGGAAAGTTGAAAATGAATGTCTGTTATGTTTCTAATTTGTGACCAATGACACATTGAATTGAAAAGGCTTACTTTTGTTATAAGACAATTCATATCTTTTTAAAAGAAATAGATTGTGATGATTATAAATCATAAATGGATATTAACTAGAAATAGAGGGCTTTTTATTCCCAAGAGTTTAGAAACAATAAATAGTGCATTTACTTTTTCCTGTTTGACCCTAAGACAAACAACTGCTACATCTACCAAGTAATACATAATCTGCATTTGTAAACCCTAATTCCGAGGCTATCATTAGTGAAAATCTGTCTAATTTTCATATGCTTTATATATCAACACATTGTTTTTTCTATTTCATTCATTCTTGCATTAGGTTTCACTCTTGTGGTAGTGGGAGTCATCTGTTGCAACTAACCACTATCCCAAATACTGATGACTTCAACTAAATAACATTCCTCCTATGTTTTAAGTGAAAAGGAATTATTGCTATGCAAGGGTATTTCTGTTGTTGTCATTGTTTTATTATATTTCTAGGTCCAGCAACTCTACTTAAATAGTTGTACTGACCAGTGGAAAAATTCCTCTCTTCATTAATAATAACAATATGAGTAGTAATATAAATATTTAAAGGTGTTTACCTATATGATATAGTTTATATTTGATCTTCACAGCAATATACCATCTGAAGTAATTCTAATTTTACATTTCCACTCAAGAAAAGTAAGGCCGCTTTGAGCTTTCAGCTTCTGTTCCACACTTAAATAACAAAGTCATTTTAGGCAAGTCATAACTTGGAGACACATGTGTATATATATATATATATATATATATATATATATATATATATATATATAAACTCTCAAAGACAAAAAGCCCTCTATTTCTAGTTAATGTCCATTTATAGTTTATAATCATCATGATCTATTTCTTTAAAAAAGATATGAATCATTTCATTTCATATATATATGTGTGTGTGTATGTGTATGTGTGTGTGTGTGTGTGTGTGTGTATATATATATATATATATATACACCTGCATGTCCATCTTCACTCATTTTAAACAACTATTCACTGATATATATCACACAGAAAATGTATTTGCTCGCATTACTAGCTGTGAGTTGTTTTGTCTCTAGGCAGCATAATTATTGCCAGGTGTTTATGCTATAGAAAGTACTGAGTGTAAGAATTGCCATGTTGGTCACTTATAAAGGTATTCCTCCTGGAAAACCAACTCTAACAGATTCATTAAATCATCTTCTCTAGTGCAATTAGGCAATTTGTTTCATCAAATTTTATTTATTTTCCTATATTACTATAAAATTCAAAAGAACTACAAAGGGAAAGAACAGCTCTGTGTAATGGAAAGTTCACACAATTTGGAATTAAACAAAAAGTTTGAATCTTGTTTCCACATGTAGCAGCTGAAGATTCTTGAGCATCAAGGTCTAGGAAGGCAGCAAAGACTTATACCTTAGAAGAAATTCCAAGATGATGTCCCATGAATGGCACCTCTGACTGACTGAGGCTTTTTATCCTGGATAGCTCAGCAAAAATCAGAAATAGACCTTATTGCATTTTGGAGGAGTGTGTGTGTGTGTGCATGTGTGTGTGTGCATATGTGTGTGTACATAATTACTCTTTCCTACCCAACAGTCTTCTGTATCTATGTTATATCTTTCAAGAGAAAAGGATATATTCCTCAGTTTTTGTGAGAACCATATAGCAATGGAAACTGGAGTAGTGAGGAAGAACCCAGCCTTTCAATCCTGAAAGCATTCATGCTCAGTGGTTTCTCTTCTCAACTCCAAAATCATATATCCCACTCACCATCCTACCTTAGATATTTAATAGACATCTCAGACTTAAATGTGCAAAACTGAATTTCTGACCTTTCCATCTTCCAGTAATGACATTTAACAATACTGGAAGCAAAAGATGTCCAAGATATGTTAGTAAAGAAAAAGGACTATACATAAGGTATGACTCAAATTTTGTTAAATCAATACACACACACACACATATAAAACTTTATATATTGGTATTTGCTTTAAAAATAGGTTAAAGAATATATACTCAAGTATTAACAGTGGCTATATTCAGAATGAGGAAGAGCAAAAGGCTTTCATGTACTACATAATATGAGATTGGATTATTAAAAAGATTTATAATGAGTCTCTCATATGGTTATAATCAGGGCAAATTAACTGCAAAACCAGCACAGGTAGGTTTTGATTTTCTTCTAAAAATTTCACTTAGGTATTATATTTTGTGACTCAGAGCAAAGGTAGGATGACAGTGAAGGGTTCATTGGAAAGCCAGCCTTTCTAATAATATATTTTGTCATATTTGGAAAGAAAAAATAGGTATTAAAAATCAATCTTTGATGAGTGGGTAGGTTAAATGTATGTGGGGTAATCTGGGTTCATTCCAATTTCTTTAAATGATTTGGAATTTATAAGACTAAACTTGGCTTTCTTACAGCAGAGATTATGGCTCTAAACAGTATTTACACAAAATTATCGATACACGTATTTCCCCTTCCTGTTACTTTAGGCTCTTGCTCTGTACATTTGTTAAAATTCCAAAAAAATCATTACATCTATTTGTATGCCAGAGGATTACAGCTTGAATATATCATTGTTGACATCAGAAAATAGTATTAAGTGCTCATTGAATGTGCTATTCCATGGGGCTCAATAGTTGAGTAATCTTTTACTCAGATGACATATAACAGCATGTTAAGATGTCAGTTTTAGGCATGCACTAAATACTAAAGGGAAATTGTAGAACAAAAACTCATCTTAAGTTCTTATCCTCTTTACTTATTTTGCTCGCCTTCTCTTTTTCTCTTTGTACTCTCATTTTTGGTTAATTTTTTTAAAAAACCTTAGCCCATATGTGAAATGACTTTCCTACTTTTTTCACTTGTATTTATCTAACTACTGGAATTAGTCTTTTGTTAATCCCCTGATTTTGTCTTGGATTCCACAATACATCTTTTCCTTTATTTGATGTATAAAAAGAAGGTTGGTTGTTTAATTCCTTTTTTGGAGGGAGAAAAAAAAAAAAATTTGTAAGACATTCTATGACTTTCTGCTTGTATTTAATGTAGAAAACTCTATTTGTGTAGCAGAACAATCATGAGAGTTAACAGACAGAAACAAAGGATTTCTCCCTGCCTTTGATGATTTACTACATATATGATCTTTGAGTTAGTTTCTTACCTTTCTTGAGCATAGATGTCATCATCCCTAGAATGGAAATAGTAACTTTATGGAGTGGTTGTGTGAACTACTTCATGCAGTATGCATGCCATACTACATACATACTACATACCACATGCTACATACTAATCTGCTGCCATTTCATATGGTATGCCAAGAATCTAGCAGACTCTATGAGATGGTACTTATACTTTTCCAACCTGGAATTCATCTGCTCTGGTCTAAATCAGCCTCACTTTAGATCAAATCAGCCTTATTGTGGCCCTAGTTATTTTTTAGCTTTAGGCTCTTTTTTATTCCTCTATGAGTGAGACTCTAATTTACAAAGCAATTCTAAAAACTGAGTGTGGCTTAATTTCCCTCAAGAGGAATGTCCAGTGGGCTACCTCTGAAACAGGTTTTACTTTTCCCCTTGGACATGGAAAATCTCAGAGAATAACATTCAGCCTTTCTATTACAAGCTTCATGGCTTGAAACTCCTTCCTATGACAGTGATTCCTGTAGCCTTCTGCCTTTTGATTGAAGTTCTGACTATTGACCACCTTTTGAACCCCTGCCTGAAATATTGTCCTGTCTGGATATTTTTCAAGTCAGTGGTTTACAATCATTGTCTCCACTGAGAATACTTCAGAGAAAACATAGTTTTACATGTGTGGTTATGGAATCAGTTGTGCCCCTATCAAAATTTGTATGTTAAAGTTCTAACTCCCAATGTGACTATATTGAGAGACAGGGCCATTAAGGAGGTTATAAAGGTTAAATGAGGTCATAAGGGTGGAACCTCAACCTAGTAGTACTTATGTCCTCATAAGAGAAGAGAGACGGCAGCCTTCTACAAGTTAGGAAGAGACAGAGGCCTCACCAGAAAGCAACCTGATGGCACTCTAATTTTAGACTTTCAGTTTCCAGAATTGCAAGGAAATAAAATTTCACTGTTTTAGTCATACAGTCTGTGGTATTTTGTTGTGGCGGCCCTTGCAGACTAATACATGTATAGTCTAGATTTAACTTATTCTGATATTGTAACAAAACCTAAATATTTTTGAAGATAAACAAAACAAAGAGCACTATACTAAGATTACAATCGTTGCAATAATTCATAATTATCGCTGGTATGAATGCAGTGGCAGTTGCTCAGCTTGCCCTATGGCAGCGAGAAGAACCTTGCTCTCAGGCAGCTTACTGCCCTATATTTTAAGATGCTCACATGTTGATTATGGCTTGGCACCATGAAAAAGTTAAATACGCTTGTGGAAAGTGAGACATTTGTATTGACAGAATTCATTGAAACAATTCCCTAAACATGTTTATTAATATACAGTTGACCCTAGAACAATACGGGGCTTAGGGGTGCCAACCCCTCACGCAGTTGAAAACCCACAGAAAACTTTTCACTCCCAACACTTAACTACTAATAGCCTTCTGTTGACTGGGAGCCTTCTGATAATATATACAGTTGATTAACACATATTTTTTATGTGATATGTATTATAATATATTCTTATAATAATCTAAAAAAAGAATGTTATTAAGAAAATCATAAGGAAGAGAAAATGTGTTTACAATACATTATGTAAAAGTGAAGGCTGATAAAGGTCTTCATCTTGGTCTTCATGTTGAGTAGGCTAAGGAGGAGGAGGAGGAGGAGGTTCATCTTGCTGTGTCAGGTATGGCAGAGGCAGGGGAGGTGGAGGAGGTGGAAGATGAAGGAGAACAAGCACACTCAGTGAAATTTTATTGAAAAAATCCACACAAAAATGGACCTGTGCAGTGCAAACCCATGTTGTTCTACTGTCGACTGTAGAACACACACACACACACACACACACACACACACACACAAAGTCTTTTTGTATTAGTCAGGGTTCTCTACAGGGACCTTGACTATATATTTAAAAATCTATCTATCTATCTATCTATCTATCTATCTATCTATCTATCTAGGAGTTTATTAAGTATTAACTTACACAATAACAAGGTCCCACAATAGGTTGTCTGAAAGCTGAGGAGCAAAGAGAACCAGTCCGAGTCCCAAAACTGAAGAACTTAGAGTCTGATGTTCGAGGGCAGGAAGCATCCAGTGCAGGAGAAAGATGTAGGCTGTGGGGCTAGGCCAGTCTCTCCTTTTCTTGTTTTTCTGCCTCCTTTATGTTTGCTGGCAGCTAATTAGATCATGCCCACCAGATTAAGGGTGGATCTGCCTTCCCCAGCTCACTGATTCAAATGTTAATCTCTTTTGGCAGCACCTTCACAGATATACCCAAGATCAATACTTTGTATCTTTCAATCCAATCAAGTTGATGCTCAGTATTAACCATCACAAGTCCACCCCTTGTCAACTAGGCAGCAGCATTATGTGCAGGATAGGCAAACCTATATCCGGAGTAAGTGTCTATTCCAGTGAGGAAAACCTCTGCCATTTCCATGATGGAAGAGGTCCAATATAATCAAGCTGCCACCAGGTAGCTGGCTGATCACCCTAAAGAATGGTGCCATATCGAGGGCTCAGTGTTGGTCTCTGCTGCTGGAAAATTGGGCAATCAGCAGTGGCCGTAGCCAGGTCAGCCTTGATGAGTGGAAGTCCATGTTGCTGAGCTCATGTGTAACCCCCATCCCCACCACCATGGCCACTTTGTTCACGGGTCCATTAACAGATGACAGGGGTAGCTGGGGAAAGAGGCTGAGTGGTGTCCACAAAACAGGTCATCCTAACCACTTGATTATTAAACTCCTCCTCTGCTGAGGTCACCTGTTGGTGAGCACTCACATAGGATACAAATATCTTCACAGTTTTTGACCACTCAGAGAGGTCCATCCACATACCTCTTCCCCAGATTTCTTTGTCACCAATTTTCCAATCATGCTTCTTCCAAGTCCCTGACCATCCAGCCAAACCACTGGATGCAGCCTATGAATCAGTACAGAATCGCACACCTGGCCTCCATGCAAAGTGCACAGCCAGGTGCACTGCTCAAAGTTCTGCACACTGGGAAGATTTCCCTTCATCGCTGTCCTTCAGCGATGTCCAAGAAAGGGGTTGTAGTACACCAGCTGTCCACTTTAGGGTGGTGCCAGGATATCATGCAGAACCATCTGTGAACCAGGCCCTAGTCTTCTCTTTCTCTGTCAACTGATCATAGGGAATTCTCCATGAGGCCATCAGTGCAGGTTGGGGGAGAGAATACAGAGTGGCAGGAGTGGAAACTATGGGCATTTGAGCCACTTCCTCATGTAACTTACTTGTGCCTTCAGGACCTGCTCGAGCCCGATCACATATGTAGCACTTCCATTTGATGATGCAATGCTGCTGTGCATGAGCCACTTTATGGCTAGATGGGTCAGAAAGCACCCATTTCACAGTGGGCAGTTCAGGCTGCATGGTGACTTGAGGCCCCATAGTCAAATGTTCATTTTCCACCAAAGCCCAAAAATAGGCCAGGAGCTCTCTCTCAAAAGGAGAGTAGTTATCTGCAGAAGATGACAGGGTCTTGCTCCAAAAATCCTAGAGGCTTCTGCTGTGATTCACCAATGGGGTACTTCCAAAGGCTCCAAACAGCATCCCTATCTGCCACTGACACCTCAAGCACCATTGGATCTGCTGGGTCATATGGTCCAAGTGGCAGAGCAGCTTGCAAAGACCCTGAACCTGTTGCAGAGACTTCTCCTGTTCTGGATCCCACTTCTGGAACCAAAATCTGTATTAATCAGGGTTCTCTAGAGTGATAGAACTAACAGGAAATACACACACACACAAACACACACGGATATCTACCTATCGATCTATTTATCTATCTATCTTAGAGTTTATTAAGCATTAATTTACACAATCACAAGGTCCCACAATAGGTTGTCTTCAAGCTGAAGAGCAAGGAGAGCCAGTCTAAATCCCAAAACTGAAGAACTTGGAGTCTGATGTTCAAGGGCAGCAAGCATCCACAACAGGAGAAAGATGGAGGCTGGGAGGCTAAGCCCATCTCTCGCTCTCTCCTTTTCACGTTTTTCTGCCTGCTTTAGATTCGCTGGCAGCTGATTAGATTGTGCCCACCAGATTAAGGGTGGATCTGCCTTCCCCAGCCCGCTGACTCAAATGATAATCTCTTTTGGCAACACCCTCACAGACACACCCAGGATCAATATTTTGTATCTTTGAATCCAATCAAGTTGATGCTCAGTATTAACCGTTACACACACACACACACACACACACACACGTAGAAAGTATTCTAGCTTTAAATGCCACATGCAAACTTTGCAACAAATAGGCAAAAACAATTGGCAGATGTAGGTATTCACACTTTTTATACCAATCAATCATCAGTCAATCGATCCGCAATCAATGCAATTTATATTTATGCACTACTATGAGCTAACTGCAGCTCAAAGTGTTACAGTGTCTAAATTTCAGACTCAAAGTGAATATTCTTTTAAATAACATGTACTTAGCACAATATCTGAAATCTACATTGTTTCCTATTACTATGGCACAGGATATAATTTTTTAGGGTGCAGCTATACAATCTTAGTTTCCAGAAGAATCTGTAATCTCACTGATTATATTTAAGTGCATGAAAAAGATACAATTATAGAAAAAGCAATATTTGAGTAAATAGCTTCATAGATTTTATTGTCACTTGAGTTCTACAATGAGATAGTTGTTAGAAATATATTCTTATAATATTTAGACACTGTTAAGTAAAAATGCTGGATGAGTCTACTTTTGATAACATTGTTTTGTAAAAAATTCAGATATTGCTCTATAAATTTAACACAATAGTATATTTTTCTTCTTTATGTGTATGTTCTTCACATTTCAAATACGTGATATCCAATAAAGTATATTGAAGAAGCTTAGAGGTTGATAAAATGGATGATCTTAAAAAAGGACATACTGACTTCATGAATGTATGTGTATTAAAATTAATACAGGCACATATCTTTCTATTGTGCTTGGCAGGTATTGCATTTTCACAAATTGAAGGTTTTGTGGCAGCCTTGCATAGAGCAAGTCTATCAGCACCGTTTTTCCAACCGCATGTGCTCACTTCCTGTCTCTTTGTCACACTTTGGTTATCCTCACAGTATTTCAGAACTATTCATTATTATTATATCTGTTATGGTGATCTCTGATCTTTGATGTTACTGTTGTAATTGTTTTCAAATGCTAGAAACTATGCCCATATAAAGCAATGAACTTGATGGATAAATGTGTGTCTTTTGGCTGCTCCACTGAAAAGTCATTCCCATATCTCTCTCACTCTCCCTGGACAGTTCTATTCTTGGAGACACAACAACAGTGAAATTAAGCCAATTAGTAACCCTACAATGGCTTCTAAGTGTTCAAATGAAAGGAAGAGTATCCCATCTCTTATTTTAAATAAAAAACTAAAAAAGATTAAGCTTAATAAGAAAAACACATTGAAAGCTAAGACAGGCTGAAAACTATGCCTCTTTCACCAGTTAGATAAGTTGTGAATGCAAAGGAAACGTTCTTGAAGAAAACCAAAAGTACTACTCTGGCAAACAACAACAAGAAGAAAGGGAAACAGCCTTATTGCTGTTATAGAGAAAGTTTTAGTCATCTGGGTAGATCAAACCAGCTACAACATTCTGTAAGCCAAAACCTAATCTAGAGCAAGGCCCTAACTCTCTTCAATTATATCAAGGATAAGAGAGGTGAAAAAGCTGCATAAGAAAAATTAGAGGCTAGTAGATGTTAGTTCATGAAGTTTATGGAAACCAGCCATCTATGTAACATAAAAGTGCAAGGGAAACATCAAGTACTGATAAAGAAGCTGCAGCAACTTATCCAAAAGATCTGGCTAAGATAGCTGATGAATGTGGCTACACTAAACAACAGATTTTCAATGTAGACAAAATAGCCTTCAATGTAGACAAAACAGCAGCTGGTGACTTTAAGTTTAAGCCAATGCTCATTTGCCATTCAGAAAAATCCAAAGGCCTTAAGAATTATGCTAAATCTACTCTGTCTGTGCTCTATTAAAAACAAACAAACAAACAAAAAAGCCTGGATAACAGCACATCTATTTATAGCATGGTTATTGAATATTTCAGGCCCATTATTAAGACCTACTATCAGAACAAAAGATTCCTTTCAAAATATTACTGTTCATTTACAAAGCACCTGGCCACCCAAGAACCCTGATGGAGAAGCTCATGGAGAGTAATGTTCTCTTGCCTGCAGACACAACATCCATTCTGCAGTCCACGGATCAAGGAGTAGTTTTGACTTTCAAGTTTTATTTGTTAAGAAATACATTTTGTAAGGCTATAGTTGCCATAGACTTCAGTGGAGGAAGTAACTGCAGATGTAGTGGAAATACCAAGAGAACTAGAATCAGAGGTGGAGTCTGAAGATGTGACTGAGTTGATGTTATCTCATGATAAAATGTGAATAGATGAGTTGTTCTTATGAATGAGCAAAGAAAGTGGTTTCTTTTTATGGAATCTACTTGTGGTGAAGGTATTGGGAACATTGTTGAAATGACAACAAAGGATTTAGAATATTACATAAACTTTGTTGATAAAGCATTGGCAGGGTTTGAGAGGACTGACTCCATTTTAAAAGAAGTTTTACTGTGGGTAAAATGTTATCAGAAAGCACTCCATACTATAGAGAAATCTTGTGAAAGGAAGAGTCAATTGATGCAGCAAAGTTCTTTTGTTGTCTTATTTTAAGAAATTGCCACAGCCACCCCAGGCTTCAGCAACCACCACTCTGATCAGTCAGCAGCCATCAACATCAAGGCAAGACCTCCTACCAGCAAAGATTGTGACTTGTTGAAGGCTCACATGATCGTTAGCATCTTTTAGCAATAAAGTATTTTAAAATTTTGGTATATACATTTTAAGGCATAATGTTATTGTCCATTTAACAGACTATGGTATACTATAAATATAACTTTTATATGTATTGGGAAACCAATAATTTCACGTGACTTACTTTATTGTGGTGTCCTGGAACTGAGCCTGCACTATCTCTGAGGTATGCCTGTATATTTAATCCCTGCCCACAGAAGTCAAGGAGCTCCTGATATAGGAACGATCATTTCAAAATGATTTTGTGATACTTTAGTCTCTTTACAGAGAAGACAATAAAAACTACATTGAAGTTTTAACAGATAATTTTTAGAAATAAGACAGAAGTGATACAACTTCGCTGTGGACTAAGCCAATCTTGGGTGGAGATGGAGTCACAGCCTGTTGGCTTTAGAGACACAGGTCATGCCTGGGTGTGATGACTCCACTTCTTCCTAGTCAGGGGACCTGGAAAAGTTAAATTCTGCAACCTGCTTCCCCAAGTCTAAAGAGGTGATGCCAATAATATCTACTTCATAGAAATGAAATTAAAAAAAAAAAATTAAAACCCATGTGTAAAAACCACTGAGGATAATATTTGATATTCTCATCATCAACATTGCTATTGTTGCAGTGTTACTGACACTGTTGCTGTTGTTGTTAATGTCACTGAAGACCACTCTATCCCAAGAAGTATTTTCTCAGGTTGAAATATCTTCTTAGCTAAATCTAGAGTTGGGATCAGATGATTCATGGATATACTCTTCCTCTGCCAGACTCTATGAGATATCTGATAATATTAAAAACAGGAAGGCTTGACCCTAGGTTATTTTTTCTTTCTGAAATATTAGTGACATATTCTATTGAGAGCAATTTCAAAGTAATGTCAGGATGTTACGGGCACATTTTGTCAGCATGGATCTGTGTCAATACATACAACTTGATTTTCAAGGTGCTAAAACAACTTGGCAAATATCACTTAGGCCCTTCATGCCTGGTAGGCAGAATAACTACCTCAATTTTTCAAGGTGATTAAGCTGATTAAGTAAGAACACTGTGATTCTTCATTCATTCATCTTCACTTAACCAGATGGAAAGGTCTTTTCTACAGACAAATGAATCTAAGTGGTGTGACTTACTCCTCCTATTCTTTTCTTCCCCCTCAACCCCCACCACAGCTGCCACCCCTTCTAAAAGAGCCAGATCTTTAATATCACACTAATTCAAAGACCCTCACTTCAGAGTTGTGAGGTTCCTCTTTTCTCTTTTTAATTGAAAACATTTAACAGACTTTCTAGGAAGCAAATGCCAGAGCACTAACCTCTGAATGCCATTTAATCACTCCTTTCAATCAATTTACATGTTTATGAGAATTTCTGTACCTGTTAAGTGTTAATTAAAAGAATTGGAGGGGAGGAAGACACTATTAGGAAAAACCCAGAAAGTAGTGCTACCTGAAACATTTATGAGCATCTACTGCAAACACTCTTAAAATCTGGTAAATTGCATTTTAATTATTTTGTAAATGTACTGAAATTAAAGAGCATTTGGAAACCAGTCATCTAGAGTTGAGGAGGTACAAATTAATCACATGGTTACAATGAATATTCAGAAATTCAGGAATCCTTAATGGAGCAATAATAAATTTCAAGCAACATTAGTACTTCTTGGCACAAGCTTAGGGGGCTGCTTGGAGCATATTTTCACACTGCGGAAATGTTTACTCTACCCAGAAGCCTATTTCCCCCAATAGAAACACAATGAAAATCCAAACACAATAAATCATTCTCAAGGTACAAAGATTCAAATGCCACAAGTGCTTTGATTCACTCTGCTTCAGGGGTGGAATTTATAAATTGAAGAACTTTTAAATGTGTTCAAACGTAGCACTCTGGAAATGAGAAAAGCAAAACCAATTGGATTCCAGGATCTTATTTCTGTGTCCCTCTGCATTACCCTTGGCAGTGAGTCACTGGCATAACAGATAGGGCCCCCAAATGTGATGTATGGAGCAGAGTCATTTCACCTCCACAGCCAGCAGGAGAGGCTCAGAGAGATTACAATTTGGAAAGGACTCAGAGGTGCCCCCAACTACCACCCCATTTTAAAAATGAGAAAATGAACCTAAGAGATGAAGTGAATTAATTCTGGTTTTCCAAGAGTTAAAACAAATCAAGAAGAAAAGACAAGTTTCCTGATTCCCAGCCCAGTTTCCATTGCCTTCCACCATTCAATAAAATATATGAAGGTCACATCTCATATCTGATTATAATGTAGGTTAGTACTATGTTCTAAACACTCATTTGTCACCTCCAATTAATGAATCACTTACGAAGTGTACCAGAATATGCAACCCTGAAGTATGTCACTTCAACATAGGGGTTGGTTGGAACTATAGTCATGAAAAATACCAGATCCAAGAAGGACACTCTCGACTTAACCTTTTTCTTCCTTAAAACAGGACATAAAAACGTTCATGTGAAAGATGCTCCTTGTACCAGGAGAAAAGAAATATTCTTTGATGATGAATCATAGCTGAGAGAATTCTGCACAGACAGGCCTCATTAAAATAACTCATCTTTTAAGCTTCTCCACATAATTGCTTTTTCAAAACTTACTATTCTTTGTCCAATTCAAACTGGACAAAGTATATAAGTATATAAGTGATTGACTGCAATTGCTTTGTTGGGTCTACATTTTCTTTTGAGGGCTCTGTGTCACATAAAACATTAAATTTGTAAGCTTTTCTCCTGTTTATCTTATGTCAGATTAATCCTAAAGCCCAGCAGGAAACCTAGAGAGAAAAGGTAAAGTTTTGACTCTTCTTCTGGCCTGGATTTATCTAACTTGTGTTGTACTTTCTGCTTTTCTTGTACTGTTGAATCCTATAAATACTTGTCTTTTTAATGACTATTTCATAGTATTTTTTAAATGTTTAGTTTGTTGTTTTGTTTGTTTTTTGTTTGTTTGTTTGTTTTGAGACAGGGTCTGACTCTTGTCACCCAGGCTGGAGTGCGGTGGTATGATCATTGCTCACTGCAGCCTCAACCTTTCGGGCTCAAGTGATCCTCCCATCTCAGCCTCCAGAGTAGCTGGGCTACAGCTGTGTGCCACTATGTCCAGCCAATTTTTGTATTTTTTTTTTAGTAGAGATGGGGTTTCATCATGTTGCCCAGGTTGGACTCAAACTCCTGGGCACAAGTGATCCCTGGCCTCTGACTCCCAAAGTGCTGGGATTACAGGTATGAGCCACCGCACTTGGCCCCACAAGATCTATTTTTCACTTTTATTGTCTTCATTTCTTAAATAAGTTGTTCAGGTAAGGAGTAACAGCTAGTGTCATTGATGTATCGTTATTTAGTTGAGACTTCCCTTTTTGGAAATGCTGAGCTATATATAGCTTTTTAGATGTTAAAGCATACATAGAACATTTTGTACTCTGCTTAACAAATCATTCCTATCCTATGTACTGTGGTTGCTACCATCAAACTTTTGAATCATGTTTATGTAAGCCAGTGATGCTGCAAAAAGTTACAGCCCCATAAATGAAGTTTTAGAGTCATGGAACTGCCAGATAAGAAATGTTACCTGCACTATACATCCTTCACCACATCTACAGATCTTCATGAAGAAAACCTTTCTGCAAGGCAAGTCTGCAGCTTGTCTTTTACCCTCTCCACTGGGGTTTTTGACAGAAACAGTTTAAAATATTGAGGAGGTAAAATTTATCAAATTTTCCATTTATGGATCATGTTTTTGGCATTGAGTCTAAGAAGTTTTTGGCCAGCGCTTGATCCCCAATTTTTTTTCTGGATGTCTTATGGGTTTACATTTTGTCCATAGTCCATTTTGAGTGTACTTTTATATAAAAAGGGAGGGTTCAGGTTTATTTTCCAGTTAAAAAAATGACAAATTACATATAATGATGCTATTAATTTTATATTTTGACTTTGTAAACCATAACATATCAATTTGTTTTCATTATCATTGTTAGCACTATGAGTTTGTCTGTAAACAATCATTTGGGTTTTCAACATAAACATCACATGATATGTATACAAAGATAGTTTTACCTTAGCCTTAATTCTTATGCTGCTTTTGTGTTCCTGTTACATTAGCTACAATCTTCAGTAGAATACTGAGTAGAAGCTGACATAGCACGTGTCTTTTAGTCTTGACTTTAAGAGTACTTCTAAAATTTTATTATGAATTATGATAATGTAGGTTTTTAAGTAGGTGACATCAAGAATTTTTTACTAGTTTATTAAGATTTTTTTAGTAATATTGGAATGCTCTTTTACCAGATCTCTGCATAGTTTGCTTCTTTATGACATTTAATATCCATTTATTACCTCTTCAGAAGGGCTTTCTATAACTACCTTAGTTAAAAAATCTCTCGTTACTCTCTTTGTCCTTCATTGTCTTTGCTTTTCTTTTTTAAGGCAGTAATCATTACTTGATATTTGAACATTTTATTGTTCATATGTTACTTGTCTATGTCACCCACTAGAATGCAAGTTCCCTGAGGGCAGGTATGTTATTTCTTTTATTCATCTTTGTTTCCCCAGAATCTAGAAGAGAGCCTAGTACCCAAGAGGCATTGAATAAAGAGTTGTGGAATTAATAAATTATTGCATTCCACCAATGCTCAATAATTTAATTAGCTTAATCAGCTAACGCAGCTACTATACTAAGGAAGTAGTACATAGTATATTCTTACATTTAGTAACCAAAAGCATGAAGGTGCAATTATTTTTCAACTTTTTCATTAAATCTCCTTTACATATGCCTTAGAACAGGAACATGATAAGCACTAATTAGAAAATACTAGCATTGAAGATGTGCCACACAATAGTACCTGCATCACTCTTTGATTCCTACATTCCTGTGCTTTTTGGATCCTCAGCTTCTCTGTTCTCAACGGCTGGATGTGTGTAAAATGTTTAAATCCCTACAATTAAACTCCTTCTCAATAAATGATTTTGTTTTTCCCTTTGAGAGTTTTAGGCCCAATAGAGCCTAAAATTTGAGGGAATACAAATCCTCTGAATTATTTGTTATGACAGTAATATCATTCCATTCTGGGTTCTTTCGACATGTCTTAATAAAATCAACATTTTAAACTGTGTGGGATATTCAAAGCAAGATAAAAATAAATACTGCAATTTTTTTTTTAATTATACTTCAAGTTCTAGGGTACATGTGCATAACGTGCAGGTGTGTTACATATGTATACTTATGCCATGTTGGTGTGCTGCACCCATCAACTCGTCAGCACCCATCAACTCGTCATTTACATCAGGTATAACTCCCAGTGCAATCCCTCCCCCCTCCCCCCTCCCCATGATAGGCCCCGGTGTGTGATGTTCCCCTTCCCAAGTCCAAGTGATCTCAATGTTCAGTTCCCACCTATGAGTGAGAACATGCGGTGTTTGGTTTTCTGTTCTTGTGATAGTTTGCTAAGAATGATGGTTTCCAGCTGCATCCATGTCCCTACAAAGGACACAAACTCATCCTTTTTTATGGCCGCATAGTATTGCATAGTGTATATGTGCCACATTTTCTTAATCCAGTCTGCCACTGATGGACATATGGGTTGATTCCAAGTCTTTGCTCTTATGAATAGTGCTGCAATAAACATACGTGTGCATGTGTCTTTATAGCAGCATGATTTATAATCCTTTGGGTATATACCCAGTAATGGGATGGCTGGGTCATATGGTACATCTAGTTCTAGATCCTTGAGGAATCGCCATACTGTTTTCCATAATGGTTGAACTAGTTTACAATCCCGCCAACAGTGGAAAAGTGTTCCTATTTCTGCACATCCTCTCCAGCACCTGTTGTTTCCTGACGTTTTAATGATTGCCATTCTAAATGGTGTGAGATGGTATCTCATTGTGGTTTTGATTTGCATTTCTCTGATGACCAGCGATGATGAGCATTTTTTCATGTGTCTGTTGGCTGTATGAATGTCTTCTTTTGAGAAACGTCTGTTCATATCCTTTGCCCACTTTTTGATGGGGTTGTTTGTTTTTTTCTTGTAAATTTGTTTGAGTTCTTAGTAGGTTCTGGATATTAGCCCTTTGTCAGATGAGTAGATTGCAAAAATTTTCTCCCATTCTGTAGGTTGCCTGTTCACTCTGATGGTAGTTTCTTTTGCTGTGCAGAAGCTCTTTAGTTTAATCAGATCCCATATGTCAATTTTGGCTTTTGCTGCCGTTGCTCTTGGTGTTTTAGACATGAAGTCTTTGCCCATGCCTATGTCCTGAATGGTACTACCTAGGTTTTCCTCTAGGGTTTTTATGGTATTAGGTCTAACATTTAAGGCTCTAATCCATCTTGAATTCATTTTCGTATAAGGAGTAAGGAAAGGATCCAGTTTCAGCTTTCTACTTATGGCTAGCCAATTTTCCCAGCACCATTTATTAAATAGGGAATCCTTTCCCCATTTCTTGTTTTTGTCAGGTTTGTCAAAGATCAGATGGCTGTAGATGTGTGGTATTATTTCTGAGGACTCTGTTCTGTTCCATTGGTCTATATCTCTGTTTTGGTACCAGTACCATGCTGTTTTGGTTACTGTAGCCTTGTAGTATAGTTTGAAGTCAGGTACCGTGATGCCTCCAGCTTTGTTCTTTTGACTTAGGATTGTCTTGGAGATGTGGGCTCTTTTTTGGTTCCATATGAACTTTAAAGCAGTTTTTTCCAATTCTGTGAGGAAACTCATTGGTAGCTTGATGGGGATGGCATTGAATCTATAAATAACCTTGGGCAATATGGCCATTTTCATGATATTGATTCTTCCTATCCATCAGCATGGTATGTTCTTCCATTTGTTTGTGTCCTCTTTTATTTCACTGAGCAGTGGTTTGTAGTTCTCCTTGAAGAGGTCCTTTACATCCCTTGTAAGTTGGATTCCTAGGTATTTTATTGTCTTTGAAGCAATTGTGAATGGAAGTTCATTCCTGATTTGGCTCTCTGTTTGTCTGTTACTGGTGTATAAGAATGCTTGTGATTTTTGCACATTAATTTTGTATCCTGAGACTTTGCTGAAGTTGCTTATCAGCTTAAGGAGATTTTGGGCTGAGACAATGGGGTTTTCTAAATATACAATCACGTCATCTGCAAAGAGGGACAATTTGACTTCTTCTTTTCCTAACTGAATACCCTTGATTTCTTTCTCTTGCCTGATTGCCCTAGCCAGAACTTCCAACACTATGTTGAATAGGAGTGGTGAGAGAGGGCATCCCTGTCTTGTGCCAGTTTTCAAAGGGAATTTTTCCAGTTTTTGCCCATTCAGTATGATATTGGCTGTGGGTTTGTCATAAATAGCTCTTATTATTTTGAGGTACGTTCCATCAATACCGAATTTATTGAGCGTTTTTAGCATGAAGGGCTGTTGAATTTTGTCAAAAGCCTTTTCTGCATCTATTGAGATAATCATGTGGTTCTTGTCTTTGGTTCTGTTTATATGCTGGATTATGTTTATTGATTTGCGAATATTGAACCAGCCTTGCATCCGAGGGATGAAGCCCACTTGATCATAGTGGATAAGCTTTTTGATGTGCTGCTGAATCCGGTTTGCCAGTACTTTATTGAGGATTTTTGCATCAATGTTCATCAGGGATATTGGTCTAAAATTCTCTTTTTTTGTTGTGTCTCTGCCAGGCTTTGGTATCAGGATGATGTTGGCCTCATAAAATGAGTTAGGGAGGATTCCCTCTTTTTCTATTGATTGGAATAGTTTCAGAAGGAATGGTACCAGTTCCTCCTTGTACCTCTGGTAGAATTCAGCTGTGAATCCATCTGGTCCTGGACTTTTTTTGGTTGGTAGGCTATTAATTATTGCCTCAATTTCAGAGCCTGCTATTGGTCTATTCAGGGAATCAACTTCCTTTTGGTTTAGTCTTGGAAGAGTGTAAGTGTCCAGGAAATTATCCATTTCTTCTAGATTTTCTAGTTCATTTGCGTAGAGGTGTTTATAGTATTCTCTGATGATAGTTTGTGTTTCTGTGGGGTCGGTGGTGATATCCCCTTTATCATTTTTAATTGCGTCGATTTGATTCTTCTCTCTTTTCTTCTTTATTAGTCTTGCTAGTGGTCTGTCAATTTTGTTGATCTTTTCAAAAAAACAACTCCTGGATTCATTGATTTTTTGGAGGGTTTTTTGTGTCTCTATCTCCTTCAGTTCTGCTCTGATCTTAGTTATTTCTTGCCTTCTGCTAGCTTTCGAATGTGTTTGCTCTTCCTTCTCTAGTTCTTTTAATTGTGATGTTAGAGTGTCAATTTTAGATCTTTCCTGCTTTCTCTTGTGGGCATTTAGTGCTATAAATTTCCCTCTACACACTGCTTTAAATGTGTCCCAGAGATTCTGGTATGTTGTCTCTTTGTTCTCATTGGTTTCAAAGAACTTCTTGATTTCTGCCTTCATTTCATTATGTACCCAGTAATTATTCAGGAGCAGGTTGTTCAGTTTCCATGTAGTTGAGCGGTTTTGATTGAGTTTCTTAGTCCTGAGTTCTAGTTTGATTGCACTGTGGTCTGAGAGACAGTTTGTTATAATTTCTGTTCTTGTACATTTGCTGAAGAGTGCTTTACTTCCAATTACGTGGTCAATTTTGGAATAAGTGCGATGTGGTGCTGAGAAGAATGTATATTCTGTTGATTTGGGGTGGAGAGTTCTATAGATGTCTATTAGGTCTGCTTGCTGCAGAGATGAGTTCAATTCCTGGATATCCTTGTTAACTTTCTGTCTCGTTGATCTGTCTAATGTTGACAGTGGAGTGTTGAAGTCTCCCATTATTATTGTATGGGAGTCTAAGTCTCTTTGTAAGTCTCTAAGGACTTGCTTTATGAATCTGGGTGCTCCCTGTATTGGGTGCATATATATTTAGGATAGTTATCTCTTCCTGTTGAATTGATCCCTTGACCATTATGTAATGGCCTTCTTTGTCTCTTTTGATCTTTGATGGTTTAAAGTCTGTTTTATCAGAGACTAGTATTGCAACTCCTGCTTTTTTTTGTTCTCCATTTGCTTGGTAAATCTTCCTCCATCCCTTTATTTTGAGCCTATGTATGTCTCTGCATGTGAGATGGGTCTCCTGAATACAGCAGACTGATGGGTCTTGACTCTTTATTCAGTTTGCCAGTCTGTGTCTTTTAATTGGAGCATTTAGTCCATTTACATTTAAGGTTAATATTGTTATGTGTGAACTTGATCCTGCCATTATGATATTAACCAGTTATTTTGCTCGTTAGTTGATGCAGTTTCTTCCTAGCCTTGATGGTCTTTAGATTTTGGCATGTTTTTGCAATGGCTGGTACCGCTTGTTCCTTTCCATGTTTAGTGCTTCCTTCAGGGTCTCTTGTAAGGCAGGCCTGGTGGTGACAAAATCTCTAAGCATTTGCTTATCTGTAAAGGATTTTATTTCTCCTTCACTTATGAAACTTAGTTTGGCTGGATATGAAATTCTGGGTTGAAAATTCTTTTCTTTAAGAATGTTGAATATTGGCCCCCACTCTCTTCTGGCTTGTAGAGTTTCTGCCGAGAGATCTGCTGTTAGTCTGATGGGCTTCCCTTTGTGGGTAACCCGACCTTTCTCTCGGCTGCCCTTAAGATTTTTTCCCTCATTTCAACTTTGGTAAATCTGGCAATTATGTGTCTTGGAGTTGCTCTTCTCGAGGAGTATCTTTGTGGTGTTCTCTGTATTTCCTGGATTTGAATGTTGGCCTGCCCTACTAGGTTGGGGAAGTTCTCCTGGATGATATCCTGAAGAGTGTTTTCCAACTTGGTTCCATTTTCCCCCTCACTTTCAGGCACCCCAATCAGACGTAGATTTGGTCTTTTTACATAATCCCATACTTCTTGCAGGCTTTGTTCATTTCTTTTTCTTCTTTTTTCTTTTGGTTTCTCTTCTCGCTTCATTTGATTCATTTGATCCTCAATTGCTGATACTCTTTCTTCCAGTTGATCGAGTCGGTTACTGAAGCTTGTGCATTTGTCACGTATTTCTCGTGTCATGGTTTTCATCTGTGTCATTTCGTTTATGACCTTCTCTGTATTAATTACTCTAGCTATCAATTCTTCCACTTTTTTTTCAAGATTTTTAGTTTCTTTGCGCTGGGTACGTAATTCCTCCTTTATCTCTGAGAAGTTTGATGGACTGAAACCTTCTTCTCTCATCTCGTCAAAGTCATTCTCCATCCAGCTTTGATCCGTTGCTGGCGATGAGCTGCGCTCCTTTGCCAGGGGAGATGCGCTCTTATTTTTTGAATTTCCAGCTTTTCTGCCCTGCTTTTTCCCCATCTTTGTGGTTTTATCTGCCTCTGGACTTTGATGATGGTGATGTACTGATGGGGTTTTGGTGTAGGTGTCCTTCCTGTTTGATAGTTTTCCTTCTAACAGTCAGGACCCTCAGCTGTAGGTCTGTTGGAGATTGCTTGAGGTCCACTCCAGACCCTGTTTGCCTGGGTATCAGCAGCAGAGGCTGCAGAAAATAGAATATTGCTGAACAGCGAGTGTACCTGTCTGATTCTTACTTTGGAAGCTTCCTCTCAGGGGTATACTCCACCGTGTGAGGTGTGGGGTGTCAGACTGCCCCTAGTGGGGGATGTCTCCCAGTTAGGCTACTCAGGGGTCAGGGACCCACTTGAGCAGGCAGTCTGTGCCTTCTCAGATCTCAACCTCCATATTGGGAGATCCACTGCTCTCTTCAAAGCTGTCAGACAGAGTCGTTTGCATCTGCAGAGGTTTCTGCTGCTTTTTTGTTGTTGTTGTGTAGCTGTGCCCTGTCCCCAGAGGTGGAGTCTACCGAGATAGGCAGGTTTCCTTGAGCTGCTGTGAGTTCCACCCAGTTCGAGCTTCCCAGCGGCTTTGTTTACCTACTTAAGCCTCAGCAATGGCGGGCACCCCTCCCCCAGCCTTGCTGCTGCCTTGCGGTTAGATCGCAGACTGCTGTGCTAGCAGTGAGGGAGGCTCTGTGGGCATGGGACCCTCCCGGCCAGGTGTGGGATATAATCTCCTGGTGTGCCCGTTTGCTTAAAGTGCAGTATTGGGGTGGGAGTTACCCGATTTTCCAGGTGTTGTGTGTCTCAGTTCCCCTGGTTAGGAAAAGGGATTCCCTTTCCCCTTGCGCTTCCCAGGTGAGGCGATGCCTCGCCCTGCTTCAGCTCTCGCTGGTCGGGCTACAGCTGCTGACCAGCACCGATCGTCTGGCACTCCCTAGTGAGATAAACCCAGTACCTCAGTTGAAAATGCAGAAATCACCATTCTTCTGTGTCGTTCGCACTGGGAGTTGGAGACTGGAGCTGTTCCTATTCGGCCATCTTGCTCCTGCTTCAATACTGCAATTTTTGATAATTAAGAGGGCAGTAGAAACATCATCTCTGAAATTCAATAGATGATCTGAGGCAGGTAACTTTCCTGCTGTACTATTCAAAACTGTAGTGAGGCCGTGACGGGCGGATCACGAGGTCAGGAGATCGAGACCATCCTGGCTAACACGGTGAAACCCCGTCTCTACTAAAAATACAAGAAAATTAGCCGGGCAAGGTGGTGGGTGCCTGTAGTCCCAGCTACTTGGGAGGCTGAGGCAGGAGAATGGCGTGAACCCGGGGGGGCGGAGCTTGCAGTGAGCCGAGATCGCGCCACTGCACTCCAGCCTGGGGCACAGAGCAAGACTCCGTCTCAAAAAAAAAAAAAAAAAAAAAAAAACTGTAGTGAGGGTATGAGTACTAATGCTCCAGGAGGCAATGCCACTGTATGTACACAGGGTTCCTACTTACAATGCCAAACCTACAAATAGATTCAATAGGACCTGTGGAAATGGGTTTGTAAGCCATTCACCGATATTGTGTATGATGTGTCAAAATCTAAGGAAAGGATATGGTAGGCCTTTGGCAGCCAATTAGTCATGTTTTTTCCCCCATTTTTCCCTCTGAAAAATGTAGAATGACTAACAAAGTTGGGGGAAAATCCCCATAATTTACAAACACTGAGGGTGTAGAAAGAAACTAGAATATGCAAATTTTATGCAAGTGGGGATATATGCTGGTGCACTGGATTGAATAGTGTTTTCCCCAAAATTAATGCTCACCAAGAACCTGGGAATGTGACCTCATTGGAAAATAGCTTCTTTGCAGATATAATCAAGTTCAGATGAGGTCATACTGGATTGGGATGGGCCCTGGTTTAATGACTGAGGTCCTAATAAGAAGATGGAAATTTGGGCATAGATACACACAGAGTAAAAATAGCCATGTGAAGGTGGAGACAGGTTGGAATTATGTGGCCACAAGCCAAGGAAAGCCAAGGATTGCCAATAGCCACCACAAGCTAGAAGAAGCAAGGGAGGATCCTTCTCTGGATCCATCGAGGGAGCATGGCCATGCCAACACCTTTGGACTTCTAGACTTCAGAACTGTGAGAGAATAAATTTCTGATTTTTAAGTTGCCTGGTTCGTGGTAATTTGTACAGCATCTCTATGAAACTAATGAAACAATTAAGCAAAATTTCTATGACAATAAGACCAGAAAAGACGAGGGAAGTGGAAGAAAGCCAGCAGTGGAAAGCTTAGAAATCAACAGCAAATATTCAATTTTAGAAAAAGGTGATCTCACATAAGTGGGAACTCCATGAGAAGGTCTGTGATGAGATGAAAAACTATCATTGTGGGCAACAAAGAAAGAAATCAGAAAAAAATGGCCAGAGGAAATCAAAGGAGACAGATCTTAGAATTTTGTCTTTGTAAAGGGTAGAAGTTCTATTCCATGGTACCAAAGACGATAAATCCATGAGGGGCGTACAGAGCTACTAGTGCACACTCTCTTGAACTCACTGGTTCTAAGAGGCAAATAAAGTATGATTGTATTTTAAAGAAACAGTCCATCAGAGTAGCACCAGAAGAAAGACTCATAAGCAGAAAAATATGAAAGTATTTATCACTTCTAAGAAAGTTTCTTCTAATAGTTGGTATGGAAAAATACAACTTATACAAAAGGAATATATGCAATCAAAATAAATATTTAAAATCACAATTGAAATATGTAAAATATGACAAGAAAAAGTAATGTGGGAAATAGCAGCAGAAATTCATTGCACATTCTTAAAAATTCTTACAAGAAAATTATTTCTACAGAGCATTTGAAATTTGTAACCCAGGCCGGGCGCGGTGGCTCAAGCCTGTAATCCCAGCACTTTGGGAGGCCGAGACGGGTGGATCACGAGGTCAGAAGATCGAGACCATCCTGGCGAACACGGTGAAACCCCGTCTCTACTAAAAAATACAAAAAACTAGCCGGGCGAGATGGCGGGCGCCTGTAGTCCCAGTTACTTGGGAGGCTGAGGCAGGAGAATGGCGTAAACCCGGGAGGCGGAGCTTGCAGTGAGCTGAGATCCGGCCACTGCACTCCAGCCCGGGCGACAGAGCGAGACTCCGTCTCACAAAAAAAAAAAAAAAAAAAAAGAAATTTGTAACCCAATATTCCGTTACAAATTATAAATGAAGTACATAAAACTATGAAGGGAAACAGCTAGGCAGGAAGATATTAGTGATTTCCAGGTAAGAGGAAGGGACAAGGAACCTGTAGAAATCAGAAAAAAAAAAAAAAAAAAAAAAAAGAAAAAAAAAGGGAATAAGTTCTAAGAAGCCAGTGAAAGAAAATACACAGGAAGAAACAGAGTAAGGAATGTAGAAGGTATAAATATATAAACCAAACAAATGAAGCAGAGAAAAATGAATAAAAAGCAGTGGAGTGAAAATATAAGAGATTAGGCAAAGAAAATCTAACACAGCCATAATTTATATATCTAAAAAGACCATTAAAATAATAGAAAATGAATGTGAAAATAAATTTAATAAATTTAATCCAGGAATAAAAGTTGCTTTAATATCCTAAGATAAATGAATACAAAACAATATATGAATAGAATAAGGGGCAAAAGCCACACGATCCTCTCAGTAGATGTAGAAGTGCAGCTTGAAAAAAAAAAAAAAATAAATAACATGCTTTCATGATAGAAATAGCGAACAAGTTAAGAATAGAAGGGAACTGCTTCAACCAGACAAAGAGCATCACAGAAATCCCACAGCTCACATCATACTTAATGGTGAAAGACTTAATAAGATCAGAGATAAGACAAGGATATTCACATTCCCCACTTCCATGCAATATTGTATTGCAGGTATAAACAGGACAATTAGGCAAAAACAATAAATAAAAGAAATCCAGACTAGAAAATAAGAAATAAAACTAACTGTAATCTTATAGGACATAATCTTACATACAGAAAATTCTACTAGATCTATTATTTGAGTTTAACAAGGTTGTAGGACACAAGATCAATACACAAAAATAAATTGCATATACATACATTAGCAATGAACACTCAAAAATAAAATTAAGAAAATAATTTCATTCATAATATGATACAAAAATAAACAGATATAAAATTAACAAAATAAGTACAAGACCTGTACATTGACAAGCACAAAATATTATTGAAAGAAATTAAAGAAGATCTAAATAACTGGAAAGACATTTCTATGGATATCTGAATACTATTAAGATGGCAATTCTCTACAAATTGATCAACAGATGCAACACAATCCCTACTAGAAACCCAGTTGGCCTTTTTTTTTTTTTTTTTTTTTTTTTTTTTTTCAAATTCAAAATTCACAAGCAGATCCTAAAATTCAGGTGGAAATACAGGAGATTCAGAACACCAAAAACAATCTTGAAAATAAAAGATAAAAATCAGTGAACTTCCAGATTTTAAAACTTACTACAAAGCTATAGAAATTATAACAGTGTGGTACTAGCGTAAGTATAGACATAGAAATCAATGAAATAGAATTGAGACTCATTACAAGTCCCAAAATTTAGGGTCAATTGATTTTCCAACAAAGGGGCCAAGATAATTAAAAGTGCAAAAGCAGCTTTTAACCTTTAGTATGAGGACAATAGGAAAATACACATGAAGAAGAATTAATTTCGATGCCTACCTCACACCGTACACACAACAATGAGTTAAAAATGAATAACAGAATTAAATGAAAGAGCAAAAGCTGTAAGACTATTAGAAGAAGGTATAGGAGTATATGTTTGTAATTTAATTAGGCAAATATTTCTTAAATATAACATGAAAAGCACACATAATAAAAGAGATTAGACTTCAAAACTAAGCATTTTTCTACTTCAAAAGACATCTTTATAAAAGTCAAAAGTCAAGGCAGGGCTGGGTGCAGTGGTTCATGCCTGTAATCACAACACTTTGGGATCACGAGGTCAGGGGTTCGAGACCAGTCTGGCCAACATGGTGAAACCACATCTCTGCTAAAAATACAAAAAAATAGCCAGGCGTGGTGGTGTGCACCTGTAATCCCAGCTACTTGGGAGGCTAAGGCAGGAGAATCGCTTGAACTGAGGAGGTGGAGGTTGCAGTGAGCAGAGATCACGCCATTGCTCTTTAGCCTGGGCAACAGAGCAAGACTCTGTCTCAAAAAACAAACAAACAAATCAATAAATAAATAAGTAAAAAAAAAAAAGTCAAGGCAAAGACTTGAAGAAAGCTATTACAATTTAATACTAAAAAGATAAACAATGAAATTGAGAAATAAGCAAAGGGATCTTTAAAAATAGGCAAAGAAAATGAATAGGAACTTCTCAAAAAATGATATATGAATCACAAATAAGTACATGAAAAAATACTTAACATTACTAGTCAATAAGGAAATACAAATCAAAACTTCAATGAGATACTAAAAAGATTAAACAACCCAATTCAAAAATAAGCAAAATAATTTTTAAAAATAGCTAAAGATACGAATAGGTATTTATCTAAAAAATATATATGAATCATGAATAAGTACATGAAAAAATACTCAACATCATTAGTCAATAAGGAAATGCAAATCAAAACTGCAGTGAGATAACACTTCACCTCTACTAGGATTATTATTATAAAGACAGACAATAGCAAATATTTGTAAGAATGCAGAGAAATTAGAACTATCATTGTCAATAGAAATGTACCATGGTTCTGGACATCTGAAAGTAGGTTTTCAGTTTCCCAAAATGTTAACCATAGACCTACCCTACGATAGCAAGATAAGTGAAAACATACACCCCTGAAAAACTTGTACATGAATGTTCATAATCTAAAATTGGAAACAACAGAAATTCTCATCAATTGTTTAATGTAATGAAAAACAAATTAGGGTATACCTATATAATGGAATATTATGTCACAATGAAAAGGAATGAAGTAGTAACACATGCTGCAATATGGATGAACACTGAAAACATTATGCTAAGTAAAATAAGCCAGTTACAAAAGACCACGTATTGCAGATCCTATTGGTAAGAAATGTCCAGAACAGCAAATCTATAGAGACAGAAAGTAGATCAGTGGTTGTCTAAGTGGGAGTGTATGTGAGGGAGGAAACAGAGAGTCACTTCTTTTTGAGATGGTGACATTTTCTAAAAGCAGATCTTCATAACTGTTACAAAACTCTGAAAGTATGTTTTTTAAAAAGCCATTGAAGGGCCAGGTGCAGGGGCTCACCCCTGTAATCCCAGCACTTTGGGAGGCCGAGGCGGGCGGATCACGAGATCTGGAGATCGAGACCATCCTGGCTAACACAGTGAAATCCCTTCTCTACTAAAAATACAAAAAAAAAAAAAAAAAGTGGGGCGTGGTGGCGGGCACCTGTAGTCCCAGCTACTTGGGAGGCTGAGGCAGAAGAATGGCGTGAATCCGAGAGATGGAGCTTGCAGTGAGCTGAGATTGCACCACTGCACTTCAGCCTGGGTGACAGAGCAAGAGTCTGTCTCCAAAAAAAAAAAAAAAAAAAGTCATTGAATTACCCACTTTATACTGGTGAGCTTGTATGGAAAGCACATCTCAAAAAGGACATTAAAATAACAAAATCAATAATACAATAATGGAATCTAAAAATTGCTGTTGGAAAGGTACACCATATTCTGGAAGAATGTTACTCAGAAAATCAAGACACATCCTAATAAAATTATTATGCTTTAAAGAAAGAATCCTTTGAGTGCCCAGCCAGAAAAGTCAACTGTTTTACAACAGATATAAAAGCAGTTTTGCATTAGGTTTCTCAATAGCAACATCCAATGCCATAAAAGAGCAAAGCAGCATCTACAAGATACTCAGACTAGCTTCCATCTTCTGTTGCAGAATCTTAGAAATTAGCCTTTGTGGCATTTCTGAAACTAGGCTTTCAGTTTTCCAAAATGTTAACCATAGACCTACTCTACGATAGCAAGATAAGTGAAAACATCCACCCCTGAAAAACTTGTACATGAATGTTCATAATAATGAAAATTGACATTTTGGGTAAATCTAAATGAATTCTATGGCCTTCCTGCAAAATTAAGGTAATAGAAGCTGAAAATAACCTGTGTTCCTAAGGACAGACCTTTTGGCCAAATGGAAACCCACCACTGTGTATAGATATCCCTGGAAGCTCAAGTACCTAAACTTGCTAAATGCTACATTACAGGATGCCGTGTGGCCTGCCCAACCTTTCCAACTAGGCTTATTTTGGTTTTACAGTGTGATAGATTTCCCTTTCCTTATTACTGTATTTTATAAATGAATTATGTATTATTCTAAGAGATTATAGCAGCTTCCCTAAGAATTATAGGGAATGTTTACCTACTGGGAGCTATCAATATACGTGTTCTTTATAATGTAGTTTAAATAATGAACCATCTTTTTATGAATTAAATATTACATTATTATATTAAAAGTCACATTTTTAATTGACTCTAAATCATTCTGGAAGACGACTTAATTTTCTAGAAACATGTTCATTTTCTTCTTCACAGAAGTAGAGTCATTTTATACATTCCAGTTATCAAAAGAACGTGGAGATTATGTAGTATAATCTTCTCACTGTACAGGCAAGCAAACTTGGTTCATAGGACAATTGATGACAATTAAATAAATGCAGAGCTGAAACCGGATGCTAGGTCTCTGCTTGCTTGTCTAATGCTCCTTAAACTGCCCCATAACCTCCCATTTTCTTCTGTTTCTGTCTGTACTCATAAACATCTCATTAGTTTATTCATTCTGTGAAAACGTATTCATTATCCACTATGTGCCAACTATTCTTTGAGATTCAGGGGATGCAGAGGTAAAGAAAATAGGCAAAGTCTATGTTCTCAGGGGCTTTTATTCTCTGATCATATATGGCTTCTGCAGAATCTCATTGAAATGGCCTCCCATGCCTGTTCTTTTTACCATTCTTCACCAAGGTCCATCTTTATCAGGTACCCAGGGCATTTCTATTCTCTGTCTCTCTAAGTGTCAAGGAAAACAACCCAAGTAGCCTGAGGCAGACCTTCCTCCAAGTCTTCTGTGTTCGCCTCACTGCCCCAGTGTGGACACCCCTGCTCTGTGCTCCCTTAACACTGTGTGCTTACCTCAATCAGAGCACCACAAGCTGGAAAGGTATATATCTGCTTATTTGTCATTCTTCCTCTTAAACTATGACCTCCTTGAGGGCAGGGACTGGTGTCTTGTTTTTTGCAATATCTCTAGTGTCTGCACCTTACCTGGAACAGAATGAGTGCTGACTAAATCTGTTGTTGATTAAATTGAGGATGTCTGCACAAACATAAGATCTTATACAGTGCTTTTAAATCTTACTGAAAACGAGTTTAAGTAAAGGAATTCTTCCTCTTAGGGTCATTTACAACTTATTAGCTCCAACCTAATTATCAGTAAATAATGTCAAAAATATCCAATTTATTTTTGATGTTCTTCTCCACACTGATGTCATGTTTTTCTCAATGCAATCTCTCAGCAAGGAACATCTCATAGCTGTGGAAGGATACAACCATCTCTTCTACTTAACTCAGGATAAGAAGCTGATGCTAGAATTTTCACAAAACAGAGACGAGTTCTGTTCGACTTCTGAGAAAATTACTTCGGTTTTCTGTTAAATGCCAAATTGATGTAAAAATTGTCACATGATAAGCTGCAGCATAAAGCAATGCACAATTCAGAACTGGGGTAGTTGTCAGAAGCTATCTTTCAGAACTGAGCTGTTTTCATGTGTGATTGACTGAAGGAGGTCTATGGTCTAGTTTCGAAAAGAGAAAACAGCAATAACAAAACCCTTAGCACCAACACAAAATTCTACACAGTCTGGTTTAGTTACTTACACAGGTCAATTTATAATTCTTTCTCAGCTGGAATCTGAAATGGCAGAGTCAATAAATTAATTCATATCTGAACTTTTATCCTTTCACTGGGTCATGCTCTCTAATTGAACACTGCTTACATTTTGTATTGGGAATGTATAAACATTCCAAGATATCTTTTCATTAAAGGGAGGTACATGAGTTGTACTACATAATTGTCTTTGAATTATATTATAAATCACTCTACAAGAGATACTAAAATTTGTCCTTACTATCTACTAAATACTAAGAGAAATAATGTCAACACACCATCTATTATTATTTGAAGCAAAGGTGTGTATGTGTATATATACACATATATACATATATGCTTATATATTATGTGTATATATATTCATATGTTGATGTGTATATATCCATATATATACATATATGTGTGCATTTGTATATATACATATAAAATTTGATATTTTTAAATTTTGCCATAAAAGTCAACATTATTTTCTCAAACAAATCACCAGCTACTTTAAAATTCAGTATCATTACTTTATATCAGTCACTAAGGATTAGGTGTTATTCAAATTATGAGCAGGAATAGTTCCCTGGTATTCTTCCTAGACTTAATCTGAGTATTAGTTAGACTAATTTTAAAGCAGAGGAATAGTTTTGGAAAGTCCTTCATGTTCCATTCTTTCTTTAGAAACTCCTGGTTGAGTCTATCTGCTACCCATCTGGGAACTACAGAGACCATAAACATTGTAATGACCCATTCTCCTTCCAGTACCTCAGGTAGAGTTATGGGAAAGTGAAATAAATATAACATATTGAACGCAAGCCCATTTTGATTATGTATTAACATTTATTTATCTGGAATGGAATTCAGCGATAGCGAGACTACAATTACATTGATTCTTCTCCATATTAGATATTACTTAACTATTTAAGGCTTAGTTACCCATGATTAAATGGTTTTGCATTTTACATATGGTATGTCAGGAGTATAATATTGTTTTTCACATGTTATGACTCAATGGATTTATATCTATTATCCCTTAATATATTCCTAGTTATCAATAAGCAATATGAAATGTCACAGTACAGAGATAAGGTAGATATACCTAATTGGAAATGGCAGTCTTTCCCAAGGCTTTAAAGCCCTAAGTAAACTATTCCTTCAGGCAACCATTAAGACCAGTTGCAAACTGCAAATACATTTTTTTTTTTTTTTTTTTTTTTTGCCATCTCTATTTTAGCTACTGGGTTTACGCCCTGGGAGTTTTAAACACAATGTCTGCTTTTAAAAAGTTGAATCTGGTAAGTTGGAAAAGTAACATAAATACAAAATATAATGAATAGTTTAAGGTTGAATACCAGTTCTTTCCCAGGTTTACTAGTCTATAAATATAAATGCAAATGAGTACAGTACATGATGAAGTAAAACAGCAGGAAAGTTTGAAAAGAGCTCTAAATTTAAATAGCAAAATTAAAAGAAAGGTCCTACTTCTTTTATCTAACTGGTTAATTCAATCTTGACTTTATTCACCAACCTCTTTGGACAGGAGATTTTCCTCTATAAATAAGGGGATAAAACTTGACACAGTATTTTTCAGCTTTATCGTGCTATGATTAATGTTGGGAGTAGAAGTAGGAAGTGATTCTTGAGCTTTTTGCAGGGAGTGAAAACTGGATGGAGCAGGGGGCACCTAAAATGACCTTCGAAAAATGAGCTGAATTCAGTCTGGCAAAAGCAGGTGAAGGTGGCATATGAGATGAGAAATCAGTGTAAGCAATGTCTCTTAATCAGACAATTCCAGACAAGTTTAATAGCACGATGATGGTGATGACAATGATGATGATGAAGATAATGCAAAATATTTTAGATTATAACAATATATCACCACCATCATCATGTGCCATCTGCCATTCCATTTTGAGCAAATCATCCCTCAGGCAATAGTTGAGCTTGCCAGAATTTACACCATGTACAATACAGTGTTGCTCAAATAAAAACCATCTAAAACTGGAATGCCTTTGCCCCCGCAAAAATTAAAAAAAAAAAAAAAAAAAAAAGTGTGTGATGTCTTCATTAATATGCTAATTTGCCCATTTCCTTTCAGGGTAAACATAATGGCCCCATGCACAGGTTGACCCAATTAACAGCATAAAGTTGTTTCTTTCAAAGAGCACATTCCAAAAACTACTGTGTGAAAAAGAATGAAACCTATAAGGATTTCAGCCTTTATGGGGGAAATGGGTTAAAGTAATAGAACTAAGGTAGGGCTTAATATTTTTTTCAATCACTAAAATAAAAATCAATAACATATTACATAAAGACAACACCAATTAAATGTCAGTAATATTGAAATGTTCACTATTGATTTCCCTCTGCCATCTTCTAATCACGATAAACATCTCAGGATTGCTGCTTCTCTAAAATTTGATTGCTTATGTATGTGTACTGTATTGAATATTAAGCACATATTGAAAAACGTCTTTTTCTGCACCTAGTCTTTTTTCTAAGGTCTCATACCACTCTCCACAATGTCATATGCCAAGTCCTGCCATGTTCTCAGAGATGCACAGTCACTATGATTGCTAGATTTAGTAAATAAAAATATAGTGCCAAATTAATTTTTAATTTCAAATAAACCAAAAAAAAGTATGTATACATATATATGGTATACTTTTATACATTTATATATATAAATGTATAATATACATTTATTATATATATAATTCCAAACTAATATGATTGCATCTTATATTTTATCTGGTAACCCTAACAGTAACTGAAATAATTAAAAATGAAAAAAGAGTATTTCTAAGCAAACATTTCTTACGCCTTCTTCACAAAACCCAAGATGATATATGATCAGCTTCCCTCACAGTAATGCTTTATCAAAGCACATATACATAGCCTCTTTCACAAGTATCCCAGTGTCATGCGCGTCCGTGTGAAGAGACCACCAAACAGCCTTTGTGTGAGCAACATGGCTGTTTATTTCACCTGGGTGCAGGCGGGCTGAGTCCGAAAAAGCAGTCAGCGAAGGGAGATAAGGGTGGGACGGTTTTATAGGATTTGGGTAGGTAAAGGAAAATTACAGTCAAAGGGGGGTTGTTCTCTGGCGGGCAGGAGTGGGGGTCACAAGGTTCTCAGTTGGGGAGCTTTTTGAGCCAGGATGAGCCAGGAAAAGGAATTTCACAAGATAATATCATCGCTTAAGGCAAGGATCAGCCATTTTCACTTCTTCTGTGGTGGAATGTCATCCGTTAAGGCAGGGGCAGGGCATTTTCACTTCTTTTGTGATTCTTCAGTTACTTCAGGCCATCTGGGAGTGTAGGTGCAAGTCACAGAGGATGCGACAGCTTGGCTTGGGCTCAGAGGTCTGACACCCAGGGCCACGGCAACCTCTATCCCTTCCATACCACACAATCTTGGGAGTATTAAAGCATTGATTATTTTTCCTACATTGTCCTCTTTTTCTCTCCAAGTTTCAACACTATAACATTCCATTATGCTTTGTCTTTTTTTTTTTTCAATTTTCCAAACACCATCCATTATCCCTTTTTTCTAGTTATGTTTAACAATTTGCAACATCTGACTTCATATCTTTGAAGTCTAAACAGAAGATAACTTGCATGTACTCTACTAGAGTTTTACATAAAGAAAACTTTCATTTTGGAAGGTTCATCTTATTTAAGTATCTACAGTTTTCTTTGACTTAGTCAAAATACTGATAAAAGATCAGATCAAAAATATTTATATAAAAATTACAGTCAGCAAAATACCAGTAGAATATATATTTAATTTCTAAATACTTATTCACTTTATTTGTATTAACATTTCTGAATAAACAACACCGATTTTGCCATTTACTAAAGGCCAGCTTTTGAAACGGGGGTTAGTTTAAGGGAAATTTAGTGATCCTTGAGGGTGAAAAAAAAAAAAAAAGCTTTTGTGTGTGAAAATCCTGGACTATTTCCAATGTAAAACTTTCAGAAGCACTGAATTATTCATTTGTATTTGGAAAATATAATGGGCTAACAGCTGAACAAATAAAATGGCATGTTAAAATTGTAGTTATTGGTATCTAAAAGCATAAAATGGATTTTAAACTGTTATGGGAGCATTTTACCTTATTTTACAAACCGGTAATGTTCCAATAAGAGTCATTCAGATTTTTAAAAATGAGGTAAGTGTAAGTAACAAGATAACTGAACCGAGAGCAAGGACTCGCATTTTAATTTCTTATACAAACAGAAACCATTAGGATTTTTAACAGACATTTTCTGCCTCTGTTTTCTCATCTGAACAGTGGGGATAATATCTTTCAGAACGCTTAGGGGCTGAGGAAAAGCAAGCTGAAAAGATTTTTCCTACAAATCTAGGAAAGAAAAAAGAGAGGTTTGATATCAGCAGGAGAATATCCTGTTTTAGTCCTTTTCTCATATTCAGCTAAAATAGGTTGTGAGAAGTCAAAGTCCTCAAACTGTTTTTTTTGTTGTTGTTAATATTTTTGTGGTTCACATTATTTGTCCTCAGATTTTTCTTTCTAAACCGACTTTTTTTTTTTCCCAGAAAAAAAAAAAAAAAAAAAAAAAAGCCAAAACGCGGAGGCCTTTGTCACTTTTATTTGTTACACTGGGAAACTAACAAGACAAAACAAAGGCTATGTACCTGCCCTAGGATTGAGGGTACTTCTTCAAGCTAACACTCCCTATGTGTTTATCATATACTTATTCATTTGGTGGAGAGGGTAAGCTTTCCAAGGAGAAAGAAAAAGCAGGAAAACCTCAAGGGACCGTGCTCTGATTCTCCTCTAGACTTCCGAGCAGTTCATCCTGAGAAAGGAAAGTTAACTAGCCCAACCCGTGTTGAAAGGCTACTTAGTATGCTTCTGATTGTGGAGGATTGGGGACCAGGTGTCAAAGTACTCCTTCTGACTACAAATATCTGTCCCCTGAGAGTTCCTGTAAATTGGGTTTTCTTTTCTATTATACATTTCTAATTATGTTTACTGCCTCTTATAGACTGAATCCAGCTTGCCTTCTGTCAGTCTTCGCAAGGCAATCCTTTGGACCCTGTTGATGACATACTTGGCTCTTTGGTCCTTACGATGGTTAATACTGAGTGCCAACTTGATTGGATTGAAAGATACAAAGTATTGTTCCTGTGTGTGTCTGTGAGGGTGTTGCCAAAGGAGACTGCCAAAGGTGGACTGGGAGAGGCAGACCCACACTCAGTCTAATCAGCTGCCAGCATGGCTAGAATAAGGCAGACAGAAAAAGGTGGAAGGAGCTGACTTGCTGAGTTTTCTGGCCTTCATCTTTGTTGGGTGCTGGTTGCTTCCTGTCCCAGAACATCAGACTCCAAGATCTTCAGCTGTTGGCCTCTTGGACTTTACACCAGTAGTTTGCCTGGGGCTTTTGGGCCTTTGACAACAGACTGAAGGCTGCACTGTCGGCTCCCCTACTTTTGAGGTCTGGGGACTCAAACTGGCTTCCTGACTCTTCAGCTTGCAGATGGCCTATTATGGGACTTCACCTTGTGATCCTGTGAGTCAACACTCCTTAAAAAACTCCCCTGCAAATATCCATCTATCCTATTAGTTCTGTCCCTCTAGAGAACACTGACTAATACAGTCCTCTTTAGTTTATCTTATAAGGAAGGAGTCAGGACATAAATGCTGCTCTGAAGTCCTGATGAAGTCAAGATTCTCAAACTTAGGTTGACGAATCGCGATAGGTGTGGCCTATATTATCTGTCAGGGCTGAGGTTTGAAACTGACTGCAGACTCTGTATCCCTTTATCACAGGATTGTGCCCTTGAAGAGGCTGTGTTGAGAATAAGAGAGATTGTTCAAAAAGAAGGCTCAAATCTAGTGGGAGTTTAGTAAATGATAGTTAATATTTACTTCAATATTTCCAGTACCCAGAACAGTACCTGAATTAAAAGACATTCATGAAATATTTGGTAAATGGATGAAAGTACTTAGCTTAAAGGTGGTAGTGATTTTTCTGTTCGTGACTTATTACTTATTTATTTCAAGTTTAAATATCTATTTCGGACTGCTAGGTTACAAATTAAATTATATAATAAACACGAAGATCTTCTGTGACCTATACACTGATAAACACATCTAATAGATTATTGTTGTTAGGTCTTTTCAACTTAATAGAAAAGTATGAATCAATTGTTATAAGTGAAAATATGATTAGCAATTTATTTCCTTCTTATTGAACTGGTTAAGAATATCCCTTAAATGGGTACACAATTAAACCTTGCTTTGTTTTCGTGAAATCTCATTCTGCTTTATTTGTTTATTTATTATTTATTTATTTAGAGTCAGGGTCTTGCCCTGTCACCAGGCTAGAGTATAGAAGCTCAATCATGGATCACTGCAGTCTCCAACTCTTGGGCTCCAGTGATCCTTCCACCTCAGCATCCTGAGTAACTGGGACTACAGGCATGTGCCATCACTTCTGGCATCATTTTGTTATTTTGGATTCTTAGATGGATGACTACCTAAATACAATTACTATATACTACAGGGGGTGCATCTGTTTTACCAAAAACACACTGGGGTCGTTCCCAGGAGTATTTTTGGATCCTCTGGGATTTGTTTTTTAAATCTCTTATCCAACAACTAACCAAGATATTGTACTACAGCAATTCTCCCTTGATTATTTTTTCATTTCCTGCTAAAACCCCAAAAACTTGTCATTCTTAGTTCGTTTTCTTTCTAAGGAACTTGTCTTAATTTCTTCTCAATTTTTATGGAATTCAGTGTTGCTTACTTATTATAATGTTTGCATTCCTTAAAAACTCTTACATACTGAAAAACCAGCAAACCAAAAAAAAAAAAAAAAAAAAAAAAAAAGCCCTTAGAATTATTCTACTGAATTAAATATAGAAACTTAGAACAAAGGAATAAGAATTAACATTGTATATCAGAAAAATATCTATTTACACTTGAATCTCAGCTGTAGTGCATCATCCATGCAGCTAAATTTAAAGGTTTACTTATTATTCATGGCATATTATTCTGGAGTTTTGTCAAAAATTAAAACAGCTGTTCTATTATTGTATATAAATCAAGTAAAATAAGAAATTTGTTTGTATATATACATGTTTATGTATATACATACACACACTTTTTAAAAGCCGAAATGTAACAGAAAATGGCATTATGTATTTAAAGCTTTAACAATGACTTTACTATCTGACTCCAGAATTCTTCTCCAAGGAAATTACCACAGGGAAAGTATTAGGGATGGGCTCATGCATTTATGTTTACAAATATATATTGCTTTGTTCATTATAATAAAACACAGGAAAAATCTAAAATTCAACAATTTAGGAATTTTGATTTTAATTTTATATTTACATAATGGATTACTAGGTCACATTGAAAAGTCTGCCTTATCAGAATGTTAAGAGGTCAATGGACATAATCTAATTCAAAGGTGAAAAAATACATTTTCAAAATTTAGAGTTAGTGTTTTTGAAATGTTTGCACAGATCATGAATTATATTAGTATTCTGATAAAATACATCAATCCTTTACCTGGAAAAAATGCACTAATGCAAACAAACAACAAAATGGTATGCAGTAGGGGGAAGAGGGTGAGATTCCCATAGCCATTTTGGGGATGCTAGGTAAAGGAAGCCTGATATATATTGCCATGATTTTCTTAAAAATAATCTGTATCTATTTCTTTATTTTTATTTTTACACACACAGATAGAAAGTGTTCAGAAACTTCAGCAGCAAGGTAGGCTAAGACTGTCCAAATAGATTTCCTTTCCGCTACAACTCAGAGAAATACTGAGTAATACCACATCCGTGTGCACACATGCACACACATACATATGTACACCACATGAGTATGTGCGTGCACACACACACACACCCACACACACCCAAGGAGCTAAACTGGATAACTACACTTAACAGAAGAAAGTGGACATCGGCGGGCATAGAACAACAGGAGAAGCCAAATCCAGAAGAAAAGTTACTGATATCATGATAATCTTGAAGTTTCAGAGGAGGATTTAAACTTTAGACCTGGATTTGTAATGCTCTTGGAGATGAGATATGACCTTTGGCCTAAGCTAGACAAGAGAGCTGGATCTGAGATTCCTGCACAAATGAGATCATAACTGGATAGACATTTAAGTTTATTTTATTATTTTTGTTTTTGATAATTAGATGATCTCAATTTTTATTTTTTTTTGTTTGGTCACTTAAGATTCATAGGTTTGGGGTATCCTTGACTAAAAATGAAATGTAGGTAAGAGAATGAAAGAAATCAGGCACATTCCTCAGCCCCGGGCTCAACACAAACAGGCCCAGTACAAACACATCTCACCATATATCTCTCAACTTCCTGAGCCCAGTACAAACACATCCCACCATATATCTCTCAACTTCCTGAGCCCAGTACAAACACCACCTGGAAAATCCCCGATAAGGACACAGCCGTTTGTGGTTTTACTGAAAGCGCGGGAACCAATAGAAAAACTACTAAATGTATAACTTAAAATGTAAACCAATTGTAATGCTGTAACCAAAATAATTCCCTTGTTCCTCTGTAACTTTACGTATCCTATTTACATCAGGCTATAAAAAGCAAGCACTCGCATTGTTCGAGGCCCTCTTGTATGCTGTAGAATGGAGGGACCAAGTTCGAACTTGCAGTAAAAGATCCTTGCCGCTTGGCTTTGACTCTGGACTCTGGTGGTCTTCTTTGGGGAACAAACGGTCTGGGTATAACAAGAATAGACTGTTCTAAAATAATAGACATCAGAACCCAAAGATACACATTGCCAATAAAATATTTTTAACTCTGTGCTTAAGTGTAGTGGGAAAATTTTAGAGATAAGATATCAAATTTTACATAATTCTTACTTTTTAACTATAATTTCTTTTACTCCCTCCTTTAATCATAAAACTCAAAATCTCACAGACATTTACTAGTTAGGAATTTTTACCCCCTAAATAAACAAACACTGGCTTCCTAAAGTGAATATTTTGGGTTGTCATAATTTCATTCAAGCATTTTTCAGTTAAGTTAAAAGCAAAAGGAAAATCACTGAAAAAATATAGCTGCCATAGTACATCTACTACTGCTGAGCAACAATGCATGAATGAAGACATCCCCTTATCCAAAGCCAGTCGCTTGAGAAAAACTTGAACAAGCAAATCAAGCACAAGCAACAGAGGCAGACAGAGGATGAGCGCATGGATCGCTGAATAATTGAGATTGCCTTAACGGTTGAATATTTTCAGTGTGTTCTAATTCAGAGAAAAATTGTGATAAATACACACTTTTTTCAAAATCTAATTAAGATCTCACCAATGAGCAATCAAGTTGACAGAATCTGAATAGACCATATACCACAATAACAAGGCTCTTATAAGACAAGACACTTGATACTATGTAACTTTTGGGGAAAAATTCTGAGATCCCTCAGACTCTAAACTCAAGGCTGACTCCTACCAATAGTGTCTCTGTTATGGTTTGACTTGTGACCCCCTCAAATTTGTGTACTGAATTCTTAACCCTAACCACCACATTATATGAGCTTATTTGAAAATAGGATTGTTGCAGATGTAACTAAGATGAGAACATACTAGAATAGAATGGGTCTCTAATTCAATGTAACTAGTGTCCTTATTTAAAAAAAAAAAAAAAAAATTGTTGCTGATGTAACTAAGACGAGAACATACTAGAATAGAATGGGTCTCTAATTCAATGTGACTAGTGTCCTTATTATTAAAAAAAAAAAAAAATGAACACAGGCATGCACACAGCGATAACGCCATGTGAAGTTTAAACAGGAAACTGACATGATACAACAGAAGACTATATACTCCAAAGATTGCTAGCAAACCACTAGAAGATACGAAAGAAGCATGAAACACAGTCTCCCAAACAGATCTCAACATCAGATGGAACCAACTTTACCAACACTGTGATCTCAGACTTCTAGCCTCCAGAATTAAGAGACAATATATTTCCACTGTTGATACCATGCAGTTGTGGTAGCTTTATACATCAGCCCTAGCAAACTAACACAGTCTCCTTCAAAATATATAAATCTCCTCTCATCCCTTTCCCCTTCATTAGTATGGTTTGTATATTGATTCTGGCTAATATTTTGAATACCAAATTATTTGACTCTTTTGAGGCTTTCCAAAAACTAATTTAACTTTTTAGAAAAATAGTCATGGACTTTGACTGTGGTAAACAAGTTTGTTAAAAACAACTTCGTTCTATAAACAGAGAGGAATGCTGGATAAAGTAAATCAAAAAATGTTTTAAAGAGACCTAAATTTAAAAGAAAGGTCAATTAGAAAGAGAGCTGAAGAGGAATTTAGTAAACTAAAAAACAGAACTGAGGAAAGTATCCAGAATTCAACTCAGAGAAAGATGTAAAGATAACAGAAGTGAATACATAAAAGGTATGATGAGAACTTACAATGTGTGTACCATAGCAATTCTATAACAATGTAATAGAGAGAATAGGAGGAAAGAGGCAATATTCAAAGTGGTGGTGAATGAAAATTACCCATAATTGAAGAAAAACTGAATCCTGAAAAAGTGTCAGTATCAAAAGTGCTAAATTAAAAAAAAAAAATACTTAAACACTTCTTTTAGAAGAAATAAAAATAATCCAAACTTCCTAAATTCAAGAGAAAAAGTTGCCCTAAAATTTCTAAGAAATAATGACTGAACGACTGCCAGATTGACAGTAGTATTGCAATCAACCACAGTTGAGAAGACAGTGGAAAAATACATTTTAAGTATTAAGAGAAAATATCTGTCAACCTAGAATTGTATACTCAGTTGGGATTTTAATCAAGAGTGAGGGCAAAATAGATATTTTTGTCAAAGGCATTATACTCACAGATTTCACTGAAAGAATACAAATAGAAGTATTTTAAGGGAATATAATTTAACTCAGAAGAAAATAGTGGAGTATAAAATAAAAATAATATAAAATAGGAATATAAAATAAATTAGTAAATGTACTGTCTATAAAAAGCATTGATAATGAATTCTGAGGTCTTAAATTCAAAATATAGATATGGAAGATGAGACTGGAGATTGAATTTAAAAGACTACAATTTTTGTATTCGGAAGAGGTTGATAGAGATATTCAGTCATGACAGACATAGTTAACACAAGCATTAAATCATTAAATTCAAAACCGTCAAAGTATGAAAACAGAATGCATAATTTTAAATTAATAGAATAAAGGAGTAAAAAAGAAACTTGACTAATGTATTAGTCCATTTGTTCTGTTATTACAGAATACCATAAACAAGGTAATTTATAAACAACATAAATTTATTTCTCATAGTTCTAGAGGCTACGAAGTCCAAGTTTAAGGTTCTGGCATGTGCTGAGGACCTTCTTGCTGTGGCCTCACATGGCAGAAGTTGGAAGGTACAAGAGAGAGTGAACCCACTCCCACAAGCCCCTTTTATAGTAGCATTAATTCATTCGTGAGTGTGGAGTCCTCATGACAGAAACACCTCCCTAAAGGCCGCACCTCCCAACATCGTCGCATTGGGGTTTGTTTCCAACCTATGAATTTGGGGAGTCACATTCATACCACAGCAGCTAATAAAATAGATTGAGAAAAATAATTAAAAGAAAGCAAAGAGAAAGCATGGCATAGAAAAAAAAAAAAACATAAAATAAAAAAATCCAAACATATTAATAGTCTCAAAAATGTATGTGGATGGAACTTTTCTGTTTAAACACAGAGATTCTTCAATCATATTTTTCTTAAAAACAAATACACTTGTCGTGTGTGTATAAAATACATACCTAAATACAAGATTTTCTTTCAGTAAGGTTGAAATTAAAGATATAAAAGAAGATATATCTGATAATAGCAATGTAAAAAAGGTTATGTAGCAATATTAAAATATATCAACATGGATTTTAGGTAAACTGCATTATTTTTATAAAGTGGGTCTTTTAATATATGTAAGTTACAGAATGGTAGATTTTTGTTGTTTAATCAATACATTCTATATGTCTAGAATAGTACCTGGCACAAAATAGGCATTCAGAAATGTTTGTTTAGTGAATGTTTAATAAATACTAAGAGAAAACATTCGCAGTGAGTTAATACAATTCTCTTCATACACAATTAACAACTTGGCTTTGAAATATAAATGAACACACATTATGTTTACAAGGTATGTGTGCACACAAACACATACATGAAATTTTAGCAAAAGAAAAAAGGCAAAACATTTGTGAGAAATTGTGAACCTTGTAATAAAATCCTCACTACCATCTGCCAGACTGTGTCACCTGTTTGAGCTAGACAAACTACTAAATTACAGGTGCTCTGACTCATACCAATAACACTGTTGTGTAATATCATGCTTGTATTCTCGTCTTTGCTTATTTAATAATGGCATGAGGTGCATAGATAAATCAGTCATCTTGTTTAGCCGAGTCCCTGATGCTAAAAGGACAAGGTGATCTTCAAATTCTGTTTTCAGTGTGATTATGTTGTTGTCTCCTCCACATTCTTCAGTAGCATCTGGTAAGCATGCAATGTGAATTGCTAATTCAACTCTAGCTGTAAAATTAGTCTAGGTTCAGCAGAGAGTGTAGGAGCAGCTGGTAAACAATACGAGATCCCACAGGCTCCACTAGCTGAATATACTTCAACAGGATGCCTGAGTCGTTTATTTTCCTCATCCGTTTCTCTAGTGATGCTGCAAAATTTGGAAAGGTTTCCAGACAGAAAGCTAGGGTTAAGTGGTGTGGGGGTAAGGGAGATTCTAAGTCTAAAAGAAATAGCACAACTCTGAAAAAAACAGTTTGATAAGACTGGAAACACAGGACTCAGACTCTATAATCTTTTTTTCTTTTTCTATAACCATCATGTAAGGCTATTCCTATGGTGAACTTTCCCTTTATACCATTATTCAGTTCAGTTTGTTTTTTTTTTTCTTTGAGACAGGTTCTCTCTCTCTCTCTCTCTCTCTGTCTCTCCTTCTCTCTCTCTCTCCCTCTCTCTCTCTCTCTGTCACCCAGGCTGGAGTACAGTGGCACAATTACAGCTCACTGCAGCTTTAACCTCTCTAGGAGGCTCAGGTGTTCCTCCCATCTCAGCCTCCCGAGTAGCTGGGACTACAGGAATGCACCACCATGTCCGACTAATTTTCGTATTTTTTGTAGTGACGATTTCGTCATGTTGGTTAGGCTGGGCTCAAACTACTGGCTTCAAGGTATCCACCTGCCTCAGCTTTCCAAAGTGCTGGAATTACAGGTGTGAACCACCACGCTTGGCCCATTTTTCAGTTCTCTTTTGCATTTTTCTTCCAAATAATCTAAAGAAATAATACCATCACTATTATCACTCTTCGTAAGAGTTTGCAATGTGTTTGTTTAATAAACAATGATCTTAGTTACTAGGACTTAGGTATAAAAATGTATAGGCATGATCATCACTCCACCAAGTGCAGAATTTAATGATTACAGTAGTTCCACACTAGAGAAGAGTAGATATGTGTTGCCATCATAAAGTATTCTAGTTTATTTGTATTTTGTCATTACAATGTCATAAGCTGTAGTCTTTGCCCAGGTGTACACCAACTTAACCTATTGGGTTGTGATCACAATGCACATTAACTTTTGTTTCTTTTGTAGTTCAGTTAAAAACTAGGTCTTTTATTTCTATAATGGCTTCATTTTCCTATCTAAAGTCCAGGCCCACTCCAATATATTTGTTAGAAGAAAATATTTGAACACACTTCTGATAGCATTCAAAAAGTTTAAAATAGAAAGGAACAATAGATAATGCAAGTGAGAAAGAGTGAATAATAAAAAATACAGTTGCTGATATAGATGAAATGTGGTAGGAAGACAAAAACAACTCAAATTGTGCAGTATTTCCCAACAGAAAACCATTTCATTCTATTATTTAAGATAATATCCAGAATGCCTGCAATGAGGTTCAGTGGTAATTTACCTTGAAATATTGAAATGAACTCTGTGATCTTTAAGACAGAGAGTACCATGGGTTTGGGAGTAGGTTTAAAAAAGCAAAAAAGCACTTCTCTCCTGGAGGAGGGACACATTTTCTATCACGTTTATTTGCTTTGGTGAAAATAACAGGTCCTTACGAGGATGACTGATGTAATTAGAAAATCAATTTTTAAGAACAACATTCACTGTCAGAAAAATAGATTCTCAAGAAAACATGAATAGAAAAACAAGGGCAATTTTTATAATTGAGTCAACTTTCCAGATGAGGAAGAAAACTTCCAATGTGTGGTTCTCTAGTTTCAGAGTTATTAAAAGGTCTGGAAAGCCATGTCTATTAATCGTAAAAAAGCAAACAAACAAAAAACAAGTAACGGAGTTGGTGAAGAAACAAAAATGTGCAACTCACTTCTTTGAAACAAAATGCCAAATATGCTTATTAAAACCAAAATTGACTGCATTTCCTTGGGTAAAACATAAATCATTACAGGGAACAGATGGCTAATTCACTATTAGAAAAATAGAACCCACCTATTATGTTCTTGAATATGGTAAATCAGTTTCAGAGCTGAATCTTGATTAGAGTTAAAATCCAAAAACTTGGTGTATTCTGAAGTAAGATATATTGGAAACATATCTTAGTGACTTAAGAGGGCCTGGGGAGTAGCGACAGGCTGTTTTCAGAGGAGAGAAGCTGCCTCCATAATATGACTGCAGACTGAAGCCATTATAGAATGGGTGCATTGCTGGAAGCACACACTAAAACAGAGTTTGGGGTGTAAAATGTTGATTAGGAACTAATATATGTGAAAAGAAGGGTAAGAGGTAGGATTAGGAAGGGAAAGAAGTTCATTTGCGATGCCAATCAACAAAGCATCTGCTAGGGAACTCTGTAGTGGATATTACCTTTCAAAGTTGTCTTGGAATGGATGGAAATGGCCATACCTTTTCTACTCACTTACCAGGTGCTGGATGGGTAAGAGTACAGCAAGTCTGTCCTCTATAGATAAGGTAGACCCTGAAAAAACAGGCAGCTGCAAGCTATCTTGGAACGGATAGCTCTCCTTGTAGCTGGACAGCTAGGTCTTATTAAGTCAGAATCTGGGCAATACATCTTCCTATATACCAGAGAGGCCTAAGGAAAAGGTGGCCCTCTGAGAGGCTCTTGTGCCAGGTAAGAGATCCAAATACATGAAGATTAATGATTATTGTAGTGAATTGTGAATTTCTTACCTTACCTAAAGGCATTTCCATTCAATTAAAAAAGAACTGAACTCAAATTCAAACTGGTGGTATAGTATACAACACATGGGTAGCCAGAAAATACCAGGACAATGAGGCCTAAGAAGCATATTTAAGGTGTTTTGTTTGTTTGTTTGTTTGTTTTTTTAAGCATAATTTATATAGCTGATCCTTTCCCTCATCACCACTGATTAACCCAAAAGAGTTGTTCTCTTTGGTGTAATTAAGAATTATTTAAGGAACTTGTTGAAAATATAGATACTTAGCTGTGATTTCCATGGATTGTGACTCATGAGAGCAGTGACGTGATCAGGGATTCCATGTGGGTATCCCAGTTATGCTGAGGTGAGTGAGACAGTGCATGAACCATACTTGGAGACCAACATCCCTAAAGCTTCAGTAAATTCTGCTACATGCCACACTCCTGTAATTCAGGGTCTGAAAGAAGAGGACATCTAGGAATGGGCAGAAAGGAGCAGAACACAACGTGTAGGGCACAGAAAACAATATGGAAAAGCACCAGAGGAGATCCGGCTTCAGCGACAAATATGGTAAAACAAGTCCTTTGCCAAATGCACTGGGCTAGACGATCTGGGAGCAGACACTTGTAAAACACAAATAATGGGCCAAATGACGTATTTAGTACTTCACGAAATAACAATTGTATATAAAGACAGGAGGGAATATGAGACTTCAAAATCACCCAAATGTCTTTAGCAGATATAACAAGCCTCTGAATTTCCTACTTACAAGTTGATCAGTCCAATAAATGTCTATTTAAACTTACGTTTTACGTACTTACAACCAAATTCTCATAAATTTCCTTTATACCTTAATGTAGAATAGTACATCTCTGGAACCAAAAAAAAGTTTTAAGGGCTACTTGTTACCCCTTTTTCAATGTCTTTAAAATATTTTATTCATTATTAGAAAGACAGTTCTGGATTATCAAGCACAAGATCTCTTCATTTATGCCCTGTGAATAAATTTGACACATTTATGTAGAGCACTGAATAATTTAGTGAACTGAGACCACTTGGGACTGAGCAACACTCATATTTGGAATACATCAGAATTTTTATGAATTTTGAGTTTAAGCCCAGAAACAGTGACAAAAAAGATTAACAAAAAAAGGTATATGAATGTATAAAATCTCCTTACTTTTTCTATATTTAGTGTGTGTCTACATGCTTTTTAAATAACCATGAACATAAAACACTTAAGAATGCTTGAAAAATTGCAGAACATTCATTTTAAATAAAATATATTTCCTTGTTTTTAATCAGTGTAAAAGTAGGTGTTGTTTCATTAATTTCAAACTCATTATTTAGGTATTAGAATGTGAAAGGAGGGGGTTATAACGCACCTGATGACATGCTTAAGTTTAATAAGATCTTGATTCTTATGTTAACTCATAAAAACAAGCAATTATGAATCTAACAAAAAATATTTTAGGCTGGGCAGAGTGGCTCACGCCTGTAATACCAGCACTTTGGAAGTCCGAGGCAAGCGGATCACTTGAGGTCAGGAGTTTGAGACCATCCTGGCTAACACAGTGAAACTCCGTCTCTACTAAAAATACGAAAATTAGCCTGGCATGCTGCTATGTACCTGTAGTCCCAGCTGCTCTGGAGGCCGAGGCACAAGTATCACTTGAACCCGGAAGGCAGAGGTTGCAATGAATGAAGATCAAGCCACTGCATTCCAGCCTGGGTGACAGAAATAAACCCTATCTCAAAAAAATACAAATAAAAAATAAAAATAAATGATAATTGCTCATACTGTAATGGCATGATTTTGAAGACTTTTTTTTTTTTTTTTTTGAGACGGAGTCCTGCTCTGTCACCCAGGCTGGAGTACAGCGGTGCAATCTCGTCTCACTGCAAGCTCCGCCTCCCGGGTTCACGCCATTCTCCTGCCTCAGCCTCCTGAGTAGCTGGGACTACAGGCACCCGCCACCACGCCTGGCTAGTTTTTTTGTATTTTTAGTAGAGACGGAGTTTCACTGTGTTAGCCAGGATGGTCTCTATATCCTTACCTTGTGATCTGCCCGCCTCGGACTTCCAAAGTGCTGGGATTACAGGCGTGAGCCACCGCACCTGGCCAAAGACCTCATTTTTATGGAATAGAGTTGCCAGTTCTGTAATCCAGAGACTTCATAAATTAAAAACTACTGTATCTGGAAATCATATCTCTAATGCAGTGACAGCTTTCTTGACTGACTTTCACTTAGTTGGTGCTGGTTAACAGTATTTTTTCACTGGTCTTCATAAACCACACTGACTGCCATACCAGGTACACCGAACCCTCCCTGTTGCTGATTACTCACTCATGTTTATGACCTCTACTTGATCAATGAGGCCTTCAATCAACAAAAGCAATTGCATTTGCAAAGGACCTACCATGGAGCCCAGAGTGGGCATTCCCACCCATGTTAGTATCTTTCTCTTTCCTTCTCCTCTCTATTAAAAAGTCAGAAGCTGTTAGAACAAGAAGAATAGCAAAACACACTACTAGCATCGTATTAAAAATGTCATAAGGCAATACATGTGAGTACACTGAATATCAAAATATATATATAAGAATAAAATATATCATTATATGATATATTATGTTATATATTATATTATACTCTACTATATTCTATTATTATAATAAGAGAGCACAACAGAGAATACCTAAAATATAAAAATAGGAATTCCATGGGTCCCTTGTTTTTGAACCGGGGTAACTTGAATGGTCATCTAATCTCAATCCTTTTAATTGCCAAATTAGAAAACAGACTCAGAAGAGTTAGTATCTATAGATTACTTATTTTGGAACAGGTACTATGTTAATTACGTTATATATATTTTATATGTATATATAATTATGTTATATATAGTTTTAAAGTCATTGCAAAAGCAACTCTAAGACAATTGTTATTTGCATTTAAGAATTATTTTCGGCACTTTACAGATGAGCAAGGGAGGCTTGCTAAGAGTTATTAGCTGCAGAGACTAAAATCACTTATATCTTACCCCCAAACTCACTTTTTCCTGCCTTATATAATATTGTATAAAGGGACCAATAGAGATTTTAATTGAACTGAGGGGAGGCAGACAAGGTAGTGCTTCATTTATGTTAGCTTTAATTAAAAAGAGTTCCAATGATAAACCCAAAGACTTTAGAGGCCAGTTAGGAGACCTAAATATGTAAAGGAGTAATAATTACTACAGAACATTGTGAATTTCTACCTAAAGACATTTCTGTTCAATTTTTTAAAAATGAACTGGCCCAATTGAAATATATCTGCTGGATGGTTACCCATTTGCAACTTATGAAAGAGAGCAAAGAGATCTGCAAAGAGAGCAAAGAGAGCAAAGAGATCTGCAAAATAAGTCTGGAAAATATCCTAGGCTTGGGATGGAGGCACTATAATATATGGGAAGGTACAATAAACAGATAAAGAATTAATGAATCAGGGGCTGGCTGGGCTTAAACATATCAAAGAAGTATGTATTTAGTTATTCCATATAGGGAGGGCAGAGTTGGTAGTACAATTGAAAGGAGAGGAAAAAGAGTGGGGGAAGTTTTAGTGGTCCTTAGGTGCTAGCCTGGGTATTTGTATTTTATTAGAATGAAGAAAGGACCCACTTAGAAATATGCCAAAGACTTCCCTACCATGTTCAAAGTATACTTACTGTATATTATGCCTTCGTAAAAGCCTTTACATTTTACAGATTGGTTCACTAAGATTTATTGAAGATAAGTAACTTCTTCAATGTCATAAGGTAGAAAGTGGGTGAGTAAACTTTGGAATTGTGTCTGTCTGGTTCCTAAAAGAATCCACACAACACTATACCATACAGTCTTCTGTAGAAAATACTCACTTTCATATTGTATGTCACTACTACTCTAAGTATTCTTCACATATTAGCTAATTTTTATCATCATAAGAAACCTATATAGTAAGTACTATACCCTTGTTCCATTTAACAGATAAGAAAATAGAGGCACTGAAGTCTGTATAACTTGTGCTAGGTTAAGCACACACAAATTGTGAAAGATGAATTTTTAATTCACTAAATTGAACCAGTGGCGCTCGTGTTGTTTTCAGCTTTATTAAGGTATAATTTACAAAGTTGTATATATTAATGGTATATGACATGATGTTTTGATATATGTATACATTGTAACATGATTAAATCAAAGTATTTAACATATCCATCACCTCACATACTTATCATTTTTGTGATGAGAACATTTAAAGTCTACTCTCTTAGAAATTTTCAAATGTACATTATCAACTATAATTACCATGTTATACAATAGATCTAAATAACTTGTTCATCCTAAATTAAACTTTGTACCATTTGACCAACATCTCCCCACTCCCCCTTTCCCCTCAACATAAAATTATCATATGATCCAGAAATATCACTTCTGGATATAAATTCAAAAAAAATAAAGAAATTGTATTGAAGAGCTATCTGTATTCCCATGTTCATTGCAGTATTATTCACGATAGCCAAGATAAGGAATCAACCTAACCATCAACAGATAAGTGGATAAAGAACATGTGGTATGTATGTATACAGACACACACACACACACATGCGCACACACACACGCACCCCAGAATATACTTTAGTCTTAAAAGAAGAAGAAAGAAGAGGAGGATGTGGAGGAGGGGAGGAGGAAAGAAGGAAGAGAAAATTCTGTCATTTGCAACAGTAGAGATGAATTTCATGAATATTAGGCTAAGTGAAATGAGACAGGCACAGAAAGACAGATATTTCATGATCTCACTTATATGTGGAAGCTAAAGAAGTTGAACCAGTGATACTCTTTACCAAGAGTAAAATATGTCGATAAATTAAGGGAGGTGTGAAAAAGAAAAAAGGTCTTCAGATCGATTAGTTTTCTTTTAATATAAATAGGTTTTGATAGTGTAAGGGTAGACAGCTATGACAGCTTTCCTCACCCATCATAAGGATCATAGCTGACACTCCTATAGCAAAAGGCAGGTTAATAAGAGAAAAGCATTAAAAAATATTTAGTCAGTTTTATGTGACATGGGAGCCTTCAGCAATGAAGACCAAATTAGGTTAGATGAAGGATAAGCAGCAGTGCAAAAAGGTGATTGGACAAAAAGGGAATGATCTAATGGCAATAGATGGAGTGAGGAAACTCAGCAAGACTTGTTTGTTCAGATTCTTTCTGAATTATCTGTGTATTATTTCTTTCTCCTGGATATAGGGCAGGACCCATTCTGAAATGAGGGTCTTATGATCTATTATTAGACAAGGTGGGTCAGAGAATTTCATTATGGCCAGCTCCTACACAGAAAGGTGAAAGAAGGTTAAAGTAATATTTCTAAGTTTTACAGCTGGCTTTTGGGGAAAGTAGTTCTGAAATTCAAGTTTCTTTGGCCTGCCTTGAGGGAGAAAAGGGAGCAGGAGAAAGAAGGGCAAGAGAATGTCAGAAAGAGACTCTGCTTCTGAGACCCTTCCAGTGTCCTTCAGTTCAAAGTACTCAGCATTCCAAAATGCCATACTTTGGGGTATCATTTTCTGAACCCCAATAGTAGATCAGTTAAATTAGGGAAGTAGAATGATAATGAGGTGAAATCTCTGTGTTCAAACTCTCAAAGTCTTTTTACCTTTCCCTTAAGTTGCATTGAAAGTCTTACCCTCTAATCCCCATCAATTATTTCAGAACTTGCAGGAAAAATTTACTGGGAAAAGTTGGTGGGACAAACTGAATCCATCAAATAATTCCAAGTGAAATGCTAGAAAAAGGAAGGTGAGTATTGTGATCCTGAGTTAGTAAACATGTCTCCATTCGTTCTATATCAATATTCCACTGCTTTTTGCCAGCATCTGAAGTTAAGTTGTTTACGTGTTAGTTTATTTGTGAAATCAAGCGTTCTCCCTATATAACTACTAAGTGAAAAAGGTACAAAGCAGGCATACATCTTTTCTATAACCTTCATTTTTTCACAAGTTTTAGTAGATACATTTACAGAAACCTTTACATGTAAAGAAGTCTTAGTAATTTGATTTAATGAAAACACATAATTTGGGAAGAGACCCTTTAAAATGTTCCATTTGCATCTCTCTGATATACATTTCAATATCAAAATTCCATCAACAGCAGGGGAAAAACTGCCATTAACTAGAGATAGCAACTTTGCTCTTAACAGAAACACTAAATTACTGCTCTAAGAGCTGAACTATATAAAACAACTTTAGTTCTTTAAGAAAGGGTGAGCAACATTTTATTTTCAAAAGGGAACATATGTTATTTTCATTTGTCTTAAATGACACATGGAAATTAAGAAGCCTACCATTAAATAGGCAAACAATTTACAAGAAATGAAATACAATACTAACAAAAGTTTAAATGGATCTGGTTTCAAGATTTGAAAATGGAATATTACTCATAAGAAAAAGGAAAGGAGTAGGAAACTGGGCTTCATGCCCATTAAGAAGGTAAACTTGAGAACAACAAAAGGCTGAACATATATAGAGTGAATGGTGAATATAAAGGTGAAACCAATGTCTTCCTCTATATTGCCTTTGAAGAAAATAGGGGGAAGAGCATAGGTAAGTTTCTTTATTTTTTTTTTATTTTTTTTTGAGACGGAGTCTCGCGCTGTGTCACCCAGGCTGGAGTGCAGTGGCGCGATCTCGGCTCACTGCAAGCTCCGCCTCCCAGGTTCATGCCATTCTCCTGCCTCAGCCTCCGAGTAGCTGGGACTACAGGCGCCCGCCACCACGCCCGGCTAGTTTTTTGTATTTTTAGTAGAGACGGGGTTTCACCATGTTAGCCAGGATGGTCTCGATCTCCTGACCTCATGATCCACCCGCCTCGGCCTCCCAAAGTGCTGGGATTACAGGCTTGAGCCACCGCGCCCGGCCGAGCATAGGTAAGTTTCTACGTAGGTATACAAATTTCAGTAAAATAGTTTATATTAGTATTTTACGGTACTTTTGGTTACAAGTAACAAAATCAGACTCTGGCTACCTTATGCCCAAAAGAAAATTCATTAGAAGAAGCTAGAGTATATAACAGAATGCAGTGAAAAGTCACCCAAGGAAGCTATTGGAAAAGCAGGAATCTGGAGAGCTCACAGGTCCTCCCTAGAGACGTTAATGAAACTTTCCTTTGACGAACCGTAACAAACCTGCCAGAGTTTCAAGAAGTTCAAATCCCTTTATCCCTCAAATATCAACTTTATATTAAAGTTAGGTGTCCATTCTTTATCAGCCAGATGTATCTAAGGGACTGTTATGTAGGATAAATGAAGCAACTGGTGCTTACTCCTGTTTGAGGGGATATTGAACTGGCATTTCCTACTACACAGTAAATGTAGTTACACTAATGAAAAATTTAAAAAAGTTAATAACTGAACACCACATTACATTTATCATTCAAGAATTATGGCCGGGCGCGGTGGCTCAAGCCTGTAATCCCAGCACTTTGGGAGGCCGAGGTGGGCAGATCACGAGGTCAAGAAGTCGAAGCCATCCTGACCAACATGGTGAAACCCCCCTCTCTACTAAAAATACAACAATTAGCCAGGCGTGGTGGCAGGCATCTGTAATCCCAACTACTCGGGAGGCTGAGGAAGGGAATCACTTGAACCCAGCAGGCGGAGGTTGCGCAGAGCAGAGATCGCGCCACTGTACTCCAGCCTGGCGACAGAGCGAGACTCCATCTCAAAAAAAAAAAAAAAAAAAAAAAAAAAAAAAAAGAATTATTTGCTTCTCTGTAATAGTAACATAGAGGAAAAAATGCAATTGTGTATTTACTATCTCAGGCAGTTACTGTAAAAATGAAGACACATTAAGTTGTTACCACTTCATTTAACATCTTCACCAGAGGGATATTAACTTTATTCTTCTTTTTTTTTTTTTTTTTTTTGAGACAGAGTCTTGCTCTGTCGCCCAGGCTGGAGTGCAGTGGCAGGATCTCGGCTCACTGCAAGCTCTGCCTCCCGGGTTCACGCCATTCTCCTGCCTCAGCCTCCTGAGTAGCTGGGACTACAGGCGCCCTCCAACTCGCCCGGCTAGTTTTTTTGTATTTTTTTAGTAGAGACGGGGTTTCACCGTGTTAGCCAGGGTGGTCTCGATCTCCTGACCTTGTGATCCACCCGTCTCAGCCTCCCAAAGTGCTGGGATTACAGGCTTGAGCCACCGCGCCTGGCCAACTGTATTCTTAAATACATTTTTTCATTTTACAAATTTATTTTGTATAAATTGGGTAATATTCCAAAAATGTAGAAAAGTTGAGAAGATAATAAAACAAATGTCTGCTTTCACTGTACAGATATAATACATATTTTATACTGTAATATATTAACCTGTATATTAATCTGTATACAGTTCTGAAATATTAACCTGATTTTTAAAGACATACAGATGTTTCAGATATAATAAACCATTATTTTCTCTCTACAGGTAACTATTTTCTTTTTTTCTTTTTTTTTTTTTTGAGACAGAGTCTCAGCTTGTCAGCTTCAGGTTGGAGGTGCAGGAAGGATCTCGCTCACTGCAGTGCCCTCCCCGGTTCACGCATTCTCCCTGCCTCTCAGCCTCCCGAGAAGCACCACAGGGCGCCCACACCAAGGCCCGCCACTTTGTAGGGTTTTACAGAGACGGGGTTTCACCGTGGTCTCGATCTCCTGACCTTGTGATTTCGCCTCCCAAAGTGCTGGGATTACAGGCGTGAGCCACCGCGCCCGGCCTCTACAGGTAACTATTTTCCATCATTTTGAATTCTTCACACATACCCAGCTAAGCATAGACAATACATATCATTGTTGTGTGTGTTTAAATCTTACATAAATATTATCTTACTGTCGGTATCCATCCCAAACTGGTTTTTATGAAGTGACAACATATTTTTGAATCTGAGTCATGTTAATGCACGTAGTTTTAGTTCATTAATTTAAAATGCTAAATGGAATTTCATTCATCTATATTGATGAATATTGAGGTTTTATATTTCCTTATTTCTTGCCTGTCTAACTAAAGGAATGATAGAATAAACATTGTGGTAGGGAGCAGAGTGAGCATATGCTCAGTGGTTTACATAGGGTTTAAAGTTAAAAATGGAATTGTTAATATACAAGACTTGTTAATGTATGCTTTTACTAGATATTGTTCTCCAGAATAGTTGTACCCATTTACAGTTCCAGTAGCAGTGTACGAAAGCTGCCATTGAACTATGTCCTTACCAATAGTGGGTATTATCATGTGTAATATTTCAGTATTTTTTTTACTAATAGTAGTATCTTTTTAAATGATAACTAGTCAGGGAATAGTTTTCACATATTCATTGTCTATTTTCCTTTTATCTATTTACCTTTTTCTATTACAGTAGTAATTTTATATATAACAGATACATTTTATTTGTCAGTTATAGCTATTTTGAATATCTTCATCTATTTTGTTTTTAATTTTTTTCTCATACTCTTCAATAGTTCTCAGAAAATATCTTCATTTTGCCCTCCATTTTTGATAATAATTTAACAGGACATAAAATTATAAACTGACATTTGCTTTCTGTTAGCACTTTTTAGATGTATTTTAATTGTCTTCAGAACATCCTGTTGTTAATTTGAATTATTTACTTGAATTGCCATTCATTTTAGATAATCCTATGATTGCTTGTTAAAAGTATCTATTTATCTTTGCATTTTATATTTTAAATTCAATGTGTCTAAATTTGGATTTATTCTTATTTATCCCTCGCAGAAAGCTGTACATTATTTGAGTACTTGCCTTAAATTCTGGAAAATTATTAGGAATTAAGCATCAATATGCACAGTTCCCATTTTCACTAGTTTCTTCTTCTATAATTCTTATTATTCCAACATACACATGGGATCTTTTCATTCTCTCCTCTCATTTTATGTGCTATGTTGCTTAATTTCTCATATTTTTTTTCCCTTTTTGTTGGTGCTGCATCCTTTATAATTTCTTCAGATTTATCTTTCAAAGTACTGATTCTTTCTTCAGCTTTATCTAATCTTCTGTTTAAATTATTAACTGAGTTTTATTTTCAATGACTATATTTTTATTTCTATTAGTTCTGTATAATTATTTCCAAGCATGCCTTCTTTTATCTATTTTTAATTCAATACGCTTCTTAAACATATTTAATTTATTATCTCTTTCAAATTGTTCTATTATTTCTGTAATTGCCAGGGTGCCATTTCTCCTATTTGCTATATCAACAGACACTCCTTCAGGGTAATTTGTTTCTTCTTGGCCTTTGAATTGCTGCTGCAATTGAACTTATTTTTTAATATTAAAAACAGTCTGTTAAACAAATTACCATGTTAATGTTTTTGTTTTCATAAAATAGAATAGTAAATACCATTGAAAAATTGGTGAACTAAAGCTACATGCATCAATGTAAGGAGTTGTATAAAATAATGTTTATAAAAGTTCTTGGTTAAGAAATACATATAGCATGACATCAATTATAGATGTTTAAAATATATAATCAATGCTACATATTATTTTGGATTACATATTCATATAGTGAAACTTTAAATATGTACATAAGAATGATAAATATCCAAATCAGTAGTTACTTATCAGAGAAAGAAGTAGAAGGAGATCCAGGATGAATACAAAAGAGACTACAAATTTTGTAATTGCTTGCAATCTTCAGATTTATATCAACAGCAATATTAACATTCAATATAGTGTTCTCCACACATTTCTGTAGATTTGAAATATTTCATTAATACATAAAGGCAGTAAAGTCATTGACTGAGTAGCCTTTCTTCCAAATATAAAACAATAAAAAGAGATAATCATTAAGGCAAGTCTTGTATTAATATTTTAAACTTTAAATAAATTATTAAAATAAAACCAGAATATCTGAAATAGGCCCATCTTTCTATTAGAATTTAATATAATAAAACCAGAGACTGCCATGGAAAACTAGAAAAATAATCTAATAATTCACAGAACTATAAATGGCCTTGTATCCATCAATCTCTCTGTGAAATATTTTCTACTTCTATAAAGTATATATATTATTATTACCTATATATGTATATGTCTATATCTAAAGAGATATAAAGTTAGAAAAAAAGAAACCAAACTATCATTGGAAATAGTTTAATAGAGGTAGGGTTTTAGGCAATTTAAAATTTCTAGTATTCTAAAATAAAAATATTTTAAAATTATGCTCTTTTATCAAAATTATATGCTCATGCTTAAAAAGTTATATAATTCAGTGGTTGTACACAAAAGCCACAGACCACTCTTATCACATACTTTCCCCTGCTTCTCAGAGGCAACCACTTTCAAATAGTTTGCAGGATTCTATTTTTATTTATATGCACATTTCTCTGCAATATTGCTACTTCTTAATTTATTTTGAGGGGGAAGGAATGATTTAAGACACTGTATATTGACATTCTATTTTGGAAGATACAAATTAAACATTTTTCAACACTTCCGCAGGCCTTGCTCTCCAACACGCATGTGTGTCCTCAGCCTCTCATCATTATGTCATATCATGACATAATTTTTACATTGCCATATTGATATAAACACAATTTACAGCATACAAATGTCAGATATTACTTCTACCCTTCCTTTTATAAAAATATTGATCCTTTTTAATTTTTCAGTTTATTGTAAGATTTTTTAAATTGTGTGGTTTGTGTTGCCATCATTTTCTGTGTTTTAGTAACCACTAACTGCCATTTAATCCTTTGCCCCCATATCCCATATATAATTTTTGTTAATACATGTAAATATACAAGAAATTATAAATTTATCTTTTTAAATCAAGCCCTCCTGATAAAACTCATCCTGCTGCAAATTTCCCTGGGTGTTTCTCCAGACCTGTCCACAGCTGTCACCTTGTGAAGGGTGATGCCCTCTACCTTTCTTCTAGATTAAATGCCCTATTCCCTAGATTTCTTGTCCCCTTTCTTGGTTTACCAGCTAAAACATCTTCCAGTAACATTATGAAAATGACTGCATGGGAGATAAAAGTCTTATATACTTTGTTGCATACTTAGCCATAGAGCCCTAGCTTATAACTCATATTGTCTCATCAGAAGCATGAACACTTGGTCTTACTGTTTACTGGCTTATTACATATTAATGTGCCCTCTGAAAGCTTAAAGATCTCCTTTCTTTGTATCCAGAGTACTGACTTTTCATTGATATGTCTTAAGGCGGATCTATTGCTATTCACAGGACTGGGAACATGGTCACATGGTGAGTCTATTAAATATAAAAACATGTCTTTCCATTCTGGGAACTTTGTATGATTTTCTATCCTATATTTTCTGTTTTTTTTTTTCTTTTTTTTCATGATTTCTTTCTTTTTTTTTTTTTTTTTCACGATTTCCTATCCTATATTTTCTGTTTTCTCCTTCTGGGATTTCTATTTTTTAAGATGTTGTATTTTCTCTATGGGTTCCCTAATTTTATTTTATTTTATTTTATTTTTTTTTCCTAATTTCGATCTTAGACATTTTGCTTTTCATTCTGGAATAGCTTCTCAACTTTATCCCCTAAAACTTTCATTGTATTTTTTCACTTATACTATCTTAGTTTCCAACATTAAAAAAAAAAAAAAACTATGTTCTTGTTTTCGAGATGAAAAATCTTTTCTCATATCTTTGAGGATATTAATCCCAGATATTTTGAAGCTTTCTTTTTGTGGAATTTTTCTCTGAGTTATTGTTTGTTTGTTTTAGTCTCTTTGGTATAACATGCTTTCTTCAAATATCTAATAATCCTTGGGTTTGTGCTACATTTAAGAATGGGTCTATTGACCCCTTTCTTCACTATGATTTAGTTGATTTCATTCTACGTAAGGAATTCCTGCTGCCATTTTTGTTAGGTCTTTTCTCTTGAGTAAGACATATTCCCAGAGAAGATTCTTACATTTTCCTGCTGGGATGAAATTTGGCTGTCTGGGTTCTACTGCGAATCTCAGTGAGAGGGGAGAGTCAGGCAGGGTGAAGTGTTTCAATGTTTAGTATGCATATCCCTCCTTCAGTTTTGTATTCCCATCCTGACTACAGGTGTCCTCCAGGTCAGAGAACCTGTTTTATCTTCTTCGGGGAATAAAGTTCTTCTTTTCTACTACGGGGAGTGAGGAGTAGTAGCCTTATTTTGAAGTACAGGAAAAGCAACACAGAAGTCTAACTGTTCAAGAGACTCTAAACCACTTTTATGATCTTTAGCCGTAATTTCATCTCTTTTGACAAAAGTCCTTGGTGGGACAAATCTTAAATTTTACAAGAGAGTATTGTAATGAACACTGGGGGGCTTTTTAAGTTTCTGCATTGTCATTTTAGCAGAAAGAAAAAAACAAAGCTGAATCTTACTCACCTGGTTTCCAGCTTCAAAAATGTTTCATTTGTGATATTTCCCTTTTGCTTTTGAGCTCCTGTGTGTCTGTTTAATTACTCTTACTGGTTTATTGCATCCCTAAAACTGGTATTCCCCAGAAAAGAATCCATATAAATAAAAACTCATTTGATGACGATTTGAATAGGAGACCATGCCCCCAAATAAAGAAATTTAGAGAAACAAGTAAGTAATATATTTGCCAAATCTCTTAAGAAACGATGCTTTGGTTTCTTATTTTTTGAAAGAAAAATTCACGTCCACTATTAAATATAAGAATTGATAATACTGAGTAGGATGTTTACTTCTTCAGGATGCATATACATTCAATTTGCAATCAAATAAATTCTAAAAACTGTCATCAAACAAATATTCAGACACTGTCAGCACTTTATAGGAGGAGTTGTGAATATTTGATCTAGCAGATTACTAATATTCTCTAGAGAGGGACTTTCATGTTTTCAGTTTTTAATTTACAACTATGGCTCAAAGTCCCTACCTTTTATGTCTTCATCTGAAAACGTCTCAGATCTTTATTCTGAAATGTCTTCAAATTGCTGCTTGAGAATATATGTCCCATTTCACTCAGGAGAATGTTTCCCTCTGTTAGGAGCAATGCATTTTGTTTTATCTCTCTCCAGTGACCTCACATATAGAATTTCAAACATAATAGGTCACTGCACATGCATTTTATTGCCTGTAAGTCTTATAGCTTGTAGTATCCTCTTCCAACCTCAGTTTACAAGATCCTATAGTACATGGCCACTGATGGCCTTTGGTATATGACTGTGTAATAACGGAATCTATTTTCTTGACCAAATACTGCGTAATAGCTTTTATTCTTTTCTTTCAACCCATATAACTTACATAAGAAATACAATCAAAACTCTCTTTCTTTCACAAGTTACAAAGGTGTTATGTCAGTCCTGTGCCCTTTTTTCCATTTTTCTGTTAAATTGTTTTTGTTCTGTACAAGATTATCCTTTTCTGTTTGCCAGTATTTAAGTTGTTTGGGGGAAATATTTATATCTCCAGGATGTTTTTCATTTCAAGAAAAGTTTAGTGTATCTCAACTGACTCTGAGGCTGGAATCTAGGAAAACCAGAGAATAATCCAGGGACTTATTTTCACCAGCTTAAAAATACTATAAAATCATCCTCTGTATTCTCCAATATCTGTACATAGAGTAGAGGAACAGCAAGGAGAACTGGGAAAAGCCTGTCTAGCCACATGCAGCCTCCTACTCAAAGCTGCCTTTGGTCTTCTTGTCTGTATCTCCCAAGTGGAGCAGCTTATATTTAGGAAGACAAAAAAAAAAAAAAAAAAAAAAAAAAGGAAAGATGATCTGCTCACCACTGATTAAGTTACCTGTTTTTCTCCTCATCTTTTGGGTACTGTGAGGATTAACAGTATGTATCTATATAGCTGGGCCACAATGCCCAGATAATCTGGCTAAGCATTATTGTGGGTGTTTCTGGGTAAGATTACACTTAAATCCGCGAATTTGGGTAAAGTAAGTTGCTCCCCATAATGTGGGTGTGTCTCATCTAATCAGTTGAAGGATTAGGAAAAATCTGGTCTTGATCTTTCTGAACAAGAGAAATTCTTCAGGCTATCAGTCTTCAGACTTGAACTTCAGCATTAGCTCTTTTCTGGGTCTCCAGCATGCCAGCCCACACTGCACATTTTACATATGTCAGCCTCTATAACTGAATAAGGCAATCCTTAAGTCATTTTCTATATATGTATACACATCCTATTGATCGTCTTTTTTTCTAAAGAATCCTGACTAATATAAAGACTAGCAGGCACTTTTTGAGTATAATAATAAAAATTTTAAATAATAATTATTTAAAATTAATAAAATTAATAAAAATATTATTAATAAAAATAATAAAAATTTTGAGTATAATACATTACATATATATGTGTATGTGTGTGTATATGTGTGTGTGTGTGTGTATATATATGTCTTTATGCCACACTGGCACTTTTATTTTTTACAATGTTGTTTTTTTATAATTTTTTTGAGACTTTGAGACAGGGTCTCACTCTGTCACCCAGGTTGGAGTGCAGTGGTGCAATCTTGGCTCACTGCATCTTCCACTTCCCAGGCTCAAGCGATTCTTCCACCTCAACCTCCCAAGTAGCTGGAACCACAGGTGCACACCACCATGCCTGTCTAATTTTTTTTTTTTTTTTTTTTTTTTTTTTTTGGTAGGGATGGAGTTTCTCCACATTGCTCAGGCTGGTCTCAAACTCCTGAGCTCAAGTGATCCACCTGCCGTGGCTTTCCAAACTGTTGGGATAACAGGTATGAGCCACCACACCTGGCCTCATTCTTCTTCTTAAACACATCAGTTTTGTGTAAAATTACACAATGAAGAAGACAAGTATTGTGTTTTTCCAAACAAAATTGCCAGCTCTTTTGTTGAAATTAAAGTAGCAAGTGGGGAAAACAGGAGGGAGGAGTATATGATATGGTACTTGCAAGTACCTTATGTTTTCCTAACTCCTCCCACTAATTTTCTCTTACCATATGCACTCTGCCACACTCATTTCTCAGCCTCCCTTTAGAATGCCCAACCAACCTATAGAAAATGAGTACAAACTCTGAAGACATCATTGAATGGAGATATCATTAAAAAAAATTCACTCAATGTTATTCAGAGTCATTTTTCAAAGAAACAGCTCTGGCCACTAGACGATATGAACCTGAGTATCATAGGTAACCAGTGGATTAAAACAGATTACTTACAGTAGTAAACAAAATAAAGTGTAGGAGAACCTCTGATACTTACTTTTTAAATTTACCTCAGGAGATTTGTCCCTGTTTCTATAATTGGTTTATAAAAAACCTTTTATTTATTTTAAATATTTTATATCTATACTAGTTACTTATATATCAGTAATTGGTTTAATTCATTTGTATATAATATATATTATATATAAATGCATTTATATATAATATATATTGATATGGTATTTTTAATATATTTATTTATATTATAATTTGTAATATATATAATATATAAATGTATTATATATACATTATATATGTGTTTTATATATAATACATGTGTGTGTGCATGTGTATATATATACACACGCGCGCACACACACACACATATATAATATGCTACCAGAACTGAAAAAGAAAATAGAGGAGACGGCTGAAGGATTTAGGCTTCATACTTCTGCAGACTTACCTTTACACAGTGAGGATGAAGCACTGCACACAGATCTGTGGTGTACTAATATGCACTTAGTGAACCCTCTAGCTATCTACTTTTCAATTTGTACTCACTGAGCTTACATTTTTTAAACTGAAAACAAACAAAAACGCTCTCATCCTTCTTTCGTGATGTATCTGCCATAGCCACTTCGAACTCCTCTGGTACATTATCAAATAACCCCATACAGTGGGCAGTCTGCAGAGACTGCAGGGAACTACAAGAAGAGTCCACATAATATGGTGTGTTAAAGTTACTAAAAATGTTCTACTCATGAACCAAGCTAAGATGATTGGTCTCCTTATTCATTTAGCTTTTCAGTTTTTCAGGTAATAGAAAGTCTATTTTTTTTTCAGAAGAAATACAAGTACGGAACAATGATTATTAGAGATTAGAAAGCATTGTTCTTTTCTTCCTCTATTGGTGAATATTCTTAGTGAGCTAAGGCTTTCCTGACCGCCAGAGTTTCACAACTCTCCCACATAACTATCTCTAATATCTCATGTATAAAGTCAAAATGAATGCTTTCCAAGAATTCAATATTCTTCAACAGGAAATGAGCAATATGCATTTACTTTCAGGAAAAAAAAAGGGAAAAGAAAAACAGAAAATCGGTCCCCATTAATCAAATTTCACCAGGAAAGTGTGTTTCCTTCACAGACTCATAGGAAAATAAATTTCTACAAAGCTTTTCTGGGTCATGTTAAAAGGGTTAGTGATGAGGTTATAAGGTTTTCAGTGTTAAAGTTGCAAAGGAATGTGTCTTTATGATGAGATGAGCCTCTTTCTGATGTTGTAAAGGTGTTTGAAATTCCTCATTCTCCCATTTTTCTGACAGATTTTATATTTTAAAAGCTTCGGACAGTACAGACACAAATACCTTTTACTGTATTTCACATATAATTACCACATTTAATCATTACAAAAGCTGTTTGAATAAAACTTATTTATTTATTTGTTTGTTTATTTATTTATTTAGAGACAGAGTCTCTCTCCGTCACCCAGGCTGCAGTGCGGCAGCGCAATCTCAGCTCACTGCAAACTCCATCTCCTGGGTTCAAGTGATTCTCCTGCCTCAGCTTCCCAAGTAGTAGGGACAACAGGCGCATGCCACCATGCCCTGCTAATTTTTGTATTTTTAGTAGAGATGGGGTTTCACCATGTTGGCCAGGCTGGTCTTGAATTCCTGACCTCAAGTGATCTGCCCACCTCGGCCTCTCAAAGTGCTGGGATTACAGGCGTGAACCACACGCCTGGCCTGAATAAAACTTCTTATTTTCATGTTACAGATGAGGGAACTAACTTTCAGTGAGGCTAAATATTTTGATCAAGACCTCAGAACTAATAAAGGGAAGAGCCAGGAATTAAATCCAGATGTATCACTGTCTACTTTTCTATACTATCTCCTCTCTGGGAATATCAATAATTTAAAATAGGTTACTTAAAGCATTCTCAATTGTAACGACAAATCTAGAATATCAGGGTTTCCATACTTAGTGACCAGAAGTCATAAAGCTTTCTATTTATGTCTAAGTTCAAAAGCTATTCTGGACGATAAAAGAATAATCCTCTCTAAAGACAAATTTTGGCAAGGAAAAATGCAGTCCAATTTGCTTGCATTATAAAAATAGAAACACATGTAATCTCAAATTAACTGTCTTTGTTTTCTGCAGTTCTATGCAAATGCAAATATGCAAAAGAACAAATGCTTGAAAGAAAAAAAAAATATACATGTTGGTAGTTCATTATCCTTGTGTTTTTCTTAATTGATGAGTGCTTTCTCTGTTGGAACTCTTAAGATCACTCAGATTCCCTGGCATATGTCCTCATGAAATATCATCTAAATGATATCTTTGTGGAGACTATGATGCTCAATCATACATTTTGGCTAACACGCTAGGTTGCTGATCTGACATTCAGTGCCCAGAATCGCGGGCTGAGCCAAGTAAACCACCTCCTGAGTTGTTTCTGATCCAATCTGTGGGGTCTCTGCCAAGGAGTTTTCTAGATAGTTAGACCCCTTCTACCTATGCATAACAATGAGCTAGCATGCTCGCAAAGACCCAATTCTTATGAATGCAGTGATGCATCCTACAGATAAATAGAGTCACTGATAATCAGACCAATGTCTGCACATAAATGTTTAAATCAATTACAATGACAAATAGCTGCTTTATGAGACCATGACTATTCAGAACTTTATTTTTGACACTTAACACATGGAAACCATCACAGAAACAACGACAAAGAATTGTGGGGGAAAAGTGAAATAACAAAATAATTATCTTTTGCTGATGTAATATCATATGGAACAATAGTCTTATACATAGAAAGAAAATATGATTATATTATTGAAGCATCCTGCACTTTCAAAATGTAATCAGTCATTATAGGTAGTCTTCTAAGATTAGAGTTATACATAAGAAATCACAAGGAAATCTAGATCTGCAAAAGTGGATGAACTGGGAGGAAATAACTCTAAATAAACCAATTGTGCTTTTTTAAAATAAATAATCCAGTTTACTTGAGACACCTCACCAGATTTACAGGTACCAACCCTACCTCTATCTTAGATTACAGCTCCTACTAACCAAATTCCTGTATCCTCAACCTCCTCCAATTTACCATTCATACCGCAAGAAGAGGAATCTACTAAGAGCACTGTTGTACTTGCGTTACCACCCTGCCTTAGAGCATGTATGCTCCTCTTCCTTCCACCACTGCTATCACACATAATGTATGCCCAATTCTTGATCCTGAATCTTATGGCTTCAATGTGCTTTTCAAGAATTTTCTTTTCTCTGTTTATAACATTAGACCTATGCTGCCACCAATAAACCTGCACTGTCTAATGCAATTGTTACTGGCCGTGTGTGTCACTTTACACTTAAATCAGATAAAATTAAAAATTCAGCACTTTGGGAGGCCGAGGCAGACGGATCACGAGGTCCGGAGATCGAGACCATCCTGGCTAACACGGTGAAACCCTGTCTCTACTAAAAATACAAAAAATTAGCGGGGCGTGGTGGTGCGCGCCTGTAGTCCCAACTACTCGGGAGGCTGAGGCAGGAGAATGGCGTGAATCCGGGAGGCGGAGCTTGCAGTGAGCCGAGATCGCGCCACTGCACTCCAGCCTGGGCAACAAAGCGAGACTCTGTCTCAAAAAAAAAAGAAAAAAAAAAAAATTCAGTTCATCCACTGCACTAGCCACATTTCGAGTCCTCAGTAGTCACTTGTGACTAGTGGCTATGGTATTGGACAGTGCCAATTATACATCATTGCAGAGTTCTATGGCACAGCACTGCTGCATACCTGGTCTGAGGTTCTATTGTATGAAGCCGTCTGCAAGTTCTGATACATGCTATTCCCTTAAAGTAGAAATGCTCTTGCTTCCTGTACACCCCTCCAAATTTACAATCTAAAATCCCATCACCCTTCAAAGTGTCGGCTCCATTTAATATTTTCTATTCCCTCCACCCATATATATTCCATTTAGAAATGATCTCCTATACTTCTGAACTTTTTTTGAGTTTAATTTATAATATTCACACGCAAACTCTCCTACTGCTACTTTATACAAAAATAGGAAAAAGTGCATATTTATACTTTTATATATATAAATATTATAATATTATATGTAAATATTATATATTCTCTCTCTCTCTCTCTCTATATATATATATATATATATATATATATTTTTTTTTTTTTTTTTTTTTCTTGGAGACGGAGTCTTGCTCTGTCACCCAGGCTAGAGTGCAGTGGTGCCATCTCGGCTCACTGCAAGCTCCACCTCCCATGTTCATGCTATTCTCTTTCCTCAGTCTCCTGAGTAGCTGGGACTACAGGTGCCCACCACTACGCCCAGCTAATTTTTTGTACCTTTTAGTAGAGACGGGGTTTCATCGTGTTAGCTAGCATGGTCTCGATCTCCTGACCTCATGATCCCCCCGCCTTGGCCTCCCAAAGTGCTGGGATTACAGGCGTGAGCCACTGCGCCTGGCCAGGAAAAAATACTTTTTTTGTTTTTACTGACATCTAGAGACAGAGAGAAGGAGAGATCTAGGCAAAATAACTATTTTCTTGCTAATGTGGGGAAAGGTGAAAGGCTATATAGCTTTGTCTTCTCAGTCTTGGGCCTTGACACTCAATAGCTATATATCTATATATCTATATCTGTATATTAAAAATATGAACATATAATTCACCATAATGTGAAACTTTTTCATTTACAAGGAGAACACTGAGGACCAGCAAAGTGGCCTGCAGAGATAACAGTCAAACTCCTCAACAAGTGCTATGGCACCAGCTCATCAGAATGGACACTGGCTTTAATGGTATAACTGAGTCCTAAAGGCCCCCTTCTCCTTATTTCCTGAATACTGGGAAGATCCAAAGGTTTTTGCAACAAAGGGGACGACCAAATAAATGATGGAGGAGGATCTTTTAGGAGCTTGTGGCTGAAGCCACTTTATCTACCAGAATGGCACCATTTCAATATTTCGCCAATGAATATAGCTATACCTATACTTATTAAACAAGTCTGGTGATGTAACTGTCCCAAGTTCATACAGTCAGTAGAATTTGCCATCAAACAACTTTACAACAACTTTTCAGGAATATAACTACTGTGCCACATGAAATACCCACCTTCTGGGACATTGAAGCAAAAGCTTTTCAACTGCTAAATAGGCACATGATCTTTATACCATTGGTATAATGTCACGTACATTTGTGTGCTGATTACAGCATCCCTGAAAACTGCTCCCTCAGATGTTGTATTTGGGGTAATTGATGCTTTAGGCCTAAAAATCTTAATAAGCTGACACTTTTATTTTCAGAAGTGCCTGCAAGGGGTGCAATTCTAAAAAATTACATTTCAACCTGGCTGATTGGCTAATAAAATGAAAGTAGTTTGTGACAAATAAACAAGTAAAGGATGTGGCATGCTTTGCACTGCTTTTAACATAAATGAGTAAAATCACATCATTTCTTTCAATAAAAACATCTTGCCCCTAAAATAAAATGCCAATGTTGATACTGAAATGGCATGCTTTCATATACAATATTTTTGGTAGCTCGTTGTTGCCAACACTTAAAACAAAAAGTAACTAACTTCTTTAAAGTGGCCAACTAAAGGCCGGGCGCGGTGGCTCAAGCCTGTAATCCCAGCACTTTGGGAGGCCGAGACAGGCGGATCACGAGGTCAGGAGATCGAGACCATCCTGGCTAACACGGTGAAACCCCGTCTCTACTAAGAAATACAAAAAACTAGCCGGGCGAGGTGGCGGGCGCCTGTAGTCCCAGCTACTCGGGAGGCTGAGGCCGGAGAATGGCGTGAACCCGGGAGGCGGAGCTTGCAGTGAGCTGAGATCCGGCCACTGCACTCCGGCCTGGGCTACAGAGCGAGACTCCGTCTCAAAAAAAAAAAAAAAAAAAAAAAAAAAAAAAAGTGGCCAACTACAGTAGTGCAAAACCAATAGTTGATATATTATTTTTAGCCTTCATCTTCAGTTTCAAGTAATGTTCAGTTTGTAAGTAAATGCATCATTACTTCCTTATTGATATTTATCCATGACCCCACACAGAACACAATAAACAAATCAACCTTATTAGCAAGGCTGTCTATATACCAGTGGTCATTTTATAGTCAGCAATTTTTTCCCATATAAAAAGACAGCTATTATGTTGGTGAGGATGCAGAGAAAAGGGAATGCTTTATACCCTGCTGGTGGCAATGTAAATTAGTTCAACTTCTATGGAAAACAGTAGGAGATTTCTCAAAGAATTAAAAACAGAACTAACTACCACTCAACCCAGCAATACCACCATTGGCTATTTACCCAAAGGAAAAGAAATTTTTTTATCAAAAAGACACCTGGCACTCAATATGTTTATCATAGCACTATTCACATTAGCAAAGGCACAGAATCAACCTAAGCGTCCATCAACGGTGGGCTGGATTAAGAAAAAAAAAAGTGGTACATATACACTATGAAATAATATGCAGCCTTAGAAAAGAAGAAAATCATGCCTTTTACAGTAACATGGATAGAGCTAGAGATCATTATCCTAAGTGAAATAACTCAGAAACAGGAAATCAAATATTACATGTTCTTACTTATAAGTGGAAGCTAAGCAATGTATACACATGGATATAAAGATGTAAATAATAGACACTGGGGACTCCAAAAGTAAAGAGGATGGGAGAGAGGCAAGGGTTAAAAAACTACCTATTGGGTACTATGTTCCTGTTTGGGTGATGGGTTCATTAGAAGCACAAACCTCAGCATTATACAATATACTTATGGAACGAATGTGCACGTGTACCTCTGGAATCTAAAACAAATAAATAAATAAATAAATAAGGAGCTGTTAAATACTTCTAGATTCAAAGCATGGAAGGCATTCTTTCCTCTTCCCTCCTCATGCAGTTCTTATTCTGACTCTACTCACTGCTATTTTATAGTCAGTTCTAACAAGCAAAGCTGACTTCCCATCTCACAAAATAAATGATTCAGCAAATCACCAGGGAGTGAGAAATTCCTATAGACCAGCCAGTGAAAACAAATAGCAGGGAACTGAAGTAGGAGTGACATCAGCAAGGTGGCAGAATAAGAGTTTTCTATTCTCATCTCCCCACAGTGAACCAATTCTGATAACCACCCATGGATGAGAGTACCTTTGTGGAAGTGCAGGAGTCAGGTGGAGAAGTTCTAGTATGCCACTGGAGCAAGAAAAAAAATCTGAAAACAGACAAAGAGAAAAAAACAAATACCGCATGTTCTCACTTATAAGTGGGAGCTAAACGATGAGAACACATGCTTTGTAGGAGAGGAACAACAGACACGGGGGTCTACTTGTGCGTAGAGGGTGGGATGAGGGAGAGGATGAGAAAAATATAACTATTTGGTACTAGGCTTAGTACCTGGGTGTCAATATAATCTGTACAACAAACCCCGTGACACTAGTTTACCTATATTATAGCAATCCCACACCTGTATTCCTGAACCTAAAAGAAACATTTTTTAAAAGTTCCCAAACAGGTTCAACCCAAAGGGAACTTCACCAAGACACTTTATAACGAAATTGTCAAAAATCAAAGACAAGAGAATTTTAAAAGCAGCAAGAGAAAAAAAAGACTTGTCATGTATAAGAAATATGCCATCAAATTATCAGCAGATTATTAACAGAAACTTTGCAGTTCAGGAGAGTGTGGAAATATATATTGAAAATGCTGAAAGAAAAAATAAAAACTTCCTCTGAAGGATACTTTATCAGACAAACTGTCCTTCAGAAATAAAGATGGATAAAAACTTACATAGATAAACTAAATTTGAGTGAGTTCATCAAAACTAGACCTGCCTTCGAAAAAATGCTAGACTGTTCTTCAACTTAAAATGAAGGATGCTAATTAGTAATATAATAGAGGAAAGCATAAAACTCATGAGTAAAGATTGTTATATATTATAATTCAGAATACTCTAATACTCAACCCTCCCAATAAAAAGTGGGTAAAGGACTGTAATAGAATTTTTTTTCAATGAATACATATAAAGGCAACAAGTGTATGAAAACATTCTCAATATTACTTATCATCAGGTAAATGCAAATCAAACCACAATGAGATATCATCTCCCATCTATTAGAATGGCTATTATCAGAAAGATGAAAAATAACAAGAGTGTTTATGTAAATGTACTGAAAAAGTAAACTTCGTACATTGTTGGTGGGAAAATAAGTTAGTACAGCCATTATAGATAACAGTATGGAGACTCCTCAATAAATTAAAAATAAACTTCTGTATGATCCAGCAATCCCACTTCTGGGTATACAGCCAAAGGAAATGAAATCAGTATATTGAAGAGATAGCTGTACTCTCATGTTCATTGTAGTGTGATTCATAATAGCCAAGATCTAGAAATAACAAATTCCTAGATATAAACAAATGGATAAAGAAAATGTGATATATACTATGGAATATTATTCAACTTAAACAATAGGAAAATTCCTTCATTAGTGAAAATATAGATGACCTAGAGGACATTTTGTTTAACAAAGAAGTCAGACACAGAAGGACAAATATTGTATATCACTTATACATGAAACTTGAAAAAGTCAAAATCATAGAAACAGAGTAAACTGATGGTTACCAGGGGCTAGCGGGTGGAACAAATTGGGGGATATTGGTCAAAGGGTACAAACTTTCAGTAATAAGATGAATAATTTCAGGAGATCTAACATACAGCATGGTTACCATAGTTAACGATATCTATGATAATTGTATAAATAAAATTTATTAAGAGTATATCTAGTATCTGAAGTATTCTCACCAGACCAAAAAAGGTAACTATGTGAGGTAACAGATAACTCAATCAGCTTGATTGTGGTAATCATTTCACAATATATGCATGTATTTAATAATCACATTGTACACCTTAAAGATTTATAATTTTTATTTGGCAAAAAATAAAGCTGGAAGAAATAAATAAATACAATAATAAATACAAAATTGAAGTAGTGATCAACATTTTCAAACAATAAAGAAAATAGAAAACAGCAGTGATAGTTAATAAACTAATGGGGTGGGTGAAGATTAACCAAGGGAAGACTACATATTCAGAGAAAACAAATATTTTTAAAACAGACATATGGGTGGCCAAAAAATTCTAAATATTTTGACAGTTCCTGTGGGCATCACTGACTTATAGTAAAACATAAAAATAGATACAATGTCATATAATAATTGACATTACTTACATACCATTTCTCATAACTGAACAAACAGTAAATGGTTTAGATAATTTCTACCACATCACAGCTATTATGGAAGTTTGTCTATATGACATGCTAACATTTGTTTTTCTCAAATATGTTAATAAAGAATTGGACATTGCAACCCAGACATTAGTATTAAATAGAGTTATGTTACGAGAAAGAAGAAGGCGCTCGGGAACAAAGACGGATAAAAAAAAAATAAAAGGAGAGTTTTCTTCTCCTTTATTTGTCTAGGTTGATAAAATAAAGTTTATTTGGAAAATTTATTTTGGTATTTTAAATTTTCTTTCTGGATATTTGTTTGTTAGTTTTCAAGTTTTATCAGAGGCATATAACTTTTAAGAATAAAGCCAAGGTCACTGAAACAGTTTGCAAAAAACCCACCGTGTGATTGACTCTCTACTTGGGGAGCAGTGTGTGTTTTTGTTGTGGGAATTCTCTGCCTTGCACATAACTGCAAAACTCTATCTACTACCCATGTCTTTTTCGGGATTTAGCATTAACAACCGGCATGATTTACCATGGGTCTGGGCAAACACTAGAACAAAAATTTTAAAACTCTCTTCAATTGTTTTTCACCCCATAAATCCAGACTTTCTTCCACTATTGTGCTATTTCTCGGAATGGTTACATAGGTTATTTCTAAATAGACATGCATTGTATTCACTATCAAGTAGCCTACAATGTGCTTAAAAACATTCACACTTCCCAGATTCATAAAGCAAGTCCTTAGAGACTCACAAAGAGACTTAGACTCCCATACTCCAATAATAATGGGAGACTTCAACACCCCACTGTCAACATTAGACAGATCAACAAGACAGAAAGTCAACAAGGATATCCATGAATTGAACTCAGCTCTGCACCAAGAGGACCTATTAGACATCTACAAAACTCTCCACCCCAAATCAACAGAATATACATTCTTCTCAGCACCACATCGCACTTATTCCAAAATTGACCACACAGTTGGAAGTAAAGCACTCCTCAGCAAATGTACAAGAACAGAAATTACAACAAACTGTCTCTCAGACCACAGTGCAACCAAACTAGAACTCAGGACTAAGAAACTCAAAACTGCTCAACTACATGGAAACTGAACAACTTGCTCCTGAATGACTACTGGGTACATAACGAAATGAAGGTAGAAATAAAGATGTTCTTTGAAACCAATGAGAACAAAGATAAAACATACCAGAATCTCTGGGACACATTTAAAGCAGTGTGTAGAGGGAAATTTATAGCACTAAATGCCCACAAGAGAAATCTGGAAAGATCTAAAATTGACACCCTAACATCACAATTAAAAGAACTAGAGAAGCAAGAGCAAACACATTCAAAAGCTAGCAGAAGGCAAGAAATAACTAAGATCAGAGCAGAACTGAAGGAGATAGAGACACAAAAAACCCTCTAAAAAAAATCAGTGAATCTAGGAGCTGGTTTTTGAAAAGATCAACAAAATTGATACACTGCTAGCAGGACTAAGAAAGAAGAAAAGGGAGAATAATCAAATAGACGCAATAAAAAATGATAAAGGGGATATCACCACCAACCCCACAGAAATACAAACTACCATCAGATAATACTGTAAACACCTCTACGCAAATAAACTAGAAAACCTAGAAGAAATGGATAATTTCCTGGACACTTACACTCTCCCAAGACTAAACCAGGAAGAAGTTGAATCCCTGAATAGACCAATAGCAGGCTCTGAAATTGAGGCAATAATTAGTAGCCTAACAATCAAAAAAAGTCCAGGACCAGATGGATTCACAGCCGAATTCTACCAGAGGTATAAGGAGGAGTTGGTAGCATTCCTTCTGAAACTATTCCAATCAATAGAAAAAGAGGGAATCCTCCCTAACTCATTTTATGAGGCCAACATCATCCTGATGCCAAAGCCTGACAGAGATACAACAAAAAAAGAATTGTAGACCAATATCCCTGATGAACATAAATGCAAAAATCCTCAATAAAGTACTGGCAAACCGAATCCAGGAGCACATCAAAAAGCTTATCCACCATGATCAAGTGGGCTTCATCCCTGGGAGGCAAGGTTGGTTCAACATACGCAAATCAATAAATGTAATCCAGCATATAAACAGAACCAAAGACAAAAACCACATGATTATCTCAATAGATGCAGAAAAGGCCTTTGACAAAATTCAACAGCCCTTCACACTAAAAACTCTCAATAAATTCGGTATTGATGGAATGCATCTCAAAATAATAAGAGCTATTTATGACAAACCCACAGCCAATATCATACTGAATGGGCAAAAACTGGAAGCATTTCCTTTGAAAACTGGCACAAGACAGGGATGCCCTCTCTCACCACTCCTACTCAACATATTGTTGGAAGTTCTGGCCAGGGCAATCAGGCAAGAGAAAGAAGTCAAGGGTATTTAGTTAGGAAAAGAAGTCAAATTGTCCCTGTTTTCAGATGACATGATTGTATATTTAGAAAACCCCATTGTCTCAGCCCAAAATCTCCTTAAGCTGATAAACAACTTCAGCAAAGTCTCAGGATACAAAATCAATGTGCAAAAATCACAAGCATTCTTATACACCAGTAACAGACAAACAGAGAGCCAAATCGTGAATGAACTCCCATTCACAATAGCTTCAAACAGAATAAAATACCTAGGAATCCAACTTAAAAGGGATGTAAAGGACCTCTTCAAGGAGAACTACAAACCACTGCTCAGTGAAATAAAAGAGGACACAAACAAACAGAAGAACATATCATGCTCATGGATAGGAAGAATCAATATTGTGAAAATGGCCATACTGCCCAAGGTAATTTATAGATTCAATGCCCAAGGTAATTTATAGATTCAATGCCATCCCCATTAAGCTACCAATGACTTTCTTCACAGAATTGGGAAAAAAACTGCTTTAAAGTTCATATGGAACCAAAAAGACCCCGTATTGCCAAGACAATCCTAAGCCAAAAGAACAAAGTTGGAGGCATCACGCTACCTGACTTCAAAACTATACTACAAGGCTACAGTAACCAAAACAGCATGGTATTGGTACCAAAACAGATATATAGACCAGTGGAACAGAAAAGAGCCCTCAAAAATAATACCACACATCTACAGCCATCTGACCTTTGACAAACCTGACACAAACAAGAAATGGGGAAAGGATTCCCTATTTAATAAATGGTGCTGGGAAAATTGGCTAGCCATAAGTAGAAAGCTGAAACTGGATCCTTTCCTTACTCCTTATACAAAAATTAATTCAAGATGGATTAGAGACTTAAATGTTAGACCTAAAATCATAAAAACTCTAGAAGAAAACCTAGGTAATACCATTCAGGACATAGGCATGGACAAGGACTTCATGTCTAAAACACTAAAAGCAACGACAACAGAAGCCAAAATTGACAAATGGGATCTCATTAAACTAAAGAGCTTCTGCACAGCAAAAGAAACTACCATCAGAGTGAACGGGCAACCTACAGAATGGGAGAAAATTTTTGCAATCTACTCATCTGATAAAAGGCTAATATCCAGAACCTATAAAGAACTCAATCAAATTTACAAGAAAAAAACAACCCCATCAAAAAGTGGACAAAGGATATGAACAGACACTTCTCAAAAGAAGACATTCATACGGCGAGCAGACACATGAAAAAATGCTCATCATCACTCGCCATTAGAGAAATGCAAATCAAAACCATAATGAGATACCATCTCATACCAGTTAGAATGGCAATAATTAAAAAATCAGGAAACAACAGGTGCTGGAGAGGATGTGGAGAAATAGCACTTTTACACTGTTGTTGGGACTGTAAACTAGTTCAACCATTGTGGAAAACAGTGTGGCAATTCCTCAAGGATCTAGTACTAGAAATACCATTTGACCCAGCCATCCATTAGTGGGGATATACCCAAAGGATTATAAGTCATGCTGCTATAAAGACGCATGCACACATATGTTTATTGTGGCACTATTCACAATAGCAAAGACTTGGAATCAACCCAAATGTCCATCAGTGACAGACTGGATTAAGAAAATGTGGCACATATACACCATGGAATACTATGCAGCCATAAAAAAGGATGAGTTTGTGTCCTTTGTAGGGACATGGATGCAGCTGGAAACCATGATTCTCAGCAAACTATCACGAGAACAGAAAACCAAATACCGCATGTTCTCACTCAGGTAGGAACTGAACAATGAGATCACTTGGACACAGGAAGGGGATCATCACATACCAGGTCCTATTGTGGGAAGGGGAAGCGGGGAGGTATAGCATTAGGAGATATACCTAATGTAAATGACGAGTTAATGGGTGCAGCACACCAACATGGCACATGCATACATATGTAACAAACCTGCACATTGTGCATATGTACCCTAGAACTTAAAGTATAATGAAAAAAAAAATTCACACTTTTAAATTGTAACAACAAATCAAGAAAAAACTTCTACTGATATTCAACTGAAAAAAAAGAGAATAAGAAAAATAAATTTAAAATGAGAAAGTAAATAGGAAAAAATTACAGATTCATAAATCAAGATAAACCAGAATGTATCATTAAAATGTTAGAAGAAAAAAGGAGATGAGATCCATGATGCAGACTGAGCAACTTAGAAGAAAAAAGCTGAATCAATCTAAGGTATCTTAAATAAATACTTTCATGACAGCTTATGACTTGGAATATTTTCTTCTGAGGTGAGGGAAAATGCATTTTTAAAGCCTTATATGTAAACCAGAAGTCAGTTTCCTAAGAACTAGTGAAAGAAAATAAAAGTGTAAGTAGTCTTTCAGAGGCGAATACTACTAAAATAAAGAGGTTGTAAGTTTAGTAACATATACATGTTTAATTCCTTGTATTTCATATGCAGGGTTGGCTGCTATGACTAAAACACTCTTTGTACAGAGATTCGCTGAGACGAAAGCACACATAATAATTATCGTTATCACATGCTGAGTGCCCTCTTACACCACACCTCACAGACATTCTCTCTAATTCATAAAACAGTCCTGTAAAATAGGAATTATCATTAGTCCCATTATACAAATTAAGAAACTGAAACTCAGAGAAGTTAAATAACTTGCATATGATCATGCAGTTAAGTGATGGATTGAAGATGTAAATCCATCTCTTTTGTATGGCTTTTAATACTTGACTCCATATGAATTAGTTTTTTGCATAGGCAGACATTTTAAAATATCTTATTTACTATGGGTTTGCCTCATCATCATTCATAAAATATTTTTAACTCTATTTTCTAACAGACATTGTTCTATATGTTGAGCAGATAGCAGCAATTAAGACAATGTCCCTAACATCATGGACCAGAAAATTAGATATTACTCACAGAGGAACAGATCAGCAAATTGACCAGGGTCAGCTCGTCAATTTGTTCCCAAACTCTGTTTTATTTTTAACTTTTTGCTTTGTGCAGGAAGCTATAAGATAAGCATAACGTAAGAGTTCAGCATGCAGGATTGCTATAACCACAGTGATCCTCACATGTGACTTGAAAATTACATGAAAAATATGAATGATAGACTGACTCCACATCATGCTGTCACCTGGATAAACTCTATTCCTGGCATGTAAGTCCCTCTTTCAGCCCTCACATTTCTCCAGGAATTTCTTTTTTCTCCAGATTTATGGTGCTGTGTTCTCTCTTCCCCTCTTCATAACTCTTAAATTCCACAGGGAAACTATCTAATTAATTCATATTTTGTAACACAAATGACGTAACACCACCCTTGGATTATATCTCTCAATACTTATTTTACCAAATGGAATTGATTTATGATGGGTTGGATTTAGAGACAATACATTAAGGCATGAAGATTTCCTATCCCCTTTATTCTGCTTAGATACAACTGGCATGTACAAAGTTACTCTTCCATAGCCAACTTTCGACAAAGGCAGGGCCACACCACTTGAGAACATCCAATACTTGACATTATTTTTTGAAATCCAGTACAAACTGATCTGTGAAGCATAACAATAAGGCTGCTCTTCATGGTCTGTGCCTTGTCCTAAAGCACAAGCAATTGGTGTGATCACCTCAATAAGTTATATAAAACCCACCTGCAGCCAGACAAATTTGAAATTGAAGGCTTTAACGGAAAATGGAGACATCTTCCTACCAGCTCTCTTGAATAGCAGAATGTCCTGTGATTCATCCTTTTATGTGAAGGGCTCTCTGACAGTGACTTCAGTCCAACAGCTTCCAGAGAACAACTCCGCATACATTGGACTCATATCTGAATACTTAGTGCAATAATTGAATTCCAATAACCTCTGCAAGCTAAATATATTGCCTTTATTCAAGGAACACTAGAAATTCAGTATAACATTGCCCTTTGGAGTTCATAATTTGAGATGTGCTTGAAAGTAAGATTACTTTATAAAGAAGGCATTTTATTGCCTAAGTAACTAAACCTTCCTGGCCATGAACCAAGACAGAATCATGGCATTTAATCTTATTATGCATATTCCACAGCTTCATATACACAAAGGTGTACTCTGTGGTAAGTTTTTCAATATCTATTGGCAAAATATTTGCAGAAATTTATTCTTATATTTCTAGGAACTAACTGGATTGATTCTGTTTCAAGTGAAAGAACAAGGACACAGTAAAAGCTGAAGGCAATCTTGAATTTGAAATTAAATCTGAACTTTATGTCAGTCACATAAGTAAAGATAAGGTTTCAGCAATTGTTTAACACGCTTAGCCGGTTCAGAAAATAATCCAGATTACTGAAGTATACATGAAATTTCCTTCAGCTTTGCTATTTTTTTCTACCAAGTGAAATTCTTTACATGTATACACTAATTGCATATTTAATTATAATTCCACTTCATCTTGGCAACTTTAAATTAAATGCAAAGACCCTAAAGTTGGCTACAGTGTAGAGCTGTGCCACCTCAAAACTCCATTCAACCACACAACACATTATGATAATCAGTTTTTATTAAACAAAAATTCCCTGAATTTTACAAGAGTTTGTCAACATTCATATCAAAATGTACTGCAGGAACATGACTATTCACCTGAACACTATAGTATTAAATGTCATAGGCCTTATACTTTCAAATCTTTTTGTCACATTACGGTTTTCTGCTAGGAGCTAAAATGATATATGAGCTAGTTTTATGTCCAGAAATAATCGTGACAAAGGTTATATTTTTTGATATTTTATTATTTGTTGTTCTCAAGAGTAATAAGGAATTCCTACTCACATTTGGGAAGTCAGAAAACAGATGAACCACTTACTTGACAAATTAAATGTGAAAATAAAGAATAGACTGCAAATATTTTAAACACTCATATTCTGATGTTAAAATCTTGCATAGACAATCAACAACTTTTCATTAAAAAAACAAGAAATGCACAGTATAGAAGAAAAACTAAGAAAAAAGATTAAATTTAGATGAAAGGCAGTTAGCTATAATATCCAAATTACTAAATTAAAAAAATGACAATATAAAAATTAAATTGGCTATCTTCACGTTAATAAAGGCTCCCACGATTCACTGATACTTAATGAAATACTGATCTTTATATACAAATCAGACATCGAAAGAATGTGATGTAACTTTCTTTTTTTTTTTTTTTTTTTTTTTTTTTTTTGAGACAGAGTCTGGCTCTGTCGCCCAGGCTGGAGTGCAGTGGCCGGATCTCAGCTCACTGCACGCTCCGCCTCCCGAGCTTACACCATTCTCCTACCTCAGCCTCCGGAGTAGCTAGGACTACAGGCGCCCGCCACATCGCCCGGCTAGTTTTTGTATTTTTTTTTTTTTTTAGTAGAGACGGGGTTTCAACGTGTTAGCCAGGATGGTCTCGATCTCCTGACCTCATGATCCGCCCATCTCGGCCTCCCAAAGTGCTGGGATTACAGGCTTGAGCCACCGCGCCCGGCCGATGTAACTTTCACTACAGACAGCCTACACTACGAGTATGAATGTGTGCTTGTTAGCATGTGAGTGTGTGCGTGTCTATGAGAGAGAGAAACTGAAAAATAGTTAGTAACACTCACTGTGGATGCATTTTAAAGCATCCACTCCCCAAATTATGTGTTAAATTTAACATTTGCAATACCAATAACTGAATTCCAGTAATACTGAGTCTGAAAAAGGGTAAATAGTTTTCATCAGATCCTGAAGGGAATTCATCACCCACCCAAAGTGTTAGAAACCACTTCACATCTCAGCCATTTGTTTCCATATAGTCACTGTTAGTGTGTCATTCCATCTTGTAAGAGAGCTACTGGTCTTGCAGGTTGAGATCTAATGTTGACTATGATACTAATGTTGTTTTGTGCTTCCACAGTAGCTGCTGGTTATGTTTTTAGTACATATTTATTGAAGACAAAACTGATGATGCAGGGGAGAACTGGATGAAAGAGCACATTTCAGGGAGATTACTATGAAGAGGACTCTGTATTTTTTCCCTTATTTTTTTTTTCAGGTGAATATTTGAAAGCCATTCATTGTAACCCCACACGCACAGATTTTAAGATTTTACGAAATGGTAACAGAAATTCTCATAATGTTCCCTGAGAAATATCTGAAATCAATCTGCACAAGGAATCAAAACATCCAAATTCAAATCCCAGCTTCATCTCTAGTTGAAGGACATAAGGCAATTCACTTAACATTCTGGGCTTCTAATCCTCATTTTAAAAAGAAAGAAGTTCATTACATAATTTTAAAAATCTCTTTTCAAATTTAGAATTCATTGCAGTACTATTCACAATAGCAAAGTCACGGAATCAACCTAGATGCTCATCAGTGGTGGACTGGATAAAGAAATGTGATACAAATACATCATGGACTACTACTATGGAGCTTTTAAAAGAACAAAATTATGTCATTTGCAACAACATGGATGCAGCTGGAGAACATAATCCTTCATGACTTGATGCGGAAATAAAAATCAAATACTAGGCCAGGCACGGTGGCTCACGCCTGTAATCCAAGCATTTTGGGAAGCCGAGGCGGGTGGATCATGAGGTCAGGAGTTCAAGACCAGTCTGGGCAAGATGGTTAAACCTCTTCTCTAAGAATACAAAAATTAGCCAGCGTGGTGGCAGGCACCTGTAATCCCAGCTACTCGGGAGGCTGAGGCAGGATAATTGCTTGAACCTCAGTGGCAGAGGTTGCAGTGAGCCAAGATTGCACCACTGCACTCCAGCCCAGGCGACAGACAGATTCTGTCTCAAAATAAAAAATAAAAAACAAACAAACATGTTTTCACTCATAAGAGGGAGCAAAAAATTGAGTACACATGGACATAAAGATGAGAACATAAACGCTGAGTAAACATAAATATAAATATAGACACTGGGGAGTTTTGAAGTAGGGAGGTGGGGGCAAGGGTTGAAAAACTACCTTTTGGGTACTATGATTGCTACCTGGGTGACAGGACCACTTGTACACCAGACCTCAGCCAAACGCAATTTACCCATATAACAAACATGCATGTGCAATACACCTGAAACTAGAATAAAAATTGAAAAAACAACTACAGAATTCTTAAGAATGCAAATAGGTCTTATTTGGGATAGATAAGATAGGAAAGTACATTTTTAGAATCTTCTGTACTATTTGCATGGAACATCCCAGGTCTCCTAGCACACAATAATTTGGATGAAGCATTTTGTATATGTTATAAAATTAATGACTAAAACACACTAAAATGAAAGAGTATACAATTATCCTCTTAACCTTGAAATACATATAGATATACATACGTATGTACATATGCATGTATATATACACACGTATATACACATACACATATATATACACACGTATATATACACACATATGCACATAAACGTATATATACACACACGTATATATATACACACACACGCACACACACACACATACATATCCCCCCCACACACGGACAGACAGAGAACCTCCTCTACTTACAAGGGTATTATATCCTGATAAACTCACTGTAAGTTGAAAATATTGTAAGTCAAAATAGATTAAATACACCTGAACTCCCAAACATCAAAGCTTAGCTTGGCCTACCTTAAATGTGCTTAGAACACTTATATTAGCCTACATTTGGGCAAAATCATTTGACAACACTGTACACTCATAGAGTCTCAGTTGTTCACCCTCGTGATTGCATGGCTGACCGGAAGCTGCAGCTTGCTAATGCTGCAGAGCATCACAAAAGAATGTTCAACTATGTATCATTAGACCAAGAAAAGATCAAAATTCAAAATTTGAAGTATAGTTTCTGATAATGCATTATCACTTTTGCACCATGGTAAACTAAAAAATTCACAAATAGAACCTTCATTAGCCAGGGACTGCGTGTGTGTGTGTGTGTGTGTGTGCACGCGCGCGCGTGCGTGTGTGGTACTCTTCAAGCGCATAACATAAATGCTAATTTACAAATAATATAATTTTGAATAAAGATCATGTACAAGACAAACTAATGAAAGCTTTGCCATTATACAGATATTCCAGAATGACTGAATGTAGATATTACTTAAATAATCAGACACAAAATTAGAGTATAACTTGAGAAAAATTCTTATGATACTTAATAATAAAGTCATACACTTCCATAGGTTTTAGGATTTTTTGAAGCACTTTCACATACATCATTGTTTAAAACATCACAAGAATACTTCATAGTAGATATTGCTATTTTTTTCCATAGGTTATTGGGGTACAAGAGGTACTTAATTACATGAGTATGTTCTTTAGTTGTGATGTGGGAGATTTTGGTGCATCCTTAATAGATAAGAAAAATAAGCATAAAATATTTTCAAATGATATTTCAAGCACACCCAAAATAGTACAGTTAAGATAAGAAGTGGAGTCCCATGACTTCTTCCAATTTTTAAGAACTGCAAATTTTTAAAAATCGCTTTTGCCAAAAATGTATCAGTGATAAAATTATGACGGTGACAGAAATCTGACTTAACCAAGTCCATCTTGCCTTTAACCTCTAAACTGCCCCTGGTAATTCCTGGGCTCGGACCAAGCTAACTTTGGGAGAATTTCAGTTTATAGTTTAAATTTTAATAGCCTTTCCCCAAATTAAACTGTCTTTATAAAACAAATACTCAAAAACAAACAAACAAACAAAAAAAACCAAATAAAAGGCCACAAGTGTAGGATTGAGAGGGGCCTGAATTTTGCTAAAATGTAGGAGTATTTAAATGATCATTAGCCCTTATTCCAGAGGTCATAAGATTTGTAACTTCCCTAGTCACTCCTTTAAATAACCTCACTATTACAGAATCTAAGATTGACCTTTTGAGCTGTCTTTTCAGACTTTTGCATTTCTGACAACCAGATGACTTCACTGGATGACTCCACTGAGACCCGAGACTCAAGACTCGACCAGTCCTGTGGCCCTCACCTGTAAGTGGATTCAGCTCACAAGTACCATTTTCCACACCCTTATAATTGCATTCCCCAACCAATCAGTAGCAACCATTCCGTAACCTACTGTCCCTGTCTTTAAAAAAACCTAGCATTCAAATTTGCATGGAGGCTAATCTGAACAATAAAACTACAGACTCCCATTTAGCAGGCTCTATGTGTATTAAATTCTCTATTGCAATTCCCTGTCTTGATAAATTGGTTCTATCTGGCCAGCGGGCAAGATGAACCTTTTGGGCGGTTGTATTTTCATGATTAGAAGATCTTGCACACAGATAAACAGCAAAATTTCAAATCAGTATAAAAGAGGAGCGATATTCATTCATTTCTTCAAAGTGAAACTGTATCAATAAGTGCCAAGTAGCACAAGGCAATATGGAGACAATGATTATCAAGTTTTTCTTCTTAAGGAATTAATAATCTTACTGGGAGGACAAACTGTAAGCAGATTTTCACCTAGCAGCTATGAGAACACAAAGAAATGACAACTTTTTCTGAATGGAAAATCTGATTCAGGCTTCCTAGAGAAAGTGACAGCATATGGGAGAAACAAAGGCTCTCTTCTGATGATGGAGAAAAAGGAATTCCTGGTAGTAGAAATAGCAGGCAACGGTGTAGGAAGGTACTTTAGGGCAGAGTACATTCAGAAGGCGCTGAAACTTTGATGTAGCTGGAATGAGATATTAATGGAAGGTAAGGATGCAAGATGGGGCTTAAAAGGGTAATTTATACATGATGAAGAAGGGTCTTGCTGCCAGGCTAAGGGTTTTGAACCACATTCCAAAGGGGAAGAGTGTCAAAAGCATAAAGACTAATTCTCAAATGGCTCTAGGCTGCTGCATGGAGTTGAGGTGGGGAGAGGGGTAATGGGGTAGCAGATCCAGGTTCAGGTTGCCTGTGTGTCTCAGCAGCTCTCATTCATTCTCCAGCCAGATTTTGGTAACAGATTAAATTTATTCAATTAATCTCTGCCTGTAGTTGATTTTTAAATTTCAGACTATGAGCATGGCACAATAGCTTTATAGTTAAAGATGAACAATTACTTAATGATATTATAGAAAGTTCCTTATTTTATACTGTATAATTATTAATCAGAAATAAAACATCTTTTTTTTTTTTTTTTTGAGACGGAGTCTCGCTCTATCACCCAGGCTGGAGTGCAGTGGCGTGATCTCGGCTCACTGCAAGCTCCGCCTCCTGGGTTCACGCCATTCTCCTGCCTCAGCCTCCTGAGTAGCTGGGACTACAGGCGCCCGCCACAGCGCCTGGCTAATTTTTTGTACTTTTAGTAGAGACGGGGTTTCACCGTGGTCTCGATCTCCTGACCTTGTGATCCTCCCGCCTCGGCCTCCCAAAGTGCTGGGATTACAGGCGTGAGCCACCGCGCCCGGCTAAAACATCTCTTAAAGACTCAATTTATAACGTGGTAGTTTGTGTCACTAGGAAAAACAATTTCCTTGCTGTTAAACAAGTCCATGTTTCTCCTGCAAAAGAAACCATTTTAACTTAAATTAGAAAAATGTACTTCTTTTATTGGACATTATAGTTGTAAATTCTGCTAAAACCAACCACTTCACTCTATGTACAAAGATCAATCTTTGTCTTCCCTAGGTTTTTGGTGAATACTAATTAACATTCCACAATGTAACCTTAACTGTGACTTGCTAGTTCTCCCTGAAGGTCAACATTCTATTTTAAGAAAAATATGTATAAATTCATGATTGGTTTAAATGCAGATGTAGCCTGTTTTTGGAGGTTAGTAAAATAGGTTAAGCTTAGGTTGTTACCCCAGTCATGTTATTGCACTAAAAACTCCAGGGATGCCATCACATAAATGCATGATAGAAATAATGGATTTAAGATAAGGTAGAATAAAGAGTGTAAGATTTATTTTAGTAACATGTAATTATGTGAAAATCAATATTTAAATCATAAAAGCTCTTTTTTGTTTCCACAGCTACACAGTATGTGTGAGGTTCAATTTGGCTATCCATCATTTATGGAAATGCTACATTACACATTAACTCAAAGGCTGAGAATCCATTAAGTCAAGGTGAGAGTCTTGAGAATTAGCATCATCAATTGTGACTTTTCTTTTCCCTTATTCTAGGCCTCCACGTGAGGCTTTCACTATTGTCCTTACTCTCTTATCCCATGAGAAAAATACATATTTTATAGGAACGGTTTAAGGAGATGCATTTCTGAGGGAGGGATAATGACAGAAAACTACATCCATTTTTTATTAGTATTAAGGAAAACATATTGGTCATTCATCACTGACAAAACAATACTTTGGTGCTGGCTGCCTATTATACTAAACTGTGAATCTATGAAAATAAATTTCTGAAAATAATAAAAAACATATAAAGTCAAATTTGAGCAGTGATGGAGGTAGGGTGGGAGTAAAGTTTAGCAAGAGTCTGCAGATTTTTAATAATTGTGTTATTTTGCATGAAATCTTATATGATTTTGCTCAAGCCACTGGCTTAATATATTTTAATGAATCAAGTAATGACAAAAACACAAAGGCTGCCAAAGTGAGAGGCAATATATAACAATAAAATTAGTGGATTTGGCTCTTCACTGTTGTCTATATTCTAGGCCCATTTCAACATTCAGATTTAGCTGAACTATTTTGGATTCCCTAATATTCCTTTTCCAGTAATCATGATGAATTGGCTTAGGGGAGAAAAGAAGAATGGTACAACAGGAGAAAAACAGTCAAGAAATACCATTCATACTCCTGTCAAGAATTACTCCGTTTTCTTAGCCAGAGAGGGAAGCAAGAGAGCACATTATAAATTTGATCATGCATTACCCAAAAATCATTTGTGAAGCTGGGCAGGCTGTCAACATTAATCAAATGCACTTTGGGCTTTTTGAGCTCAACTTTTATTAGATAGATGTACATGTGAAAATCCATGGCTTTAATTGCTATAGCAAAAGAAGCAGTGCAGAATGTGTGTATGTCTTTGAACCACAAGAAGAGAATCATTCTTCAATCCTTGTTTCTTCACTGGTATGTTTCTAGTAATTGGGGATAAGGGTCTTGGGCTAGGTGGAATATCATATACCAGTACAGAATTCAATTCTTCAAACATTAGGACAGCTAATGTTTAAATCTAAAACTTGTATAATTTTAGTGTCATTAGCTGTAAGAAAATGCCACTCTCTTTACAATTGTCTAGTAGATAACAAATCAACAAAACATCATGAAACTGGCCTCAGTACAATGGTTTTAAGGCAAAGCCTTAAAAGTTACCTTTCAGCAATGTCGCAATTTTAAAAATGTATACAATTCTCTGGCACCAATCACCATTGCCCATCCCTCTCCCTTCCAACGAATAGATATACTACAAATCAGAGATCTCTATGGAAGGATCATGATGATTAATCTATTTCAGCTCTTGACCACTTGCTGTTTTTAATATAAAAATCACTGCTACTGTGGGAAAAAAAGTGACACATTAACTAGAAATGGAATGTTGTATGGTTATACTGTCTGCTAAATACACTGCTAAATCCACTGAGATGCACAGCATGTTTAAGGTCAAGGATGCCCAGCACTTTGTCATTCAAACAGTCCTTTATTGGAGGATACAGGATAAAATATATTATCATGTTCTGTTGATCATCTTTCACCAAGCTCTGAGCAGCAAAAAAGGAACACAAATTGGGATTTTGAGAAACAAACTGAGCCACGACTCATTTTGACACTCCAAATACTGGTATTTTTCACTTAGCAGCAATGGGTAAGTATTGCCCTGGAGTGACAGTTAAACCTTTTAAAAAATAAACATTTTTTCACTGTAAACAAAATAGATTCTGGCTGCTCCCTAGTCACTGTAAATAGATGAACAAATCAATTCAGTGGGTGGATAGGGAGAGAAATGAAAATAACATATTTTCTCCCTTCTTAAAAACTGGAAGAAGATATATTGAAGGTGATGCTATGTAACCAGCAGGGGGTAAGAAGGAAGAAACTTGGGGCTTTGACATTTTCTGGTAAGATCTTGTAACGAACTGTAGATGTTTTGCTATTTTGTTGGTTAGAGTCCATCTAATACATTCCTAGAAGTTTCTTACAGTAAGAAACCATTGTGTGCATTTGTGTGCTTCTGTGTGTATGTATGTGTGTGTAATGCCCAACAACTGCATCTCTCACAACTAAATTTCATTATGGGAGTCAAACCACCCTCCTACAGGTAAAAATTTATAGGAGAAACTTGAATACCTGCAGTTACACAATGACTGACTGCAGTTTCATCTTTTTCTAAGTATACAGAAACTTTTAAAAATCAAATCATCCACTATGATGATTTGATTTCTTTAAAAAGGAAACTCCAAAGGTGTAAGCCCGAGATTCATGTAAATAATATAGTAAATTGTGATATATATATAGAAAGCAACATACAGATAAGTCTGAAAGGAAAACTTACCTATGATCAGTTTAATAATATATCAATTATATATTCAAAAATAGATTCTTGTGAACAGATGCTGATTATAATGTAAATATACGTAAACACACACACAATTAAGAATACATCTATTCCATTGAGATATGTTTAAATGTTTCTTGTAATTTCAAGTGATCAATGGTTTTCCTTCTTCTGAATATTAAATTTTTATGTAAAGTCACTTCTGAAAATGAATTTTCATAATTCATATTTATTTTAGAAATGTTAAAGAAGCATTAATCATAAGTGTGACATCATCACTGTGCTACTTTTCACTATTTTATTTTTTATTGTTCGTCAAAGTTTTAATTAATCTCTCAATTACACAATGATAAACACATGAATATTATCTTCATATTGGCCCTATTACTAAGGCTTCTAGACATTCTATGTTTGTGAGACATGTTCTGTATTTAATGATTCTGTCGTAAGTCCTATATTGAACTCATCAGGCTACCTTAAAGTCCTATATTCTGCTTTTTATTGATAAATTATTTTAAAATGGCTATTTCTCAAGGTGTTTAAATGACTTTGATGAAAACACAAGCTGAAAATCATGCTTCCACAAGTAAATATCTGGATAATTCCTTAAGGTCTCTCTAGTAGTTTGAGAGAAAATCAAAAAGGAGGATTGAGAATTAAAAGTATTTATTTTTCATATTCGAGAAAGAAAAAAATTATTGTTTGGCCAAAGACCCAAATCTGAGATAACTTCTAATCAGTTCGCATGCTGTAAAATTCAGTCAATCAGGACAGTCTCACTCCAGTGGCCATGCTTCTGAAAATCAGGTATTCAACAATGGCATCACTCCAGTAACCATGCTTCTGAAAGTTAGCAAGTTAGTAAAAATCTCAGCCTTCTGAAACTCAACTTACCAGTGACAGCCACATGCTTCTACACAAGAGCTGATCAGCAAAGGTCTCACTCCAGTGACCAGGCTTCTGAGAGCCAGCCATCAATAAGAGGTTTAATCCAGTGACCACTCTAACATAGCTAAAGTCCATTAATCTCTAAATACTCCTTCTTCTGAAAATCCATCAATTCTTGAACAGCAGACTTCCAAAAACTTCATATATCAGTTCTGGGTTCATTAGGGAAGATTTTGCCTTACAAATGCAGCTTTCCTTTACAGTCAATGAAAAGTTTGCATTAGTTGTCAAAGTATCATTACTTCAAACATTTGCAACCCTTTTTATGGTTGAAACTTGTTTATGGTTAGTCTTGAATTGGACTGGTGACTGACAAAGACACTGATGCTCTGACTCGAGATTATCATGTTTAATCTTTTTAAATCCTCTAGTTGTTAGTATTATCTTTTTAAAATTTGTGTATATATGTACACAACACTGACCTTTGCAAAGTGCAAGTATAAATTCTGTGATAAATTTTTTGAACAGAGGACAATCATTACATGGGGGAAAAATGCTTTTGAAGTTATTTGTTCAGGATACAGTTGTTCAGTTAATATAAAAAAAAATGCTGAAAAGATGAAATAGCATAGAATATAGCTAACAAAAAGGGATATATAATTTTGTCAACTAGTACCAAAGAAAAGTGATTAATATTAAAACTCAGAAGATAAAATAATTACAGTAGAAGTTGTAATGGCTGTCCACTATGTATATCATTAGTTTTATAGCTCAAACAACTGAACATATTGCTTTCATAAGCATTTTCTGCTTCCAAAATTGCAAATTTTCAAGTGTCAAAATGAAATTGATTGCAAAAATTTTGAAAATAAAATAGTTCCATTTACTATTATAGATTATAAAAATCTAAATGTCTCATCTTTTTCATAATGTAGCCACAAATGCAAGTTATCACAATTCAGAAAAAAATTTTCCCTTTGATTGTGTAATATTTTTTTCATGAAAAAGGCTTGCTTAGCCATAAAGCTACTTCAAGCAAAACTGTTCCTGATAAAACTTCAGAAATAATAGCAATTTTTTTCAGAAACACTTTTATTCATATTGAAGTTAATGAAGAAAAAAATTTTTCTTTTGAAAATTCATGGACATAATACAAGTAAAAATTTTGGTGGATATGTATCTGAAGGTACAAACAATATTTATTAAATGATGAAGCAAAATATATGAATGATTCTAAAAAAGGTGTTGGCTGTTCTGCCCATATTTTACATAATGTTGCTAAAACAGTACTTGATGATGACATGGTTTGAAAACATCCCCCAACGTTCATGTTTTTGAAACTTAATCCCCAATGCAGCAGTATCAAATGTTTTCAATAACTTTAAAAGGTTATTAGGTCATGAAGGTTCTTCCCTATTGAATGGATTAACAGTGTTATCAATCATACATTGGTGAGAGACCATGGAAGTGGGCTCCTGATAGAAAGGATGGATTTGGCGAGATTTCAATTCTTTCTAGTACACTCATGTGCCTTCCACCAGGGGATGCTCCTTGCCAGATTCCAGTGCCATGCTGTTGGACTTCCCAGCCTCCAGAACCATGAGTCAGATAAGTTTCTATTATTTACATAAATTACCCCATTTTTGGTATTTTGTTACAATAGCAAAAAACAGATTAGACACATGCCCTTCTCATTCACACTGAAGTAATTTTGATAAACTTTTTTCTTACTTCAGCATTTATACTGTTCACACTGAGCAATTGAAAGATTTTTGTTATTTTGTTTACATTCAGTATTGTTCAGTTCTTTCACATTCAAAAATACATTGGCTCTCTTTAAAAAATGTGCTTGACAGCATCTCGTTTTATTTGAAGCACTAAAATTATACTTTAATTCTAAACAAAAATGCCCCCCAAATTCTGGTAAACATTTTGTATAATCCATTGAGCAAAACCTAATTATTTCATGTTCATAGTTCATAGTTCACAATATCTCTTTAGCACATTAAAAGAAGAGCAGTGTTACTGAAGTACTCTTGCTTAAAATAACTTGTTGAATGTAGTAAAGAAAGAATTGGCCAAAAAAATTATCCCTGTGTCAAAATAAATACACTATTATTTATAAATAGGAAAAGACATTCCAAATTGAAATGGATAATTATTAAGGCTCCTGTGATGACTATTTCTTATAATAGATTTTGTCTCTTGAATAATTCAACTTTTTACATGGTTGTTATTAAATAATCACTAGCTTGAGAACATGTAGCGTCATCATTTATAGTGTTGAAGAGAGAACAGAAAGAAAATTAAAACTCATGAGAATGCTATTATTTTGTTACTAAGTTTAACATGCTTTTTCATTAATGAATGCTTGATGGACAAAAAAACTAAATAAGGTTGATGTGACTACTGTACAGCTGCGTTGCAATGTAAATGTAATATAGACTGTGACTGCAAGAGATTTTAAAACAAATTCTGTAAATCATGGAACTGTTCAAAAGAGGCAAGTCATCAGAGAAGTATAATCAAGGAAAGAGATAAATAATTTAGATACTCATAATTTGTTTCAAATAAATGGCAACAGTGTTTTTTAGTATTTGTATATCCAAGATAACATTTTAAAAGTCTCAGTGTATGTATTCATAGGTAACTGGAAATCATTCTATTTTAACTGGGCATCTTGTATTCTGTTTGCTAAATCTGACAACCCTAAGAAGCATGACCAATTTGGAAACATTTTAGTGTTGTTTCTTGGATTGGGGCTCCCTAAACTGAGGATATTGTATAATTCAAATCCCAGGACTGCATGAGAGGAGAGCTATGGATACCAATTATTAGGGAAGATTATGAATACAGACAGTCCCTAACTTACAATGGTTCAACTTAGGATTTTTTGAAGTTACAATGGTGGGAAAGCTATGGGCATTCAGTGGAAACCATACTTCAGTACAGTATTAAGTAAATTATATAAGATATTAAACACTTTGTAAAATAGGTCTGGAGTAGGATGATTTTGCCCAACTGTAGGCTAATGTAAGTGTTCTGAGCATGTTTAAGCTATGCTAGGCTAAAGTATGATGTCCACAATTTAGCTGTATTAAATGCATTTTTTACTTACAATATTTTCAGTTTAGGATGAGTTGATCAGGAAGTAACTTTGTCGTAAGGTGAGAAGCATTGATATTAAGAATACTAAGTTCTTCCCACCAAGTTCCAATAGAGATGGGCTGTTCTTATTTTTGTTGGTGCTCCACTTGGTAAGAATTCCCCCTTCAGGACTGTCATTATTGAGCACCTGATTTAACATGTTTGGGGAATCATCTCAGTTGAGGCTCTCCCACTAGTCGAGTTCAAATCCTGTTCCACAGTGGCACTAATGGCAAGTGAAGCTTGAAGTTTCTAGGTTGAGCATACCTCCTGGTCAGCTCCGGCTTCAGTGTGGGCTGTTCCACGTGTATTTTAATTTTGTTTTTGTTTGTGCATTTCAGAATATTTCTGTGTTAAACTACAGCAGTAGAAACATGATAAAGTCTGTTTTAGAAACAGACTTTGTTTGTCTACAAATTGGATTTTAGTTACAAATTTTGAAATTCAGCCACTGTGGAACATACCTGTGGGAGTTTCTTGTAATTTTATTTTATTTTTTTAAAGTAAGATGTGCTTATTATTTTAGGAATAAAACAAGTTCTATAAGTCTCATTAAAAAAGAGCAATCTTATCCACACATTCTTCAACAACAGACCCTGTCTCCCAGTGGTATCCACTTCACACTTTTAATTATTTCATTTATTATTGGGTTTCATATTTTTGAATGTGTTAACAATTTTTACAGTTTATTAATTTTAGGCATTGAATTCGACCTCTTACTATAAATGATGAGAACTTGGCCTTTGCAGCCTCCCCCATTTTCATGCAACCATCCTTTTAAAATAATCATATCATAATACTGAATAATGTTTAACATTTGTATTATCATGAATGTATAAGTATAGTTTACTGTTGTGCTAAATAATACTATCATATTTCTCAATATTTTGTTTCTCATAAGCAAGGGTATTTACTCTTCCCAAATATATCTGTCCTTCCAATAGCCAAGTGCTGCTCTGTCTGTTCTGTGTTTGGAATTCAGCATTAGAAAATTCTAGAAATAAAGATTCAAGGAAAGAAGTCAATTTCAGCTCTTATAGAAGGATAACTTGGGTTTCTCAAAGGTGAGCAGGGCCATGGAGAGAGGTTGATCCTGGCACTGCTCATCTGCCCTAGTCCTAGGCCCCTTGTTCCTACTCAGAGGAGCGATTTAAAAAACATTTTTCCTAACAATATCTTAAGAAAAAAACTACACAAAATGCCATAAGCCATTCAGGGACTTTTCAAAGTGACAAACAATAGAGACCCCAATGCAAGACCTAGTTGAACATAACTTTAACCTGTTTCTTCACTAACTTGAAGTTTATATAGTTACAGAGAGATGGGATTCCTGAGGCTTCATACAGTTAGAAATCTCCCACTCAGTTTCCAGAAGAGTAAGAGAAAAGGAGCTTCATATGTTGCACATTTGGGAGCTGAACGTTTGAAGGTAGCTGGGCCATTGTGAGGGGAAAAAACACTGACCTTGACTATGTTGGTGGGGATCAGCTGCTACTTGCCCGCAAGATCCCCTTCCCCTTCTGATGGAGGATGGCAAGTTCTGCTCTGCTAACTCAGCATTAATGAAATCCGAAGCAATGCTGCAGGTTCCCTTCCTACGCCCTCATATTCAGCTAGAGCAGAAAGGCATACAAAACTTCCAGCTCTGTAGTTTGTGAACAGGGGAGTGGGCAGAGAGATTGTTGCAGCTCCTTTTCACCTTCCTAGCCACAGAGAGAATTGTTTCTTGCTCAATGGTCTCATTCAAAGTCACCAGCCTTCCCTTTTTCTCTCAGCTCCAGAGAATCTCAGGCTGGCGTGAGTGGTAAAGGTGTATGACTATGTACAGGGTTACCTTGGCTACCTGACTGTAGGACACCCTGGGCTTAGTGTGCGATGGGTATGATAAAGCAGAATCCTTTGGTCTCCTCCTGTCATGACTCTTCCTCATGACAGGAGGAGATCAAAGAACAGAACAAAGGTCATAGCAAAACTGAGAAGGGGAGGAATAGATGCCACGTAGGCCAGCAGAGGGAATCTTAGCACAAAAACTGAAAGCACTCATGTTACTCACCTGGCCACTGCAGTAAGAACTGGCTTCATAGCTACATACACCACATGTGTACAGGGCCACATTTCCCCCTCCCTAATCCTAACAGACTCTAGCTCTGAAGGGCATAAAGGACAAGAACATTTTTGTGAAAACAGTGACTATTTCGTATTTTTGAAATGTCCGATGGACACCGAGTTGGATGAAGAATTGCTGTAGTGGGCACAGGGCTGGCCATGTATCCATGGACCAGGGATATCTAACAAAAGGAAAATGACTTCTCTGAGGTCACATGGCAAGCCATACCTGCCTCTTAGTTCTTTATCTCCAGATACAAATCTAGAGGAAAGAATCATATAAGGATTTGAACACACTGGGGCTAGAAAGTGACTTGTCCAAAATAAGCTGACATAGATCAGTAAGCCAGCCCATTCCCTCTCTGTTTCTAGCGTGCTGTTTCCTCCTACACAACCTCCTGCCTATGTGGAAAAGTTAATATGGTCCAAAGGAAAGAAAAACTATTTAGCTAAACAATGATTGGGGCCGGGCGCGGTGGCTCAAGCCTGTAATCCCAGCACTTTGGGAGGCTGAGGCGGGTGGATCACGAGGTCAGGAGATCGAGACCATCCTGGCTAACATGGTGAAACCCCGTCTCTACTAAAAATACAAAAAACTAGCCGGGCGTGGTGGCGGGCGCCTGTAGTCCCAGCTACTCGGAGGCTGAGGCAGGAGAATGGCGTGAACCCGGGAGGCGGAGCTTGCAGTGAGCCGAGATCGCGCCACTGCACTCCAGCCTGGGTGACACAGCGCGAGACTCCGTCTCAAAAAAAAAAAAAAAAAAAAAAAAAAAAAAAAAAAAAAAAAAAAAAAACAATGATTGGAGAATGAAGTGCTATTTTACCAAATTTTTTCGAGGCTTTGCCCTCAGCCAGGGTCTGAAGTTTGAAAAATTCACAGGGGCATCATTCACACATTTTGCAGACCTGTGATCCAGTAGGTGCTACTGGCATAAAATAGTGGAAAAGGAAAAGGGGGTTCCTGGAATTACAAGAGATGAAGTCCTATACCATAACCTAATATCAGGGAAACCAAAACGCTGGGAGCCTGTGGATGGTGGGGGCATAAGGATACCAGGAATCAGGAGCTGGAGTCACAAATATCTCTCTTAACACGTTCAGGCTAAAAGAAAACAACAACAACAACAACAAAAAAAAAAACATGGCAGTGTCGGCATGGAGAACTGAACCAGAATCCAGTATTTAGGAGGGAGTCAAGGCTAGCATTTGGTCTTCTTCTCTTTGAGATCTTTCATTTAGAACTTTTATAGTTCCTTAAATCCTGAGCTAAAATTGGGCTGTGGTTACAAGGACAGGTACAATATTACTGACCAGGCCATTTGAAGAACTTGTGGCAACTGCCTCCTATCCCCACCCTTGGGACTCAAAGGTGAGTTCCTTCCTTCTACTGGAAAGCCTGAGACATAGTGCACTGTTGTGCAAGTTTAGATGTGATGCCAGTGCTTCAAAGTAAGAGGCAGTTTGGGCTGCCAATGAGTGTTAACTATAATTCACTTATTGGAAGATTCCTGTTCTACTTACTTGCATTCTGCTCAACAATCTATATTTGTAGCAGAAAAGAAAATAGCAAGCTATTTATGACTGTCTCCCAATTCCAGAGGAGAAGCAGAGGAGACTAGACTCCCAGAGAAATGAAAAGGTATTTCTGCCCTCCTGTCTTCCAGAAAGTTCTGGTCTTCTGTACTCAGAGATTGTTAATGACTTTTTTTCCCAAACCCCAAAGAGAAGTGTTAGGCACCTTTTATGCAACTCTATTTGTGTGGGAGGGCAATTTAGATGGGTAGAGAAGGATGATGTGGAGGTTGGGAACTCGGCACTGCTAGGTTGAAAGGTGAGAGATGCCTAAGGGTGAGAGGGACTTGAGAAAGTAATGCCTCAAAAGACTTCAAAGTGGCAAGGTCCTGGTGGAAATCTTGAATTAAGTAAGACTCCTGTTTGGTAGAGTTTATTTGATGCCTGGAGACTTCAACCTCCAATACTACTGTCTGGGAAACTCTAGCTATAGCTGTCAGTGCCCACACTTGGCATAAAGGCTGTGGAGACAACCGCCTTTAATGGACCATAAGGGCTTCACAATGAGCTTCCTGGCAGGAATCACAATGGGCAGAAGCCAGAACCTCCTTCTAAGGCATTTTTGGATATTATGTGCCATAATATCCAAAGAAGAAAAAGGTCTCCATTTATGACAGATATTGGTCTCTTCCCATAGTCATAGTGTGACTCAGGGTTAAAATTAATTTAGGAAAATGGAGGAATGGGATATTTTTTGTTCCTAGTGTTGTGGAAAAAAATCATGCTGTTAAATTTATTGTTTCATTTAATCTTCATAAACCCTTTAAAGTAGGCATTGTTTGTTTCCTTTCACAAAGAAGAAAATAGAGTATTAAAAAGGTAGTATGTATTTAGTGAAACACACAAAAGAAGGAAGCTGGGTTGGCGAACCTCCTTAGATTTTAAAAAAGCCTGTGGATGTAACTGACAGAAAAGGCAATCTAACTAACTTAAATAACTGATATATGTAACTGCAATATCTGGGAGTAGGACTGGCTTCAAATCCCAGAGTTTATTCAGAGACTCAAGTAATGTCCTCAGGATTGAAGTTATCTCCAGTTTTTGATTCTCTGTCTTCCCTACTGAGTTTGTTTTCAAGCTTTGTGTGGTAACGTGATGGCTGCCAACAAGTTCAGAGCTATATTTTCTCATGTTGAAGCACAGCTGAATAAATGGTGTCTCTCTCAGCAAGGCATCTACATAGTCTTATTGAACCTTATTGGCTCCAATTAGATCACATGTCCATTGCTGAACCAATCCTTGTGGCCAAAGGTATGGGTGTTATTTTTAGTCAGGTCTGAGTCACAGACCAACACTTCGAGGAAGGGTATGGGAAAACACATCTCCACATGCACATGGTGAAAAGAGTGAGAGACATAGCTTGTTTTTTTCAAAAGGGTACGCTTTCCAAAAAGGTGAAGGAATATTGGATTTCAAACTGAAAACAGTAACAAAGCAGACATCTTCTGTAGCCCTCTTTCATTGTCCCCAATCCCATCTATTGGCTCTCTGCCACGGGTAACATGCCATATGAGTCAATGGAACTACGCTTCATCACAATGAAAACTGTATCTTCCACTTACATTATCTTCTCAGCCATATTGCATGCAATTTGGCTCACTTAGAGGAATGGGGATGAATTATTATTAACAAATACTAATTACATTTCCTGCTTCAGGTGTGAACTCTGTTTCTCCTATTAGACTTCAGCAAATCAAGAATTCAGCAAACCAAGAAGTCACTTGATTCCAAGGCTATATTGTACAATGATTAGTTGCTCTTATATTTCCTAGTGAAAAATAAGAATGATAATAAAGCTATCATTCATTAAGCATCTAATATTTGCTGGCTCAGAAATGATCCATACACATAATTACTAATCATAAACATTGCATACACATAATTACTAATCCTCACAGCAGCATGAAAGGGAGGATACTATTATCCCTAATTACTAAATGAGGATACTCTGGTTATGTGTAGTAGATAACTTTTGATGTTCTTTCCCAGGTCATGATGAACTGTTAATCACCCCCTCTTATTTACTTCCAGTGATCTTTTCCTACCTTCCATATGTTTTGTAAAATACAGCAAAATGGTCTGTAGAAAGAAGAATGAAACAGATGTACCACAGTAGTCAAGTGTCTTTTAAGTTCCCCATAAAAGGTCTGACTATTGCCATTGGGTTTCATAGGATACTCCTAACATATTTAAAACTTCTCTGCAAGCCAAGCCCCAAAGAAAATGTATGTATTTTAATCAAAAATTAAAACAAACTTGCTCAATATTATTTCACCACAAAGTATTGGGGTCAAGGTTTGAAACCAAATCTCTGATACCAAAGGCAGGGCTGAACCACTGCAACATGCTTTCGCTTCCAACTGCTGCAACTTGAATTCCCAACATTGACATATTTAATTCCAAAGAACATTACACCAGTTTTTAGTCAAATGAAAAAGTTAACCAGCTGCTATCATAGCTGTCAAATTTCTAGGAAGCAGTTTAAATTGCAGGAGAATATGAATCATCATGGATATCCTATTTAAATGCCAATTAGCATGGCTTCTGTTAACAATGATCTCCTTACTTTCACTATTTTAAAAAATAGGTAATAAAATCAACATGCTGGATTTTTCAAAATAGAAAACACAAACGTACCCTTGTTATATTACCCTTGTTATATTACAGTGATGATACCTATAGTAAGAAGTGAAATGACATTTGTGGGTGTGTATAAAAGAGCAAAATCAATTTCATAGTCTAAACTACATATTGTTTAAAAGGAGCACATATTGAAAAGACATTTAAGGTTCTCTCTACATAGGAAAGCATTTTTTCTTCTGTGTTCTTTGCTAAGTAATGAGATATTCATAATTAGCCAACTCATATTTAACATAATTTTCTAAAGTATACAGCTTAGATTTTATTTTGCCAAAATTATCATGGTTCATTGCCTTCAAAATTATCAATCATGGTTCATTGCCTTCAAATCTTCACATTTGGTTTGGAGATTCTTTCTTGCTTTAATCCTCCACTAAGTCAAACTGCTTGCAAATACACTTTACAGTAAAGCCTTACTAAGGGGATGCCTAGTTGTACTTTTCATTTGCGCTTACACTTGCCTTCTTCTGAAACTGGTATTTTAAAGTAATGGCTACACATTCTTAGTTGTTTGCTAAAGTGAAGTCTTGTTTACAATATATAGAACAGTGTATATAAGGTGCACTATTTCACAATTGTGTAATTATAGCAGCCAAGGCTTAAGTTAATGAGTTTCCTACATAGCTTTAGAAGAGAGATCACAATATGAAAAGCTTAGCGTGGAAAACATAGGGATTATCTAGTCCATCAGAGCTCCATCTCAACTATTCTAGAAAGATAGTTTTATATCCTATTTCAAAAACTGTCCAAGAAATAGATTCCAAGTTAAAATCTGTATGAAATAATAATCCCCAAGACTGTCCTATTACTGATTTTTCATGTGTGAAATGGCACTGGAGATGTGGTTTATAAATTTGAAATGATGTTTGAACCAGTTATTTTCTTCAAAATGTAAGATTTCATTTGAAGAGGCCCTATTAAGTAATTCTGTGAATAAATTGACAGTCATTACCTGACAATCTGCTTAACTCCATCATGATCAGAATGGATATTCATGAGCATAAATAGTCAATATTGGCTCTAGGAAATCAATTACTCCACTGTTATCCATCAACAATCCTCTTGACATCAGGCTTCATATCTATCACTTAAAATTGGTGAGAAAATTCCCCTTTCAATGGTGTAAAGAAAGGCAAATAATCATGTGAAGTTAAGTGGATGCTAGCCAATATTAGATGTGGGAATTATGAGAGAGAAATACAGAATATCATCTTAAATGTAGTTTCATTTTTTTGTTTGTTTGTTTAGTGTATGTTGAACTCAACTTTTTCCATCTAGTACCCACCTTTCACTCATTCCATCTCTGCATTGTCTGGATAGGTTTTCTAAACAAATTATTAAGATGATACCTCCCCTCAGTCATTGAAAGTGTTTCTGACACAAAGATGCCCTTTGCAGCCTGGACATTCTACTAATTTTCAAAATACAATTAATTTCTCAGGGTTAAAAGAATGAGTTTTAGTCTATAGTCTTATAATTGATAGTGTCTGTAGCAGTTATACAATACCAATAGTGAGTGCTCAAAAATTATTTGTGGTTATGATATATAAAATGAACAGGATTTTTCTTCATGGAAACAAGTAATACTTAATGTAATAGAAAATGATATAATAAATGATTTACTACCACAATGTTACCTATAAACTATATTACAAGGGCCCAAAGACTGAGGCAGAAACTAGGAAAGCAGGATCACAGCAGGGGAAACCTAAGAGTTGTATTGTCACATTTCCTGTGCATCTGTTTTCATGTTTGTACAAATTCTGGCAACCAGATAATAATAGCTGCTGATGAACTATAACATCTGTAGATATTTGAGCAATTAAACATAAAGATACTAGCTAAAATGGGATATTTTTGCATAAAGGTAAAACACATTGCTTTTTTAAAAACGGAATTTGTTTATCTTTTTGTGTATCATTTTGCACAAATGCACACTGTGAATACATGTAAAACTAAAATTCTGCATTGAATACACATCACAAAGAAACAGAAAGGTTAACGGAATTTTTTACTGTAACTTTTGGTAAGGTCCTAATGATAGCATATACGTGAGAGGGAAGGATATTGTAACCATTTTTTGAACACTGAAATCTGCCATTTTCCTGTTTTCATACCTAATGTATGATACAGAGGTGAATGTTAAAATATTGAGGTGGAGTTTCTGCACAGTGGAAGAGGATTTGCCAGAAATTTTCTTGACCACAGGGTTCCAGTTATCACAATCAAGTGACTTAGTCTATTCAATAAAACTGACTCTAAACATATTTGACCTGATTTTGAAAGTTGTTTCTTTTTTTATAACTGTAAATAAAATAAATGTCCACTTTTTACCAAATCTTAGGCTAGTGTTTCAGTTGGATGTTTCTTAACAAATATATTGACTTTTTCCTCTAGTGATATCATAAGAAAAATCAATTCTCAGTAGAGTATATTCTATAATAGATGCATGAACCAGCCAACAATGGCTTTATCTAATTGCTATATAGATTGTTTTAAATTTTCTTTCTAGGCTTTAGTGCTGGATAATAAACAGGAGAATCCAACTATATTTTGTAGTACATTTAAGACCTAGCTTGTAAAGTCATAGCAAAAATTTTATTTATTCTCAACAATATATGACATCAATGCCTTTAGTATAAAACTGTAGCATTTTCTTTGATGAACACATAATATACATCATTATCTGTATAAATATATGTAAAGTCTCATAGTATAGTTCAAATGACCCATTAATTACAACTTTCAAACAAAGCAAGTTCTGCTCTTTTCAGGACAGCTAGATTGATAAAGGGGACTGAGCATGCCTGTCTTATCCAAGCAGCTGGTAAACAAGCCAGGCTCCAGAGTGGGTCCCCTGTGCTCCATGGCTATACATCTCATGTTTATATGCTTTAAAAATGAAAAATATGTCTATCTATACTGGCAAGATGCAAAGGTATCTGTAAATTCTTTATAATTAGTAACCGAGAGCAATGATTCGATGATAAAACTATGAGAAAAATACAAAGATATTCTTCAAGGGGTTGAATTTACAGTAGAGAGGTTGACACAAGGTAAGTAATATTCCCTCCTTGAGGCATGAAATGGTGTGCCTAGGGACAAATTTAATTTCTAAGCATGGGGTAAGGTATCTACTAGCTTTGGTCCGTACAGCTTAATAGAGAAAAAGGCTGAAAAGTAAAAATATGAATCCTCAATTGCAGCAGTTTGCAAGTCCTCAAAATCAATTGCACTTCTTGGAATGGAGTTTGTTAACCAGAAATGCAATCAGAAGTACAGAAGTGAAGAAACAGCTATTAATAGAGAGGAATAGTCACTAAAAGATTACAGCTTAGTGATCTTAATGCAGTCATGAAATTGGACATGTGGGGGTCTCTGCAAAAGTCAAACTAAGAATTGATCAAGACCACAAATGGCTTGCATCTTAACAAAGCTATGCATCAAAAGCAACACTAGTAACAGTATTTTAAAAGTACAAAGGTCTTTTGGTCAAGCATTTTCATCGATATGAGATGCAGTTGTTTATCAGAAGCTTTAACTTTGAAACCACGTATCATAAGGACTTTTGCCTAAGCAATAAGATATTGTATAGTCATAGAAGTACAGCTTCCACGAACTAGTTTGATGGGGTTTTAAAATTATAAAACTATTTTGTATGTAAGTATGTATGTATGTATGTATGTATGTATGTATGTCTGTATTTTGAGACAGAGCCTCATTCTGTTGTCCAGGCTGGAGTGCAAGAGCACAATCTAGGCTCACTGCAACCTCTGCCTCTTAGGTTCCAGTGATTCTCGGGCCTCAGCCTCCTGAGTAGCTGAGATTACAGGCGTGTGGCATCATGCACAGCTAATTTTTGTATTTTTAGTAAGGAAGGGGTTTCACCATGTTGCCCAGGCTGGTCCTGAACTCCAGGCCCCATATGATCCACCCACCTCTGCCTCCCAAAGTGCTGGGATTGCAGGTGTGAGTCACCATGCCCAGGCTATTTTGTATTTTTAATAGTCTCTCAGTTATGAATGAATAAGTAGGTAGCTTATAGATATCTATGATGACTAATAAATTCAGAACTTCTTTGAGAGTTATCACACTTAATTCCAAAGGAAACTTATCTGAAAGAAGCCTAAATAGCTAGTAAACATCCACAGAAACAAATACTAACAACATCGAAATGCAAGCAAAAGTTCTTATATACATCTCACACTCATTCAAACTTTTGTTCTGAGAACTAAAATATCCTCCCAGTATTCTCACTTGAGAAAAACAGAGAACTCAGATGGAATTGTATATCAATAAAGGAGTGTATTCACTTTGTTAAAGAATTTTTTCTCCATATCAAAAAATAAATAAATAAAGCCAAATAATAATCTGGCTTATTTTAAAAGAAGATTTCCAGACTCCAGGGAAAAGAGCAGGTGGCCAGGAGCCTGCCAAATGAGCCTGCCAGGAACACAGCAGGGAGGCTGGGTGGGAGGGAGGACAGCTCATGTCCGCTTGCCAGTTAAGTGGTGGTGAGCAGCCCAGCAGCCAGCTGTGTGATGTGGATACAAGCCACTCCAATCCTCATCCTTTTCCAGATGGTGGAGCCCTTGGCTGCTCCACCTGTGGCCTCCAGCAATGCATAATTAAATTCCTGGCTATGCTATACTTCATTCAGGAAATGTCCATGCTCTTTTAAAATCCAGGTTTTGAGTCATTCTACTTTGGTCTGTTTCTTCACAGTTGGTAGATGATGGAGGTATAGCAAAAGCAGCAATCTTGAAGCTCTCATACTAAAAGGATCAAGAGCATAATTAGTCCCCTATAACATCTGTTTTTTTTTTTTTTTTTTAGATGGAGTCTCGCTCTGTTGCCCAGGTTGGAGTGCAGTGGTGTGATCTCGGCTCACGGAAAGCTCCGCCTCCCAGGTTCATGCTATTCTCCTGCCTCAGTCTCCTGAGTAGCTGGGACTACAGGCGCCTGCCACCACGCCTGGCTAATTTGTTGTATTTTTAGTAGAGACGGGGTTTCACAACATCTTTTATAAGTAGGATCTTCCATTAAAGTTTATGGACAGCATGTCAAAAAGTTAAATGCTTTCCAACAACTTGTTATCAGATATGTTGGTATATGAATAGCTGTTGCTGCTTCTGTTATATAGCAACTGCAAAGCTAGCTTATTTAAAGTTACTATAAGTTTTAGTCTTTATTGGAGGAAGTGAAAACAGACTCTGCAGCAAGACTCAAAAGTACCTTTGTTTTCTAGGCCTGCCAGGGATTTGTCTGTGAGGCCCTAAACCATGACCTCTGCCAACAACTCTTCCATCTCCCCATGGCTCTCAAGAAATAGAACTGCTCCATCCTGAAGGTAATTGAATATCTTACCTAAGTGATTTCCTCATCATTTATTTACATTATGGAACGTTTTTCTTGCAGAGTTACAGTATATCCTGTATATAATACTGAACAATATTATTGTAAGCTGCACAAAAACATGCCCATAAATGAGTTCATTAAGTATTAGATATTTAAGTAATTGCTACTTTAAATGGTTTCTACTGTGTAAAAATTGTTGGTGGCTTGTTAAATACGTGTTTGAAAATGTTTAAATTGGGGAAATTGGTTGGTGTTTTTGTATGAATGAGGAACAGCTTATCTTTTTAATATTTAAAATAATGAAATATCCAACATTTTTTCAGGAGCAAATCAGATTTGGATAATAAAGAAAGTCTATTGTTTAACTACTTTACTTCTCTGTAAAGAGGCTTTAATAATGTCTTCCCATTTTAACTGATAGGCCATCATTAGATTAATTTGTTTATTGTTTACTCAATTATTAGTCCAAAAAGCACTTGCTTTAATTCATTATAAAAATGTATACTCAACTGGACCAGTAAAACAAAACTAAGTGGTTCATAGAAATGTTTTTCTATATTAAATAAAAATAATTTCAGCAATTAAGCACAAGATTAGCTCTGAAGTTCCTATTAGGCAAGGAAAGAAGATAAACCATATATGTTACATGGTATTTACTGTTTAGTGAATTGAAACATACCAGTATAGGGCTGGAACAAATTATTTCCAAATACTCTACTCATTTATTCACAATAAATGTAACGAATACAAAATGCTTTTGAAAATGGCAAATCATTATACAATAACAAAGTATCACTAGATTCTATTACAAAGAGCTACCACAATTCCATTCCACCATTGTTATTAAAAAAGATGATCATTCAGTGAGAATGATATTGGTGTACATTTTCCAAGAAAACTATGGAATGAGGAATCAGTTTATAGTTAAAAGGTTATTAATTTCGAAAAGCAGACTTATTCAAAACACATAACACAAATAATGGCTTAACGGGATTTGTTTGTTTGTTTCCCCAGTAATGAGGACAAAGTCAGCATGAATGAGCTTATTTTTGACTCCACCATTACAACATGACAATATTGCATTCATGACACATTATAGTTTGTATTGTTTCATTGTTATATGTATATATCAATGAGTCCACAACATTCACTAAAGATACAATACTCTTTTCCTAGAAAAAAAGAAGCAATGTTATGATACCGAAAATGTCGTAAGCACTATCGTAATAAGCATCTGAGAGTATCATCTCTTTGGTCACACGGATGCCACTGAAGCATGAGGATCTGTTTATGAAGAAGGCCAGTATGAATTACTAAATTCAGTGATGCAAAGTGTTTCCTAAGAAACAAAATTGCTATTTTATTTAATATAAATAGAAGGTCAAAGTGAGTTATAAAACAAGGAGGTGTCTGGAGTAGTTTTCTAAGGAAGCATTTTTAATAACTTAATAACAAGCAGTAATTAGCATACTAGCTGTTTGTGGCTAAATATAGCCTTTTGAAGTGGGTTGAGGCGCTAGAATAGCCTGTTCACTTAACTAATTTAAAGATTCTTTCTCAAAGTCTTGTTCTTACCATTAATTTACACTCTGTATATAAAAAGAAAGAATACCTTGATACCATGACCTTGGCCACACCTTCCACATAGTAGATCCTAAATCCATAGATTAACAAAATGGAAATAGCAGAAAAAAAAATGGGAAGAAAAAAATAAAAATATTAATATGTTTTGCCACAAAATAAAGCATGTTTTTTCTCTGTAAACAGATCCCTTGGAGCCTGTTGAGTTATGTGGAAAAGAAAATCACATAAAGTTTTCTCCATGACACACCTAGCAAGGCATTTTCAAGTCCAGTTTATTTACATGGGCTTAGCAGTACCTTGGAGAATGCATATTTTCATATTTTCTCCCACTGTATTGAACCCATGCTTTGTAGCAGATGTCACAGAGCAGATAGCGCAGATAGCTAAGGTTTGCTGTAGAAGCATGTGAAGAGAAAGACATCCAAAGACACCAAATCCATTGCCAAATCTGTACTACACTATCAAACTCTCCATATTTAACCTTATTCCTAGAATACAAAGATTTCTCAACCCAACAGGCAGCCAGGTGCCCACAAATCCTGAAATTATAAAAACTTTGGCCAATTTGATTTACTTCTGTGGTCTCTTGTTGAAACATGTGTTGATTCATATTAATGGCTTGATTAAGTGGGGACTGGAGGACTAGAGGTATCAGGGTGAATAGGACTTGATGGGTTTTGCTCTGTAATCAGTGTCACTCAATCAGAGTGTGTGGCACAATTAGCATTTTATTATGGTGTTTGCTTTCTTCTCTTTTTATACTGCATAATTTGGTACTTTGTTGTACCATTTCACAATCTTTAGCACCTCATGTAGCACTCATTTATTTAGAAGTCATTTCTCAGAAAAATTCTGAAAGATAAAACTCCTGCTGAGAAAGAAGTACCTACAAAAAACCCCTCAAGTCCTCACTCATAGCTGCATATTCTAACTTTATAAAAAATCTACCAAGTTTGCTTTATCTGTCTACAGCAGGTCAGAACTAGCAAAATGAAAAAAAATCTAGAATGTGTTATATAAGGCTAATGAAAAAAGGCAGATTGAGAGTACCAAAATAACAGCTGGAAGTAAGGGAAGACAAAAATAAGTTACAAAACTCAGGCTGAAGAACTTGAAAGGTATAACATTTTTCTCAGGTTGCATTCTCAAGAAACAGATTCTAAAGTATGGATTCGACTAATTTATTAAAGAAGTGCTCCCTGGAGAAAAGAGCAAGGGAGTGGGGAAGCAAAACAAGGAGGCTAAGAAACCAAGAAAGTTGTGATTTTTAGGTAAAATTCCAGCCTAGGCTTACCCTGATTAAAATTGTGTAGAATATATTGCATCTCAGAGTTTGTTTTAAGGCAAGGAATATGGACTGTTTTGTGTTCCTTTAGTAGTCATTCATTGGCTTGGGCCATGGGGAGGTTGGTGTAGGGGAATATACCCTATGTTGCGGGAGTCTGGCAAATAGAAAAACAAAACCAAACAAAATAAATGTTAACTAAAAACAAAAACATAAATTGATTTGCCCAATAATACATTTGGCTATTAATGACAAGGACTATGAGTGGATAGAGACCCAGTTATCAAAAGCCTAATATTTTTTCAGATACAAAATATGTTTTCCTTAAATTTCTGACATGATATATAAATACATCAAGTTGTAGATATACCATTTTTTTCTGATAGTTTATGTATACATTAAAGTGAGTGATTATTCTTAAATCTGCCTATGCATTTAAAATGTGTCAATACATTGAGGTTATATTTTTCCAGAGAAGAGTAAAGAAATCTGGTAAAGACATAGTTATAAATGTTTTAGTGTATGTATTTTTTTTTAATTCTAAGAAGTTGTGCAGGGAAATAAAAGTCTTCCTTTTCTAACATATTTGTTAGTATTTTCAGAAAAATTCATATTTAGATTTCTAAAGGCAATGCTATATCTGTATACAGAAGGCTGAATGACAATTTAAAAACAAGGCCTAATCTCTAGTGACTGTACATCTGTGTCACAAAACAATCATATAATCTGGCATGATTAAAAGGTTTGCTGTTCAGAGCTCAACAGCTGAAAGCCGAATATGGCAAAGTATGATCTAGTTTTCTGCTTCATAAATGCAAATAAAGACTGGCACATAGAGTATAGAAAGCAGTTGTTCTTATACAATTTAGGTCCAGCACAATTTTGGATAAAGAAAATGTCCAATAGAAAACAAATCCTTTGAAAACAAAGCTAGACACTGAAGTTTTCCAGTTTATACCATGAAGCCAAAGTTTCTGCTTTTACAAATATGTGTTTAAAATGAAAATACAGGATGACATGTGTTTTGATAATCTGTAGAAGGATTTTAAACACTCTAAACCTCTACAGCAAGTTCACAATAAAAGTCTGTATGAAATTAGGAAAAACAATGACTTGTATTTTAAATAAGCATTCAGTAATAATGTAGACATTTTCCTGCTTGTAGATATTATGCAGAAAGTATTGTTATCTTTGTCTGTCTAGTACTGAGTCATAATCCCTGGTACATAGTAGGCACTCAATAAATATTTTTAATTGAATGGATGACTATAGACTGAATGTATCAAGAAGTAGACAAACATGAATTAATTTTCAAAAAAAAGTTGGGAATCATAGTGGTTTCTGGACTGACGTCTGCAGAATATTCTAAATTGTAGCCACAGTAATATAAATAACCCACTGGACCAAGGAGGAAATATACATTAGCAGGTCAATATTTTTAAAAGATACAATTTATATTGCTATATTTGTGAGGTACTTGATTATAAATCTTGCATTCTCTTTCAGAGCTGTCTCCTTTGGGAAAAATGAAAGAGGAAATCACATTAAGAATAACATTGTCATCGCAAGATTCGTTTTATTAACTCAGTATTTCCTTACTTGCTGCAAATATGCTGGCGATTTTGGATCAGACAATCCAGGACAGTGTTATTTGAATTTATTCTTTGGCATAGTTCCTAGTGTTTTTGATGTAACCCAGCAATGTCTCCAACAGCAAAGCTGCAGAATTCTGCTGTCTCTATCTTTACTGAAGTATCGAATGCAATTGAGACTGGTCTGCTTAGACTCACCCATGTATACTAGGGCTTTGGGTTTGATAACCATTTTTTCTTTATGTTTTCTCTACTTCAATGTTTCACTATTTTAATCTTTTCTTTTTCTTGAATTTTAACCTTTGAGTTTTTCTTCTGCAGATTTTCATTTCTGAATATTAAACCATGTAAATTCTCTTTGGCCTTTTACAATATGACTTTCTATATATGCCTTAATTCCAGGTGGCAGGACAGACCGTGTAACAATGTGCTACCCAAACTCACTCTGGTGATACCCAAACTCACTGTAGTTTGTGCAAAGTCCTACAGTTCAAAATGCATGCCCAGGCACTATAGTGTTAGGCAATAGCAGAAAACTAAATGCCCCAAAAGAAGGCATATAAAGATAGAAAGTGCCCACATAATCCTCAAATTCAAAAACACCTTATAAATTAACTGTGTCCGAAGACTGTGGTTTTTATGACTTAGGAAAGCCTAATCTTTGTTCATATGAGCTCTTGTTCAATTTGGATTGTCTTTTAGAAAGATGAGTCTACTGAAGCAGGTCAAAATGACACTTTATTTTACATTAAGATTAGAAACAATGACATTTTATTATGATAATCATGTGTTTTTCAATGGATAATTATAAAAGACACCACAGTTTAACATTTAGCTTGTTTCCAAAAGAGGAAAAAGGGTGGGAAGTATTTTTATTTAACAATGAGAGTATTTAGAGGCAAACAACTGTATCTGAAATTTACTATTGTTAACTGTTGAACTGTTTGCTGTAAATTAATATGAAGTAAGCATCCATAGAGAAATGTCTCTTTGAAATAAGCATTTCTAAAATCCTTGAATATATCTAGTTTGGCAAGTATGCAATTATATACACACATGTCATATTTACAATTGTAATGGAGTAAAATTGTATATAGAGAGAGACGTAATATGTGAGAACGAGGAAAGGTATTAACTTTTTCGTAATATCAGATGCCACTTGAGGACTTTCTACATGTGCAAGACACTGTACTAAGTACTTTTGTAAACATGCAGGTAAGCACTTTTTTTATTTGCATTTTATATACCAGAGAACTGATGGATGGATATGCTAAATAAGTAGTGGAATTAGGGATTTATGGATTCAAACAGATAAATATCTAAATCTAAAGCCAAGTTCTTAGCCACAACACTTGTACTCTACAGTATGATTGCTACTCATATATAGTTATTGAGAAATAGAAATGTGTCTAGTTCAAATTTAGAAAAACTATATAAAATGCATAATGTTTTTCATTAGTATTAGAAAATAAATACCTCAATAATTTTATATTGATTACATGTTGAAATATTTGGCCTATAGCAGTTGAAATATATTATTTAAATTAATTTTATCTGTTTCCTTTTTATTTTCATTGTGGTTACTAGAAATTTTAAATCACATATGGGGTTCTCATCTGTTGTTTCACTTTATTTCTGTTGGACCATATTTCACTAAACTGTATAGCCTCCATCTCTGACAAGTTAGGGGAGAGACGCTGCAATGTTAATTCACTGCTTAGTCTTTTCCTCTTATTCATTTCTTGTTTCTCTCTCATGACAGACTTTATTTTCTTCATTTTGATGTAATTATTTATATAAATATTGTATATCTCTTACTACATGTAAGTTCCTAGAAGTCAGGCCTCTGAGTTTTCCTCTTGTAATACCAAGTAACAAGGGAAGGCTTTTAAGGCAAATAACAAGCTCAAGCTTTTTAGCCTAAGTAAGCTTCTTCTTCCTCACAAGCTGTCATCTCATTACACAGAATGGAGTCAGGAATGTCTCCATCTGGATTGCTCAGGGGTGCAGCTTGTGACAAACTGCAGCTTGTGACAAATGCAACCTAGTACCTGTTTTTTTAATAAAGTTTTATTGAAACACAGCCACATCCATTCATTTAGTACTGTCTATAGGCTAGCTGGGATACAATAACAGAGCTCCATAGTTACTACAAAGTCCTGTGGTTCTCAAATCCGAAATATTCACTACCTTGCTCTTTAGGGAAAATCTTTACCATTTCCCAGGTAGCTTATGCTATCAGAGTCGATTCTTTTTGTGTCTTCCATCTCAGGTAACAATTACACTATAATGACATTAGAATCTCATGAAATAACAAACATTTTTCACATTGTGTTTCAAGGATGCTTACATTTTAATAACTTGTAGAATACAAACTAGGATCCCTTTGTGACTATTTCTCTCAGTTAAAATAGTGGGTCTGAGAAGATGTTTTGATATGTCTGCTACCCTGACAACCTGAAACAGGGACAATCTTTTAAAGTTAATTGCCATCTGAGGCCCCTTGATTTCAGGATTTAAAGACTCATAATAGGCACATCCAAAACAGCTACTATAATACTTTTAATGTCAGGAAAGTCACTGTGGAAAAAAATAAATAAATAAGAGATGTTTTTACCTGCTGGTGAGTGAGCTCTTTAAATGACTTTACTGGAGAATAAAGGGTGAGGAAAGTAATATAGATATAATACCACTATTCCTGTGACCTATCAATACAAGCTATTTTACACTTTTTAACTACGTCAAGTAGGTCAATTAAGGTTCATACAGAGTGAGGGAAATTCTCATTTTGTTTGAAGGAATTTGTTTGTCTTGATACAATCAATTGATCTTAACTTTCCTAGATGTGGAAAATGAGGTCAAATTTGTTACTCTTAAACAAGACATATTGTTTAGCAAGACTAGAATGAAAGGACACCAAAACATTTACTCCTTACTGATGTTTCCACAACTTGCTATTGTCAACATTTCCAATATCATCCTTATAGTGAAAACCACTATGACAAGTACTATGCATGCAATTATGTAAAACTGAGTCATAAAAAGAGTAAGCAGAATAGGAGGATTATACAGATGTTCAAATATTTTCATCAAATTGTACAATGAACTAATTTGTTCTGACAAGTGTTCTTACAAAAAACAAAATATTAATTGGCATATTTCATATAAACATATTTACATTTCATTTATTAGGAGCTCCTTATTTGTTCCAATGAATAATTAGAATACATTTACAGGAAATCATTTGAAACATTCAGTAAAGTATTTAAAATATCTGAAGGAAATGTGTGAAATACCTGTCTTGGTATTCTGAGATTGCAAGGAACTGTCTTATAAAGCAATGGTTCTCAAAGTGGACTAAGTACATAATGATCCATTGGTGACCAGAAGGAAAAACACTAAACCTTGATTTAAAAAGCAAGTAAATTATTAAACCTTAATAATGTTGAAGGATTGATTTATACTGACACCTTCATTCAGTCCTAAAAGTCGCTGACCAAAAGAAGTCATCATGAAGACAAATCGGAATTGTACAATGCAGAGGTTTTGATAGTGGCATTCTCATTCATAAATTGGTTTTATCATATTGGAATATACAGGAGTTTATATTTGTTCCTATTCATATTTTTTTTCCTACTCACAGAAGCTAGAATGCTAAAAATAGAACTCAGACTAACTTGAGCAAAAAAGTAGACATCATTTGCTTACTAATGAAGAAATTTAAGTCTTAAACTGCTTCACTCCAAAGTATGCCATAGAACTTTCACTCTGTTGCTACATCTTCATGTCCAGCTTGTCAGTTGCTCTTATTCTCTCATTCTATAGACAAAGTTTCTTCACATGATCAGAATGATGACCACCAGCCAGCCTGCCTTTCACCTTACACCTAACCAATTCTAAAGAAAAAGAGACCAAAAATTTCCCATCTTTCATGTCTCAGATCTGATTGAAATACCCTTACTAATCCTAGTTGGTCATGGGTCAACTCCTTATAGCAATCACTATGGGTGGGTAAAGGGATGGAGCAACGTGATGGGCCAATCAGAACCACAGAGTAGGAGAAGAACCATTCCCCAAAGAAGGAGGGGTTTCAGAAACACCAAACAACTGGTGTTGCCTAGAAATCTTAGAAGACATGAAAATAAAACATCCCAGTTGCATTACAGCATGCATGGTAAGAAATCATAATGTAAAAAAAAATTAATGGTTTGCATATATGTTTCCTAGTTATGATCTAATCTGGATAATCATCAAATTAGAAATATTGCAGTGGGGATTTCCATATGCCAACTGCTGAAGTAATATTGTTTTCGCAAATTACACTTTTTAATTACATTCTGTAGAAAGATAAAAAAAAAAAAAACAACTTAGTACTATCTTTCTTATATTCTCATTCTATGGTGTGATTGGGGATATTCTAACATTTTCCCTAAAATTATTTTTAAGATACTTTATTTTAGAACACACTGACATGGTAAGGCTCTTCATAATAATGAATCTTTTATTAAAAATACATTTCTTTTCTGGAATGGATATTGTTTTTCCAAAAAAAAAATGAACTTAAGATTGAATACATTCTAGACAATCTCTACAGTCTCTTCCAATTCTTAACAATTCTGTTTCTAAAACTGTTTTCTAAAATATTTCATTACATAACGCCCCTGCAAGGCCATCTTTGCATGCATTCATACAGGTTATTATGTGCATAAATAGCAGAAGGTTCTGCTTTTTAAAACAGAAAAATTGAGAACTAGGTTTTTTGAAGTTTAATAGGTATTTTTGGTCCATGAAAATTTTCAATATCTTGGTGAGTGCTTCTTAGATTAAAATATCTAGTATTATTGTAGGGTAGACCTTTTTCAAAATGAAACATCGGTTGTTCAACATTCCTTAAGCTAAAACAAACTGTATCATTTTAGCTAGAGAGAAGCATGGTACACAGGTAACTTTTCTTTCAAACCATGGATGTAGTTCAGATTTCATTTATATCATTTCTTGCTTTCCACAAGCTATGAAAAAGTAGGTGGTCATTTAGCATTTTTTTTTTTTTTTTTTTGAGATGGAGTCTTGCTCTGTCACTCAGGCGGGAGCGCAGTGGCAGGATCTAGGCTCACCGCAAGCTCCGCCTCCCAGGTTCACGCCATTCTCCTGCCTCAGCCTCCCCAGTAGCTGGGACTACAAGCATGTGCCACCACGCCTGGCTAATTTTTTTTTTTTTTTTTTTGTATTTTTAGCAGAGACAGGTTTCACCATGTTAGCCAGGATGGTCTTGATCTCCTGACCTCGTGATCCGCCCTCCTTGGCCTCCCAAAGTGCTGGGATTACAGGCCTGAGCCACCGTGCCTGGACAGCATATTCATTTTATAATTTGTGTTATTTAATTGAGTTCATTTGTACATTCCTGTTTTTTAAAAGCAGGAGATATATATTTTGCTCTTCATGTTGGTTTTTGGGTGGATTTTAGTAAAACATTTGGGGCAGAAAAATGTTCTTGAAATAGTTACATAGCTTCAAGGCTATTTCAAAATTCAACAGAGTCACATATGTCCATATACCTAAAACATTATTTTTACTTTTGTGAAATCTAGAACATGTACATCAGCCATCTAAAGACAATATTTGAAAATCCAATATGGATTAATGAGCTAAATATATATATACGTGTGTGTGTGTGTGTATATATATGTGTGTGTGTGTGTGTATATATATATATGTTTTTTTTTTTTTAACAAAACTATAAAAATATTTGAGGAAAGTAAAATAATGCTTATTTTAGAATCTTTGGTTGGGTATGTCCTTTCTAGCAAGGATGCAAAATATATAATTATAAAATACTGAAACAGTTGATAATAATATGGTGGGTGAAAACACACTTCAAACAATGTTCTAACATATGTGATAGTTGGAGAAAATTTTCAGCTCAAAAATAAGTCAAATCATGTATCAATGGCTCATATGAATCAATAATAAAAATAAAACTTCCCCAAGACTTCTAGTTGAAAAAAGTACATAGGTAAGCAATTCATGAAAGCAGAAATACAAATGACCAATAAATATTAGAAAATTTGGTGAATCCTCTTTTAAATCAGAAAAAAAAAATAACAAAAACAATGAAATGCTATCTTCACATAAGATTAAATAATAAAATATAGATGTACACAATGCAGAGATAAGATAATGAACAATCTCATACATTGATTATAGGAATGTAACTTAGAAAAGTCTTTGAAGAGCAATTTTGTCTGTCAAAATGTCAGTTGCATATTCTTTAAACCAATTATTTTTCACACATATTTATCTTAAAATTTTTGCACATATGAGTGTTTCTTATGCCATACCTTAAATTAGTGAACACAAAACCCTAGGAAAATTCTAAAAGTCCTTCAGTATGAAAATGACTAAATAAAGCATGATATGTCCACATAAAATATGTGGCACCTTTGAGAAGATTGCTTTATATCCATCTATCTGACATGGGAAGACATATTATTATATATTGTTAAATATAAATAGCAAGATGAAGAACAATGTATTATTTTTATAATACCCTTTAAATAGATCTGGAAGGACACATACCAAAGTGTTAATAGTGGTTACTCCAGTGGAAGGTAGAGATAGGCAAAGACAAAAACTTCTGTTTATATGACATGATTCTCCAATAGCTTGAATTAAAAAAAAAAAAAAAAAAAAAAAAAACCTGCTTTACTTTTGAAATAAAAGACTATTTCTAAAGTGTTTAAAATCCAAATATATTTACTGTTAACTATTTTTACCTACACTTTTAAAATATGAATAGACAAGAGTAAATGAAGGCAGGAATATTGTTTTTATCAGGTTACTAATATCAATGCAAGAGCAAGTTTTACTGTGTTTTGAAAACTGAAAAGCAATTTATTTCACTTCCTCCAATTATCACAGGCACATATTTCTCTGGTCTGAAAGTGTCTATGAAAATTCCTATGTTGAAATGTAATCCCCAATGTACTAATATTAGGAGGTGGGGTGTTTGGGAGGTGATGAAGTCATGAGGGCAGGGCCCTGAAGGGAATTAATTACCTTATGAAAAGGCTGGAAAAAACTAGGTTTGCCCTTCTGCCCCTCTGTTCCTTCCACTGCCTGTGAACACGGCATTCAAGGCTTCATCTTGAAAACAGAGACCAGGATTTCAACAGATACTGCAACTGCCAATTCCTTGATCTTAGACTTCCCATCCTCCAGAACTGCGAGAAATGAATTTCTATCATTTATAAATAAACCAGTCTCAGATATTTTGGGATAACAGAACAAAAAAACTAAGTCACATACAGAATGGCAGAAAATGGGCAGAAGGTGTAACACTCGTTGTGTGAACTCTAAATTTGGTTAGTCAAGTAATCACTTTATCCAAATCTTGAGTAACTTTTAACCTTTTTATATGGCAGATCTCTAACATTTTATTTTTTCCTTTGCAATCTCAATTGTATTCTAATACTATAAAATAATATTAAGAAAAACATGCCATATCCTTAATTACCCATCAAAAGCCAGACACAATAAATATTTGGGGTAAAATATGCCAACAAAATTATTTTAGGCAGATGCTATTATGCCTACTGTAGAGCTTCCTGACATAACAGTAGTAAACTCACACACTATCAGATGTGATCAAAGGCGTTTTTGAAGAAAGGTTCTATTCTTTTTGTCTTCAAATACATTACCAGATGAAGGTCGAAATATCTTTAAAGGGGAAAAATACTTTTTCCAGCTGTATTGAGGTATAATTGACAAATTGTATACAATGAAAAAAATGTATATATTTAGGATGTACAATGTGATGTTTTGATATATGTATACCCTGTGAAATCATTACCACAATCAAGCTAATTAACATCCATCATCTCACAATATTATCGTGTGTGTGTGTGTGTGTGTGTGTGTGTGTGTATGTGATGTGAGGGCACTGAGTATCTACTCTCTGAGCATATTTCAAGCATACAATATAGTATCACTAACTACAGGCACCATGCTGTACATCAGATCTCCAGAACTTACTCATCCTCCATAACTGAAACTTTTTTACCTTTGGAGAAATATCTCTCTAAATTTCGCACCCCATCCTCATCTCATGGCAAATACCATTCTACTCTCTGCTTCTACAAACTCATCTTTTTTTAGATTTCATATATAAGTAGAATCATGTAGTTTGTTCTTTCTGTTCCTGGATTACTTCATTTAGCATAATGTCTTCCGGAGTCATTCATGTTGTTACATACCACAGGATTTCTTTCTTCACAAATAATATTTCATTGCATATGTGTGTGTGTGTCTGTGTCTCCATATGAATGTCACGTTTTCTTTTTTACTTTTTTTATTTTTATTAATTAATTAATTAATTAATTTGAGGCAGAGTCTCGCTCTGTCGCCCAGTCTGGAGTGCAGTGGCCGGATCTCAGCTCACTGCAAGCTCCGCCTCCCGGGTTCACGCCATTCTCCTGCCTCACGCTCTCGAGTAGCTGGGACTACAGGCGTCTGCTACCATGCCTGGCTAACTTTTTGTATTTTTAGTAGAGATGGGGCTTCACCGTATTAGCCAGGATGATCTTGATCTCCTGACCTCGTGATCTGCCCGCCTCGGCCTCCCACAGTGCTGGGATTACAGGTGTGAAGCCACTGCGCCCGGCCTTCTGTTTTATTTTTAAGGCAGGGTCTCTATTGCCTGTGATACAGTACAGTGGGACAATCAGAGCTCACTGTAGCTTCCACCTCCCAGGTTTGAGCCATCCTTCTGCCTGTGCCTTCAGAGTAGCTGAGACTACAGGCTTGTGTCACCACATCCAGCTAATTTTTGATTTTTGGTGAAGATGAGTTCTTGCTATATTGTGTGGGCTGGTCTCCAACCCCTGAGCTCAAGCGATCTTCCCACCTCAGCATCCCAAAATGCTGGGAATATAGGCATGAGCCAGTGGCCCACACTTTCTTTATCCATTCATCTGTTGATAAATATGAAGGCTGATTCTATATCTGGCGATCGTGAATAGTGCTGCAATAGGAATGCAGAATATTTATTCAGGATATTTATTTTATTTCCTTTTGATATATATCTAGAAGTAGAATTGCTGAATCATATAGTTCCATTTTTAATGTTTTGAAGAACCTGCATACTGTTGTCCATAATAGCTGTACCAATTTACATTTCCATCACGAGTTTGCAAGGGTTCCTTTTTCTATACATCCTCATTAACATTTGTTATTTCTTGTCTTTCTGTTGAGAGTTTTTATTATGAAGGGATATTGAATTTTGTCAAATGATTTTCCTACATCTATTGATATAATCATATGATTTTAACCTCCATTCTTTTAACATCATGCATCATATCTATTCATTTTTGTGTGTTGAATTATCCTTGCATCCCAGAGACAAAACCTACTTGATCATAGTAAATATCCTTTTAATGTGTTGTCAAATGTGGTTTGCCAGTACTTTGTTAGGGACTTTTGCATCTGTGTTCTTCAGGGATATTGAACTGCAATTTCATTTTCTTCTAGTGTTCTTGTCTAGCTTTGTATCAGGGTAGCTGTGTAAAATTATTTTGAAAATATTCCCCCTTTTCGATTATTTGACACAGTTTGATAAGGACTGGCACTTTAGATGCAGCTTCTCTGCTTTTAAAGACTCATGGCTTCACTGGACACATCCAGATAATAAGTATACTTACTGCATCTCAAGGTCCTTCACCTTACTCACATCTTCAAAGTCTCTTTTGCCATATAATATACTCCTAGGTTCTTGGGAATAGAACATGGACACTGATATGGTTAGGCTTTGTGTCCCCATCCAAATTTCATCTTGAATTGCAATCCTCATAATCCCTACATGTCAAGAGGGAGACCAAGTGGAAATAATCGAATCTGGAGGCAGTTTTCCCTATGCTGTTCTCATGATAGCGAGTTCTCACAAGATCTGATGGTTTTAGAAGGAGCCCTCCCCCTACTCCCTAGACACCTGTCCTTTGTGCAGTCTTGTTAAGAAGGTGCCTCACTTCCCCTTATGCCTTCCACAGTGATGGTAAGTTTCCTGAGGCCTCCCCAACCATGCTAAGCTGTTAGTCAATGAAACCTCTTTCCTTTATAAATTACCCAGTCTTGGGCACTTCTTTATTGCTCTATGAACATGAACTCATACAGTACATTGGTACCACAGACAGTGAGATGGTGCTATAAAAATACCCTCAAATGTGGAAGCAACATTGGAACTGGCTAACAGGAAGAGGTTAGAACAGTATGGAGGGCTCAGAAGAAGACAGGAAGTTGTGAAAATTTGCAGCCTGACAATGGGATAGAAAATAAAAACCCACTTTCTGAGGAGAAACTCAGAAAATTTTGGTTGGGGTGACCTCGGAGCATAACTAAACCTCCGAATAACCTATGCTGAGACTACACAAGCCAAAGTGAGCCAACACCTATAATTGATCCAATAACTTGACCAACGGAACAAGTTACCCTAGGGATAACAGCGCAATCCTATTCTAGAGTCCATATCGACAATAGGGTTTACAACCTCGATGTTGGATCAGGACATCCTAATGCTGCAGCATCTATCAAGGGTTCGTTTGTTCAACAATTAAAGTCCTACGTGATCTGAGTTCAGACCGGAGGAATCCAGGTCGGTTTCTATCTATTCTATATTTCTCCCTGTATGAAAGGATAAGAGAAATAGGGCCCACTTCATAAAGTGCCCTCATTCCATAGATGACCTAGTCTCAATCTAATAAAACATCACACACCCAGCCCAAGAACACGGTTTGTTAAGATGGCAGAGCCCGGCAATTGCATAAAATTTAAAACTTTACAATCAGAGGTTTGTAGGGTCAGAGCCCCACATAGAGTCCCTGCTAGGACATTGCTTAGTGCAGCTGTGAGAAGAGGGACACCATCCCCATCACCCAGACCCTAGAACGGCAGATCTACCTACAGCTTGCACTGTGCACCTGGAAAAGCCGCAGACAATCAACACCAACCCATGAAATCAGCTGGGAGTGGGGCTATGTCCTGGAAAGCCACAGTGGTAGAGCTGCCCAAGGCTGTGGGAGCCCACCTCATGCATCAGCATGACCTGGATGTGAGACATGAAGTCAAAGGTGATCATTTCAGAGCTTTAAGATTTGACAATCCCTCTGGATGTCAGTCTTGCATGGGGCTTGTAGCCCCTTTGTTTTAGCCAGCTTCTACCATTTTGAAAGGGTATATTTATGCAATGACTTTACCACCATTGTATCTAGGAAATACCTGACTTGATTTTGACATTACAGGTTCATAGGCAGAATGGACTTGCCTTGTCTCAGGTGAGACTTTGGGCTTGAACTTTTGGGTTAATGCTGGAATGAATTAAGACTTTAGGAGGCTGTTGAGAAGGCATGATTTGTTTTGAAATGTGAAAGGGACATAAGATTTTGGGAGGAGCCAGGGGGTGAAATGATATGGTTAGGTTTTGTATCCCCATGCAAATCTCATTTTGAATTGTAATTCCCATAATCCCCACATATCAAGGGAGAGACCAAGTGGAGATAATGGAATCATTGGGTGTTTTCCCCTATGCTGTTCTCATGATAGTGAGTTCTCATGATATATGATGATTTTGTAAGTGTTTGGTAGTTCCTCCTGTGTTCATTCCCCTTCCTTCCATCTTGTGAATAAGGTACCTTGCTTCCCCTTCACTTTCTGCCATGATGGTAAGTTTCCTGAGACTCTGCAGCCATGGTGAACTGTGAGTCAATTAAACTTCTTTTCTTTATAAATTAATTAAACAGTGTTGGGCAATGCTTTATAGCAGTATGAAAATGGACTAATACAGATACTTTTGTGGGGAAGCATTCTTGTGATAAATATGTATCATATATAATGTATAATGTATCATATATAATATAAATATATATTAGTATACATGAGTACACATCACAAATGACTATACATATGTATTATCTAAATTTATCTACACAAATAATAGAAAACGTGTATATATGTGTGTGTGTATGTATATAGCTACAGATACGTGCATATACTATATATACTATAGATATTTATATATAGTGTATACATATATATTTGTCTCTATATAAAATATATGTAATATATATTTGCCTATATATACCTATATGATATATATACATATATATATTTACCTACTGCGCACGCACACACACATATTTACCTACCTATAGACATATTGATTTGTAGATATGTCAGAAGATTGTATTTTAATATAAATATAATGTCACCTCCGCCATACTAGAATGTATAAAGTTGAACCCATCTTTGGTGGGATAGGGAGGTTATAGAAAGAACTACTGGTGGGAATTTAGTGGGAATATACTCACATAAGGGGGTAAGGCAGAAAGTAGTATAAGAACTAACTTCATAATACTGCCAAAGACTGATTCTGTTTGTCAGTCAGAATAGGATATAAAAAGACTTTTTCAAAGAGTTAAATTATTTGTTAATGTCAGAGATCAGCCACAGACAAGTTTAAGAATAAGTGCAGCAGTGGTCCACTGGACATTTTAAATACTTGTGGATATCCACAATTTGAACTGACATTCAAAATGCATGGATACCCAACTTTGAATTCCATATCATTTTTCGTATCAAAAGTATCATTTTAACTATTTAAACATTTTAAAATTATTCTCAGCTCATGGGCCATTCTAAAAGAGGCAAAGGGCTATAATTTGACTTAAGCAGTATGGTTTACTGATGCCTGGACTAGGTAATTTATAATAAATGAAAATGCCTCTCTTGATCGTTATTTCAAATTTGGTCAAAGAAACTGCATGATATCTTAAAAGTCTCTATGTCTTTGGTAGTTACTATATTCTTTAAAAAGTATCAGAAGACATTTGCCTTTTGAATGGACACAAGTACAAGAGCATCAATAATGAAATCATTTTTTATTACAGAATATAGATATTGAAGCCAGACCTATGTGTTTCCTAGCTGAATAAAAATAGTGTGCTATGCATATATAATAGGCTTTTCATTAGTGAAAATAATGAAAAATATCAAAGCTAAATCATTATGAATTTCTTAAATTTATAAAGTCTATTTCAAAAGGATTTTCTAATAAAGAAATAACATAAACAACAAAAAAAAAGTGTAGGTAAGGTTTTTTCACATTAATCTAGCATCCCTCTTCTCAATATTTACCTCAGAGGATGTCATACGTAAACTGAAAATCACATGAATATCCATGAAATCAGATGATAGTGTGAGGGATACTTTCTAAAAGTAACTGTATAGGCTTTAAAGAGGCAGCTAGATTTCATTTGGAAGGCAGGCAGAGAAATATATCAGTGAAATTTAGGTCGTAACTTTTAATGTTAATTAATTTGCACCTCAAGTCTATTAGGCTAGTGGAAATTAGGATATGATAGAAATATGCAGGATGTATTAAGGTCTTGGCCAATGGGAATGACCTGCTTCTCATATTATAATCTTAGCCTAGTTAATTTACTGGGTACAGGTTTTAATGTTAAAGTCAGGGTTTTAACTCCTCAGATGTCACCCCTACATTCAGCTGCAAGAATAGTATACAAAGAAGAAATGGGTTAATTTGTTTACTGTGCTAGAGGATGCAGAGGCTTCTATTAGCCTCCAACCTTATAGGCTTCTCACATAGTTCATTTAATATTGAATAAATATAACTTTAAGTTATAGCCATCAAAACCATACATTTCATCTTCTCTGTATGGAAAATATAAAATGAAGGGAGGGCATTTTAATTTTTTCTGTACTCTATATGGGGGAATTAATTTGCCTGCTCATGGGAGACCAAAGGAAAATTTAATGTCACTTCTGCCATACTAGAATGTGTATGTTGAGAAGGAATCAGGGATGCTCATCCCTAGAACATCTTAGTCATTGATTTGTCCACTTCTTACAGTACCCATGGATAATTCAATGATATGTACACTCTAAATATTCACTTAGTATATTCAAGGTAATTTAAATGCTGCATTTCACATTTATGAGAAAACAGGATAGAAATGCCTATGCAAGTCCAATAAACACATCTCAGATTTAAACTCGAAGAATGCTCAGTATAGCAGGAAAAGGGCTTCAATATAAGCTACATGAAGGCAGTGATGCTGTCTCACTGATTATTTTATCCCCAGTGGCCTGCACATTCCCTGACACAAAGTAGACACACGATAAATATTTTTAGAATAAATGTTAAATCATTGAACCCATAATATACAAAATTATTAAAATTAACAAAATCTTATATAACAATAGCAAAACAAAGGTAAAGTATATTAACAGATGATTTATAAAATACATATGAATAGCAAATAAATGAAAAATAGAAATAACTAATATATGCCATTGCATTTTGTCCACTGGATTGACAATTTCCCAGTGTTAGTGAGGTAATTAAAAAGCTATCACTCTTGGGACAGTTTGGGGGCATATAAATTTTTTAAAACCATTCTGTACAGCACTTTAATCAATGGATCAAGATGAAAATAAAAATCTATTATGTCATTAAACAGCATTGATAGATCTTGTAAATAGGAGGGAAGAAAAAAGCAGGCAGAAAATAATATATACTGTATGAGTTCATGTAAATTAAAAAAAAAAACTGGAGAAACTAAGCTATTCTAAGTTGTCAGGAGTCAAAATATAAATTATATTTAGGGAGGAAAGATTATTGATTGGGAGACAGAGTGATTGAGGCTAGTAATGTTCCATTGATCTGGATGTGATTATTAATACATGGTATGTTCAATTTGTGAAATTTCATCAAGCTGTATATTAATGATTTGTGTACCTTTTCAGGTATATGTTATACCTTAATGAAAAGTTTATTTTTAAAATGCTTATAAATATTTTTGTTCAGCTGGTCAAAACACAATGTGAACAAAATTATAGTCTTTTAGTTACCAAGATATACTGCTTCTAATAAGTCAACAATAAGCAAAGGAAAGATTTTATACTTGTATATGCATGCATACACATGCACACATGTGAAATATTTTCTGAATAGATTCCCATTTAATGTCAGTCCCTTTGGCTTTGAGCTACATCTGACCCACATCAGCTGTTATCAAACAGACTGAAGTGATGTGTCTCAAGGTGACAAAAGATGGTTGAGGTCATCCTTCTACAAAGGCCCTTAAGTAATCAGCAACCAGAACTGCCATAATGCATTACTAAAATTGCAAGGCATCTCTGCAAGTTAGATCCACGTGTATGAGGGCACACAGAAATGAAGTTCCGTTGGTCATAAACATCCTTTGCACATATGGAAATGCACTTCCCTGCCCTGATTATTGCCGTTTAATGAAAACAGACAGAACTGGAAACAAATGCACTGTTTTTAGCTATGTGGACACTGTGCAATCATTTGGACTGGACAGTCCAACAGTCAGTTATCTAGGCCAGAAACAAAGAATGAAATTAAGAATCAATCTCTACTTACATGAACGATTTTTTCCAATGTAGTGAGATGTTTGGAGTTTTGTTAACTGTATGGGTTTTGAACTTATATTTTAAAGTTTCCCCTTTCAAAAGCAGATCCAAAAGAGTCTTTCATCACAACTATAAACAGCAACTAGGCCAGTACTGGCATACATTTATTTATTTTTTTTTCCTAAAATTATGACAATTTTCCATTTAAGAGGTATTTTCCTTTCTTTATGTTATGGCAATATAGTATTTATGAGCCTCCTATTTTCTATTTTAGTAGTAAATTAGCCCTGGCATGAATATGAAGTAAAAAATAAGTCCTATTAATTATGAAAGATGGAGCTATAGGATTTAGCTAATAACAAATTAAAACCATCTTTTTACACCTTTCTTAAAGACAAAAAGAAGACTAATTAATTTCATGATTATAGCATTAAAAGACTCTATCCATCTTTCTACTTTTCTCCTCTTTCCGGCTAGTTTAATCTAAAGAATATATATATACACACACACACACACACACACACACACACACACATATACATACATACACTTTTCCTTTTTTTTTTTTTTTTTTTTTTGAGACGGAGTCTCGCTCTGTGACCCAGGCTGGAGTGCAGTGGCGCGATCTCAGCTCACTGCAAGCTCCGCCTCCCGGGTTCACGCCATTCTCCTGCCTCAGCCTCCCCAGTAGCTGGGACTACAGGTGCCTGCCACGGCGCCCGGCTAATTTTTTGTATTTTTAGTAGAGACGGGGTTTCACCGTGGTCTCAATCTCCTGACCTGGTGATCCACCCGCCTCGGCCTCCCAAAGTGCTGGGACTACCGGCGCTCACCACCATACCCAGCTAATTTTTTATATTTTTTATAGAGACAGGGTTTCACCGTGTTAGCCAGGATGGTTTCCATCTCCGGACCTCGTGATCCGCCCTCCTTGGCTTCCCAACGTGCTGAGATTACAGGCGTGAGCCACTGCGCCCGGCCAAGAATGTTTCTAATTTATTATTCCTGAAGTCATTAATAACCCAGGGACTACTTTCATATGTTCTCACCAATGAAATTACTCCCTGTATTTTCACACTGAAGGGACAAATTCATCCCTGTTTTCATCTTTACATTTTTTTTTATTTTCATAATTACAACTTTACATAAAATTTTGATTAGAATAAAAAATGTAATTTTAATAGGACACCTGTATTTCATATTAACTAAGACTGGGCAAGACTAAAATTCTATTTATGTCTTTCCCCTTTACACGCTTTCAGTTGCTTTTTGGATAATGTTCTTTACAAGTGAAAAAATATGGTATAAATATACTCATTATGAACATTTCTCTAGTGATGTGAAGATACCACTGAAGTTGAAGCTTTTCGCAAATAAAATAGGATGACCATTGAGTTAATGACGTTTTAAGAGCTGAGAACCTTCAGCTAGAAACTGGGTATTAGTGGCAATGCAGGAGCTCAAGAGCTCAGGATTTTATTATGAGATAAAACTGATCTTAAATTCTAGAGCAACCATTTGAGTAACCTTGGGCAAATTAGTGATTTCCAAATTGACAAGTCTAAAACAGAACCCTTGCTCCCCCAACCCTAACCTGGTCCTCCTTTATTCTGCCCCATATCAAATAGAGGGGGCATCACCACATACTCAGTGATCATGCCTAAAATCTAAGCTTTTTTATTTTTTTCTCTCTAACTCACTACACATTCAATCATCAGTATCTGCAAGTATGTTTCCTTCTCCCTCTTTTTCTTTCTACCATTACTATCCACATACAAACCACCATCATATAATGCTTGAATCATTTCAAGAACTTCCTAATTTTCCTCCATACAATTCATTCAACAAACAGCATCCAGAGCGTTATTTTTGAATATAAATTGCCACTTACTCTCCTGCTTATAACTCTCTAGTGATTCTTCATCATAAATCGAATATTTAAATCCCTCCATCAGGCTGACATTAACCTGTTTCATCTTGGCCTACTTATATATTCAGTTTCTTTCTATAACATTCTCCTACTTACTCATTATGATCTAGCCACTTTAGCTCTATCTGTAATGTTCATCCTTTTTGTCCTTCAAATTTCATCTTAAATGTTACTTTTTTATCTCACCAATCTAAAGGAGACACCAAGTTACTAAAATAATATATCCTTATATTATTGTTTTTTGTTTTATTTACTTCTATACTTTCTGTATCTGGCACATAAAATATGTTTCTTAAATATTTGTTGAATGACTGAATTAACTTAAAAAAATTTTTGTTACTGTAATGCAGATAATTCTACCTAGCTGTCAGACTTGGACTAGAAGTTAAATGAGGCAAGATAAATTGAGTGTTTAGCATAGTACCCGGGGCAAAATAACACTTCATAAATGGTAGACCCCTGTGTTTTTGTTAAAATAGGGACTACAATAAGGTCTTACAAAGGACTTCTTATTGAGTAATAATATCTCTCCTAAGTGTAAGATACTAAGGACTTTTTTTTCCCAATGGAAATTATTAAAATATAGGGGTTTTATATAAATGGCTAGTGAATGAATTATTGAATGATGTTCAGCATTTTAAGTTAACCTGAATCATACTATTGCTGATGTATGTAAGACACTTTTATCCCTTATTTCTTTATCATCCTGAGATCCTAAAGACTGCCATATTTAACTTTACTATGTGTCAGAAGAAACCTGAAAATTATAACTAGAAGGATTTGACAAAACAAAGGAGTTTGGGATTTAAAGAGATCAAGGAATACTTTATTTATACCACTTCCTGAGGAGCTTCAGATAACCACCTATATATGCTGAGCCTCAATTTCCTTATGCAGCTTCTTTACAGACTTATTGGAAAGGATTAATAAGATACTGAATGTAATTAATTTAGCACGATGATTTAGCAGGTGACTGGTGTTCAACTAATAGTACATTTTCTCCAAGTATGTCAGAGAAATAGATTTAGAAGCAGCTCAGGAATTGTGTTCTGGTGTGAATATGTGAGCTTAGGCTGATTTCATTGTTGTTTAGGCTTTCTTGTATTTCTTTACCCTGTTCTTGGAGGTGCCAGTGTGGCCATGCTGTCTACTAGGTTTTCTTCTCATATGTTCAGTTTCACTGGTGCTATTTGCAACTACATTATTTTTGAAAGTGGTAGTAATTACTTTGAAACACAAAGCCAAAATTAATAAGTAATGACAGCTTATAGGAGTGAAGTAATCACTTTTAAAAAGGTCTTGACGGTTTGGTTTCTTGAATAAGAAATGTACTTGTTTCCATAAATTGGCAACAAAAACTGAAACATAGAATGCTGCCCAGAATCTTGAGAAATTTGTACTTGGATTATTGTTATGGTCCATTAAACTCACTCTAAAAACCTTAATATGTTTCTGCTTCAGAGACTTGTCCATGTACAGCCATATAACCACACTATTTACAATGCCCAAAGAGCAAATTGTTTGATTCAGCTGCAGCAATGCTCTTTCCACAGAGAAAGTTTGCAGAGTTTTCAACAGCTCTAAGTGCTGCATTGTCCTAACTGAGGTAAATACTCTGCATTGTTTTCTTCCCAGGTGATTCAAGCTGAAAGATAGATGACTAGGACTCAAATACTGGAAAAGAGAGGAAAGTAAACTGTGTTATTTGTCTAAGGTTTTGCCAAAGTGTGTTCATCAGAAGCAGAGTTAAAATAACAGCTTGAACAATAGTTTTTAAAGTATTCATTTTTCCCAGCTAGTACTGTTCAGCATGTGATTTCATTATCCTCTTTGCCTGATTCAATTTGAAATATTTTTATACTTCAGATCATGTGTAACAGATCATCACTCAGATCTAATACATAAGACAAAGGAATTTATAATGAAAATAATGTGTGCAACAATACTTAGGTCCTAAAGAGGACCTAAGGAAGCAGTCTCAGTTTGTAATATACATCAATGACCCTTCAAGGCAGGGACCTCAGTTTGGTAGATGGGCTATTATTGGACAGAGAGCCAAGACAGAAGTGATAATATATATGACCAGTTCTAGGCAATTCTTAGTTAAAAATATAAAAGGATGGGACTGGAGGCCATTATCCTTAGCGAACAGAAGAACAGAAAACCAAATACTACATGTTTTCTGTTATAAGTGGGAACTAAATGATGAGAACACATAGATACACAAAGGGAAACAACACACACTGTTCTTGTGGTGGAGGGTGGGAAGAGGGAGAGGATCAGGAGAAACCACTAATGGTTACAAGGTGTAATACCTAGGTGATGAAATAATCTGTACAACAAACCCCCAAGACATGAGTTTACCTATGTAACAAACCTGCACTTATACTTCTGAACTTAAAATCAAGTTAAAAAAACAAAACAAAACAAAATAAAAAACAGTGGAAGGTAAATTGCAAGAAATGTCTAAAAATTTACTTGGATATATGTGTCAAAAACTTTGAAACAGTTCAAACATTACTACTGTTTAGTACTTCCACTATTAGGAGTTTATTCTAAAGAAAGTTGTGGAAAATATAGCAATGCTCAAAACAAATATCCTAAATAAAAACAATTTTAAACTATGTAACATAAAAATGTATATATGTACATAGGAATAAGAATATATAATGTGTTAATGGTCATTACCACTAACTATAAAATTATGAGTAGTTTAATTATCTTAGTCAATTTTTAGGTATCATTAACATACAATAAGTAATATTTTCGATGAATTCGACATATAGAGTCATACCATAACACAAGATGCAGGTCATTTCTGCTTTCCAAAAGGTTTTCTCGTACCCCTTTGCAACAGCTCCACAGAACTTTTTCTCCAAGTGTGTCACTGAGAAATAATCCTGAAAGCAGCATACCCCAACTGACACGAGAGAACCACTGATTTGCTTCCTGTCACCACAGATTAGTTTTACATTTTCTAGAATTGTATATAAATAGAATATACTCATATATATGGATTATTTTGTTCCAAATGTTCCTGATATATATCAATGTCATTGGGTTTTTGGTATGCTTTCTTTTAACTAACCATGTTTCTGAGATTTATCAGTGTTTTTGCACATAGTAATAAAGGAGTACTATGGAGAGATTGTGTATTCTGTTCCAGACCACCTCAATAAAGCAAATATTGCAATAAAGTGAGTAACAGGAATTTTTTGTTTCCCAGTGCATATGAAAGTTATGTTTACACTATAATATTGTATGTATATTAATTGTGTCACAGCATTATGTCTAAAAATGTAAAAACCTTTATTTAAAAATACTTTATTGCTAAAAAATGCTAATGATCACCAGACATGGAGACACAAAACAAGCATGAGCACACACTGCTGAAAAAATGGTGCCAAGACTTGCTCCATGCAAGCGTTACCACAAACCTAGTTATTCTATTACTGGGAAATTTTTAATTTTTACATTAAATTTAATTTTTACACACTATGTGCATATATGTATGGAGTATATGACATACTTTGATGCAGGCATGCAATGCATAATAATCATAGTAAATGAAGTATTCATCTTCTCAAGCATTTATCCTTCGTGTTACAAACAATCCAGTTATATTATTTTAGTTATTTTAAAATCTACAATTAAACTATTATTGACTATAGATACACAGTTGTGCTATCAGACACTAGGTCTTTTTTATTATTATTATTATTATTATACTTTAAGTTCTAGGGTACATGTGCATAACGTGCAGGTTTGTTATATATATATTTCTGTGCTATGTTGCTGTGTTGCACCCATCAACCTCCGCCAGCACCCATCAACTCGCCATTTACATCAGGTATAACTCCCAGTGCAACTCCTCCCCCTACCCTCCCCATGATAGGCCCCCGTGTGTGATATTCCCCTTCCCGAGTCCAGGTGATCTCATATTGTTCAGTTCCCACCTATGAGTGAGAACATGCAGTGTTTGGTTTCTGTTCTTGTGATAGTTTGCTAAGAATGATGGTTTCCAGCTGCATCCATGTCCCTACAAAGGACACAAACTCATCCTTTTTATGGCTGCATAGTATTCCATGGTGTATATGCAGCTACATTTTCTTAATCCAGTCTGTCACTGATGGACATTTGGGCTGATTCCGCCTTGCTATTAGAATAGTGCCGCACAAACATAATGCGGTGCATGTGTCTTTATATAGCAGCATAATCTATAACTTTGCATATACCCAGTAATGGGATGGTTGGGTCATATGGTACATCTAGTTCTAGATCCTTGAGGAATCGCCATACTGTTTTCTCCATATAATGGTTGAACTAGTTTACAATCCCGCCAACACTGGAAAAGTGTTCCTCATTCACATCCTCTCCAGCACCTGTTGTTTCCTGACTTTGGACGATTGCCATTCTACTGGTGTGAGATGGTATCTCATTGTGGTTTTGGATTTGCATTTCTCTGATGGCCAGTGATGATGAGCATTTTTTCACATGTGCCTGTTGGCTTTATGAATGTCTTCCTTTTGGGAAATGTGTGTTCATATCCTTTGCCCACTTTTGATGGGGTTGTTTGTTTTTTCTTGTAAATTTGTTTTGAGTTCTTTGTAGGTTCTGGATATTAGCCCTTTGTCAGATGAGTAGATTGCAAAAATTTTCCCATTCTGTAGGTAAGGTTGCCTGTTTACTCTGATGGTAGTTTCTTTTGCTGTGCAGAAGCTCTTTAGTTTAATTAGATCCCATTTGTCAATTTTGGCTTTGCTGCCACAAGCTTTTGTGTTTAGACATGAAGTCTTTTGCCTCCATGCCTATGTCCTGAATGGTACTACCTAGGTTTTTCTAGGATTTTATGGTATTAGGGTCTAATATTTAAGTTCTAATCCATCTTGAATTAATTTGATAAGGAGTAAGGAAAGGATCCAGTTCCAGCTTTCTACTTATGGCTAGCCAATTTTCCCAGCCACAACAGGAATCCTTTCCCCATTTCTTGTTTTAGGTCAGGGTTTGTCACAGATCAGATGGCTGTAGATGTGTGGTATTATTTCTCAGGACTCTGTTCTGTTCCATTGGTCTATATCTCTGTTTTGGTACCAGTACCACGCTGTTTTGCTACTGTAGCCTTGTAGGTATAGTTTGAAGTCAGGTATGGATGCTCCAGCTTTGTTCTTTTGACTTAGGATTGTCTTGGAGATGCTGGCTCTTTTTTGGTTCCATATGAACTTTTAAAGCAGTTTTTTTTTTCCAATTCTGTGAAGAAACACATTGGTACCTTTGATGGAGGATGGCATTGAATCTATAAATAACCTTTGGGCACTATGGCCATTTTCACGATATATTGATTCTTCCTATCCATGAGTGCAGTATGTCTTTCCATTTGTTTGTGTCCTCTTTTATTTCCCACTGAGCAGTGGTTTGTAATTCTCCTTGAAGGAGGCCCTATATCCCTTGTAAGCTGGATTCCTAGGTATTTTATTCTCTTAAAGCAAATTGTAGTCAAAGTTCATTCATGATTTAAGGCTCTCTGTTTGTCTGTTACTGGTGTATAAGAATGCTTGTGATTTTTGCACATTAATTTTGTATCCTGAGACTTTGTTGAAGTTGTTACCAGCCAGCGGAGATTTCTGGCTGAGACAATGGGGTTTTCTTTAAATATACAATCATGTCATCTGCAAACAGGACAATTTGACTTCTTTCTTTTCCTAACTGAATACCCTTGATTTCTTCTTACCTGATTGCCCTGGCCAGAACTTCCGCAACACTATGTTGAGTAGGAGGGTAAGAGAGGGCATCCCTGTCTTGTGCCAGTTTTCAAAGGAATTTTCCAGTTTTGCCCATTCAGTATGATATTGGCTGTGGGTAGTCATAAATAGCTATTATTCTTTGAGGTAACGCTCCATCAATACCAAATTTATTGAGCTTTTAGCATGAAGGGCTGTTGAATTTTGTCAAAAGCCTTTTTCTGCATCTATTGAGATAATCATGGTTCTTGTCTTTGGTCTCTGTTTATATGCTGTATTATGTTTATTGATTTGGCGACGTTGAATCCAGCCTTTATCCCAGGGATGAAGCCCACTTGATCATGGTGGATAAGCTTTTTGATGTGCTGCTGAACTGCTTGCCAGTATTTCTATTGAGGATTTTTGCATCAAATGTTCATCAGGGATATTGGTCTAAATTTCTCTTTTTTGTTGTGTCTGTGCCAAGCTTTTGGTATCAGGATGATGTTGGCCTCAAAAATGAGTTAGAGAGGATTCCTCTTTCTATTGATTGAATAGTTTCAGAAGGAATGGTACCATTATCCTTGTACTCTGGTAGAATTCAGCTGTGAATCCATCTGGTCCTGGACCTTTTGCTGGTAGGCTATTAATTATTGTCTCAATTTCAGAGCCTGCTATTGGTCTATTAAGGGATTCAACTTCTTCCTGGTTTAGTCTTGGAAGAGTAAGTGTCCAGGAAATTATCCATTTCCCAGATTTTCTAGTTTATTCAGGTAGATTTGTTTATAGTATTCTCTGGATGGTAGTTTGTATTTCTGTGGGGTCGGTGGTGATATCCCCTTTATCATTTTTTATTACAAATAATTTGATTCTTCTCTTTTTCTCTTTATTAGTCTTGTATAAGTGGTCTCTCAATTTTGTTGATCTTTCTAAAAACCAACTCCTGGATTCATTGATTTTGAGGGTTTTTTGTGTCTTCTATCTCCTTCCAGTTCTGCTCTGATCTTTAGTTATTTCCTCTTTGCCTTCTGCTAGCTTTCGAATGTTTGCTTTTGTTTCTCTAGTTCTTTTTTAATTGTGATGTTAAAGTGCACAATTTTAGATCTTTTCCTGCTTTCTCTCTTTGTGTTACTTAGTGCTATAATTTCCCTTCTACACACTGTTTTAAATGTGTCCCAGATTCTGGTATATTGTCTCTTTGTTCTCATTGTTCTAGCATCTTTATTTGCCTCTGGCTCTCATTATGTACCCAGTAGTTATTCAGGAGCAGGTTGTCTGGGGCTCATGTAGTTGAGCGCCTTGGATTTGGAGTTTCTTAGTCCTGAGTTCTAGCTTGATTGCACTGTGGTTCGAGAGACAGTTTGTACGTTCTCTGTTCTTGTACATTTTGCCGAGTGAGCGCTACTCAGCCATGTGGTCAATTTTGGAATAAGTGTGATGTGGTGCTGAGAAGAATGTATATTCTGTTGATTTTAGGTGGAGAGTTCTATAGATGTTCATTAGGTCTGCTTGCTGCAGAGATGAGTTCAATTCCTGGATATCCTTGTTATCTTTCTGTCTCTGCTGATCTGCTCAATGCTTGTTGCAGGGTGTTGAAGTCTCCCATTATTATTGTATGGGAGTCTAAGTCTCTTTGTAAGTCTCTATGACTTGCTTATGAATCTGGGTGCTCCTGTACTGGGTGTATATATTTCAGGATAGTTAGCTCTTCCTGAATTGGATCCCTTGACCATTATGTAAGCAATACGTAACTGAACGGGCCTAG